>NC_132935.1:64346120-64682058 GCF_034638445.1 Ciconia boyciana
CCTCAGTCTCAAAGACTCATGTCAGCACTCTAGCCGGTGAGGCATCCTTCCTCTCTATGTTCCCCTCTGCTGAAAACTCTTGCCCTAGAAGAAAGTCTTTCACTAACAGTTAATTTACTTGCCTTAGATTATGCTATTTCAAAGTGTTACCTTCACACAAAGGAAAACATTATGAAACCACTCAAAAAAAAAAAAAAAGATATTCACTTCTGCACTTCTCACTCTGAAACTCTGTCTGCCTCATTGGGATACTGCCATAGGGGCATGCTACGATATAACACCAAAGCCAATGCTGAATGTCACTTATTCCCTTGACAATGACAACTGCAGATGCAAAAAAGGCCAACTGTGTGCTGACATTTTGTGTCCCCTTCACACATTTATACAACTCATTTGCTGGACTCACTATTATTATTCTTTCAAAATGAGACTGAAAAAGGGTTGTTTCATTTAGGGAAAATGGAATTAAAACAAAAATGAGTACAGCTGACAAGAAAAAAAAAAGATGGAAAAAGAGCTTATTGTCAAAGCGTCAAGACTATTTCTCTGTATTAAACATCTTGGCTTATGATTTTCATGCAAGACTAAGTCAAAAATCATATCAACATTCCTGTCAAGTCATACATTTTATGGAAGCAAGTGTTATTTAATATTATGTTTACTACCATTGCTCATGAAAACTGATTAAAAGCAACTTGGTCTCATGGCAGTCCTTAAAGTCAGGTTTTGTCCTATACTGGCACTGGAGAGATTTTTGTAAACTTGCATAAGTGCTGAAATCCTGGCCTGGCTCAGGAGAAACTAAAGTTCAAACAGCGTCTCTTTGCCAGAGGCAAGAAAATCTATGCTAAAAAGCTTTGACTGAAGCTGAGCAAGAGGTTGAGTCTGTGTATCCCAAATCCCAATATCCACCCACCAGACTTCAGTTTCCATCTCTGTTTACTGAAATCTCTACTCTTCATGCCTTCCCAATATTACCTATTAGTTCTACTCAGATCAAGCCTAACTTCAAGATCTCAGAGGTAAATATAATTTCTTAGCATCTATTTTACGCAACATTCCTTTAACAGGACTGTGTATAAAAGTAACAGTATGTAAGCACACAGGTGTATGCTAGGCACAAAAGGAAAATCCCAACAGATAACACTAAATTTCATGAGCAGGGACCTAAACTGAGAACTAGAACATGAAATCCTGATGCAAAAAAGGAAATGCTGCTAAAGAGCCCTTCTGACAGTGTAGCACTTAATTTCTGTCTAATCAGCAGCCACCAGTAACTGTGAAGCCCCATGTCCTTTCATCAGACCCTAACTACAGTCAGCCCAAAAAGCACAAAAAAATTTTTGAACTTGATTCTCCCCAGTGTCAGTTTGTTAAGGGCAGTGATCATATAGCTCTGATAAACCCCTGTAGTTTCAACTGCATGGTATTTTTCCAATTTGTTAACACAGTTGTCTTTGGGGAATAGAAGCACTACCTAAAATTCAAGATGTAGCGAAAATTCTTTGTTGGAAACACAATTTAAAATTGTATTTTAAATTATGTGTTTTGTTTTGTTTTTTTAAATAGAAGAAATCTACTTTGGAGGTGAAGTTTTGAAAGGGATAAACTGATACAGAAAGAAGAGAAATTTTATGCAAGCTTTTAGGGATGATCTTATTGGCATCACGGAGACCTGGTGGGATGGCTCCTATGACCAGAGTGCTGGAATGGAAGGATACAGGCTGTTTAGGAAGGACAGGCAGGGGAGATGAGGAGGGGGTGTCACTCTCTATGTCAGTGACCAGCTGGAGTGCATGGAGCTCCGCCTGGGGATGGATGAGGAGTCGACTGAGAGCTTATGGGTCAGGATTAAAGGGAAGGCAGGGATAAGTGACATTACAGTGGGGGTGGGCTACAGGCTACCCAACCAGGAAGACCAAGCAGATGAGGCCTTCTATAGACAGATAAGAGCAGCCTCACATTCACAAGCCCTGGTTCTCATGGGGGACTTCAGCCACCCCGGTAGCTGCTGGAGGGACAACACAGCAGGGCATAAGCAATCCAGGAGGTTCCTGGAATGCACTGATACTAACTTCCTTCTCCAAGTGACAGAGGATCCAATGAGGAGAGGTGCTATGCTGGACCTTGTTCTTACCAACAAGGAGGGGCTGGTGGGGAATCTAAAGCTCAAGGGCAGCCTTGGCTGCAGTGACCATGAAATGGAGGAGTTCAAGATCCTTAGGGCACTAAGAAGGGTGCACAGCAAGCTCACGACCCTGAACTTCAGGAGAGCAGACTTTGGCCTCTTCAGGGATCTGCTTGGTAGAGTACCACGCGATAAAGCCCAGGAGGGAAGAGGGGCCCAAGAAAGCTGGTTAATATTCAAGGATCACCTCCTCCAAGCTCAGGAGCAATGCATCCCAACAAAGAGGAAGTTGGGCAAAAACACCAGGAGGCCTGCATGGATGAACAAGGAGCTGCTGGACAGACTCAGACACAGAAAGGAAGCCTACAGAGGGTGGAAGCAAGGACAGGTAGCCTGGGAAGAATACAGAGAAATTGTCTGAGCAGACAGGGATCAGGTTAGGAAAGCTAAAGCCCTGATAGAATTAAATCCGGCCAGGCACATCAAAGGCAACAAGAAAAGCTTCCATAGGTACGTCGGTGATAAAAGGAAGACTAGGGAAAATGTTGGCCCTCTCCGGAAGGAAATGGGAGACCTGGTTACCCAGGATATGGAGAAGGCTGAGGTACTCAACAATTTTTTTGCTTCAGTCTTCACCAGCAAGTGCTCAAGCCACACCGCCCAAGTCACAGAAGGCAAAGGCAGGGACTGGGAGAATGAAGAACCTCACAACGCAGGAGAAGATCAGGGTCAAGATCATCTAAGGAACCTCAAGGTGCACAAGTCCATGGACCTGATGAGATGCATCCATGGGTCCTAAGCGAACTGGCGGATGAAGTTGCTAAGCCACTATCCATCATATTTGAAAAATCATGGCAGTCCAGTGAAGTTCCCACTGATTGGAAAAGGGGAAACATGCCCCCCATTTTTAAAAGGGGAAAAAAGGAAGACCAGGGGAACTACAGGCCAGTCAGTCTCACCTCTGTGCCCAGCAAGATCATGGAGCAGATCCTCCTGGAAACTATGCTAAGGCACATGGAAAATAAGGAGGTGATTGGTGACAGCCAACATGGCTTCACTAAGGGCAAACCGAACCTGACAAATTAGGTGGCCTTCGATGATGTGGTTACAGCATCGGTGGATAATGGAAGAGCAGCTGATGTCATCTACCTGGACTTGTGCAAAGCATTTGACACTGTCCCGCATAACATCCTTGTCTCTAAATTGGAGACACATGGATTTGACAGATGGACCACTTGGTGGATAAGGAATTGGCTGGATGGTCGCACTCAAAGAGCTACGGTCAATGGCTTATTGTCCAAGTGGAGACCAGTGATGAGTGGCGTTCCCCAGGGGTCGGTATTGGGACCGGCACTGTTTAACATCTTTGTTGGCAATGTGGACAGTGAGATTGAGTGCACCCTCAGCAAGTTTGCCAATGACACCAAGCTGTGTGGTGTGGTTGACATGCTGGAGGGAAGAGATGCCATCCAAGCCGGACCTTGACAGGCTTGAGAGGTGGGCCCATGCGAATCCCATAAAGTTCAACAAGGCCAAGTGCAAGGTCCTGCATGTGGGTCAGGGCAATCCCAAGCAGAAATACAGGCTGGGTGGAGAATGGATTGAGAACAGCCCTGAGGAGAAGGACTTGGGGGTGTTGGTTGATGAGAAGCTCACCATGACCCAGCAATGTGTGCTTGCAGCCCAGAAAACCAACCATATTCTGGGCTGCATCAAAAGAAGCATGGCCAGCAGGTTGAGGGAGGTGATCCTTCCCCTCTACTCTGATATCCTGAGACCCCACCTGGAGTACTGCGTTTAGGTCTGGGGCCCCCAACAGAAGGAGGACTTGGACCTGTGGGAGCAAGTCCAGAGGAGGGCCATGAAGATGATCAGAGGGCTGGAGCACCTCTCCTAGGAACACAGGCTAAGAGCTGGGGTTGTTCAGCCTGGAGAAGAGAAAGCTCTGGGGAGACCTTATAGCAGCCTTCCAGTACCTGAAGGGGGCCTGCAAGAAAGCTGGAGAGGGACTTTTTACAAGGGCATGTAGTGATAGGACAAGGGGTAATGGCTTTACACTGAAAGAGGGTAGATTTAGATTAGCTATAAGGAAGAAATTCTTCACTATGAGGATGGTGAGTTGGTCCCTTCCCACTATGAGGGAACAGATTGCCCAGAAAAGCTGTGGATGCCCCACCTCTGGAAGCATTCAAGGCCAGGTTGGATGGGGCTTTGAGCAACCTGGTCTAGTGGAAGGTGTCCCGGCCCATGGCAGGTTGGTTGGAACAAGATGATCTTTAAGGTCCCTTCCAACCCAAACCATTCTATGATTCTATGATTCTAAGAGCAACACTCACTAGTTGCAACATTGCAAATTACTGCCAGATATAAAAGGGAAAAAAGGTTCACATTGAGCATGTATAAGCACTGGAACAGATTGCCCTGAGAGGTCTGTGGATCTGCGTTCTTGGAGCTATTTAAAATGCAGCAGGACAAGGCCATAAGCACCCTGACTTAAGTTTGAAGCTAGTTCCGCCCCTGTTTCGAGCAGGGCTAGATGATCTTCATTGGTCCCTTCCAACCTTATCATTCTATAATTCAAGGATTTCTGGTCTTTATTTTTAAATATGGTTGCCCAATATTATACTCTAGATAAAGCTAGACAAGTTATTCTTTCATGTTGTCAAGTGCTAAAAGTGATTCTGCACAGGTCAAGCATCCAGCAGGTATGAAGAAAACCAAGGTACTTCCCACCCAAGGACTCATATTCTGGCGTGCTCGTGAACTAGAGCAATGTAAATGATAGTAGTGATAGCTGTCACACAAACAGGGGGAAGAAACAAAGCAATGTCATGCCAGGCAAAAAAACTTTATGTAAACAGTTGTTGGAAAACACATCCAGTCATTGTATCCTCAGTTTTGTAGCTGAATTAAAAAGGATTTTTTTTTTTTTTACTTCAGATTTGTTATCTCTAGCCAGACTGTGTTCTCCAATGTCAGACACACGTTAGTAGTACACATTCCCATAATGAGCTACCACACAGAACATGGAGAACAGCCTGCACCATCTACTTGGCCATTTTATAAGTTTTGGTTAACTGCACCTACCAAACTGTTTTAACAGAGAAGTTCAATTTCCCCAGTGCCCCTTGATTTGTGTGATACAACTCCAAACAGTAACTTTTGTTTGAAAGCCAGTTAGAGAGTATGGTGGTTTCTATTTTGGTAAAATAAGAATTTAATTATTTAGAGAGCCAAGAAAATGGAGGACATCGAAGAACTTGCGGGAACTGCCTTTTGCAGCAAAGATCTTCCGTACCTTCTAAATTCAGTCTATCTGTTCTACCCTGCCTGGTATGATACTAAATAATTCATATCCCCAAAGAGTATAATCTGATTTCTTCAAACAAAAGACCTCCTTTTTATTAATTAAAAACAAAGAAGCCAAACTAAACTTATTGTCTAGTGACAGAGGTACCATATCTTAAAAATAGCTACTGGGATACTGTGTCATCATCTAATTACAGCAATACTCAGGCAACTGGACACCATGCCCTGAGGGAATAACAAAATTGCCTGAAAAGCTCATTTATCTAAGATAGTAAGAAATATATGTATTAATGGATTTAGTAATCAGGATTAAACATTAATCCAGTGTTTCAGTGGAGTATTAAAAAAACTCTTGAGTTTGCGTTTGCATCCAACTAACATTTATCCTATTTAACATAGTATTGGTTCACACTTCCTCTTCACTTCTATGAAGAAAAACACATTTACTGTTAGAAATTTACTTATGAAAATGTAACCCTCTCTCTTCAAGCCCACTAGGTCAATTTACTTCTTGTGAAAACCTACACCTTCCAATGTATTTCTTGTCTCATTAGAAGGTAATGCACACCTAGCAGTCACAGCAACCCCTATTCTCCCTCAAGAACCCCTTGGGCTTGCTTCACAAATTTCTTCCTGTCCTTCAACTGATTAAGGAAATGTTCTGACAGCACTCTACTGGGAGAAAAAAACACTCACCAGCCCTCTGTAGAAAGAAATATCATTACCTGGAAAGTATTGAACAAGCAGGAGACCAGTTCTTCATCCTCAAGATCAAGTGACCTTTAAAAGGGAAGTCAGATCTCCAGTCCATGTTCTCATGATGTTATTGTTTTGATTATTCCACACACACACACTACTCCCTGGCCCTTGCTGCATATCCAATGGCTAACCAAAAATCAGGTGACATTTATCTTGCTCCCCGCCCACATTCACAGCAACATGCAAAAGGCCCAAATGAAGAAGAAAAAATTGTCCCTCACCTCTATACAATAATTCATTATTTACTCATCTAAAGAGATGAAGACTGTTGTTCAACTCCCTCTGCAGTTGACAGGAAGCATGCCTTCTCCTGTGTGAGGCAAACAAAGAATGTTATTACAAACTGTATTTTTTGAACTATTTTTGACATACCAACCCAAATCTGTCCAGGTACAACAGGTATAATATGAGACTGAGCTTTTGTGGAAATAAGCTGCTATGCACAGGACCTACTGTTGAGCTCCCAGAGGAACCAGAGGGAGGCAAGATCTTCAGCTTAGGGCAGATCCTGGCATGAAGACTTTAAAACAAAGGTAAACTTCCTAGAAATAACCAGAGTTCAAGTCAGAGAAAGTCAAGATGCAGAGAAAAGCAACAGGCCCAGAATGTTTTGCGTTCAATACTTGAGGGGTGGCGAAGCAAAAGATTGTCTCCTTCCTACTTAAGCATCACAAAGCCACATAATTTGGATGCCTGATCCCTTTTTCATACATAGCTGCAGAACCAGTAATATTAGATACCAATCTGACCATTTCATAATAGGCAAAGACTCCTCAAGAGAAAGTTTATTTTAGTAAGACTGATTTTCCTCATCCAGTCAGGATTAAGAGAGTTCATCATTCAAGTTTGCAATGTTTCTCCACAGATAGGAAAAACCCTCCAAAAATCAACTGCCAGAGCACTGAACACAGCACTGCTTCCCACACCCAGAGGTCTTCAGTCTTGGGAAGGCTCATCCAACAGAATATCTCACCAGGCTCCTGACAGACTCAGGAATTTCTGTGTCAGTACTTCCACTACCAACTGCCATTAGCCAAAGAGATAACAAACAATAAGCGCCATATGATTCCCTAAGGCAGAAGGAAAATGAAATCAATGCTTATTTCGTGAGAATGTCATCATTTTCATGGAGAATCAGTTGCTGGTGGCCATCAGGTGCTCACCACTGCTGTTCAGCAAACAGTTCATTACCAAGTAATAGGGCAGAGAACAGACAGAGGCGTTCTTCCTAATGACTTCCAATCCCCATTTCCAAACAAACACACATACACCAAATGCTGCACTTCCAGGTTTCCCTACAATTCATTAATGTTCATTCTCTTAATCAAGTAAGCCATTCTGCAATCAGGCAACAAATTCTTAAATAGAGAGCTTGCCCAGCTGTCCTTAGAAACCTTCACTTTTATCTCTGAGCAGAAGTCACAAGTGTCTTTTTTTTTTTTTTTTTTAATCTAGGAAGTAATTAGCTGCTATTCCCAATACTTTTGCCTTAACAGCAAGGCAAGTGTTGTTTCTTGCATAGCTGTATTATGGCTGCGCTCAGGGATACTCTTTGGTATACTACAGAACCTTGTTTATTGTTCTCACTTTTTCCACAGGCTCATCCCTGCCACATCAGTTTATAAAAAGAGAGGAACTGAAGTCATATCCTTGGCCACCAGATACCATGCAATGCCAGCTGTTACAGTCATAAGCAAAACTCATCCTATTTTCATGGGAATCAAACACTTGCAGAAGAATGGACATCTAAGCCTTTACCTGTCATAATTTGGTAACAAATGTTAAGTGTACATAAACATAATTATTAAAAGGTTGCATATCATGAAGTACAAGGGTATTTGGACATCTTTCCTCATACAGGAGCCATTTTCAAATGACACCTCTACTGCATGCTGAAATTTGGAATAGGAACTTCACAGAAGTGCAGATGAGAAAGAGCCAAGTGCAGCTTCATCAGATTCATGGGTTCAGTTCAACACTTGTGGCTAATGCAAGTTTTTCTACCCATATGTATTTTTATATTGGAAGAACCCCAGTTTTCAGATGCATAATATTCTGTGTGTCGCTTCCTCTGGATGCAATGCTTTAATGTGATTTTCCCTATTTCACAGAATCTCCTTTTCTATTTCAAATATTTCCCTTTAATGGGGATTAAATGATGATTTAAAAGAAAAAAGATTACTACAAACGAGTACCACATATACCCAGATATCCTCACATTCAGAATCACCAAGTAATTGCAGTGATTATTCTGACCTTGTAATTCAACTTAGCAAGGATGCTAACAGAAAAAAAGTCTTGACAAGTTATCCCTCTAGATAATTTGACATTTTGGATCAAATAGTGATTTGGTCTTCATTTACATCTTCTTTAGTCACTTACAGTAGACAGAACTACACCAGTGTTAGTTCTTACAGCGCTTTTTTTCACAATTGTCGAGTGAACCAAGTGATGGTGGTAAAACAGCATAGTACTGACATCTTCTGGCACAGTTTTATCGAAGACCATGAACCACGTCGTCTGACCAATTTAGTCAGTGGGCCAAACTCAATATTGCAGGCATTGATCAAATCTAGTCCAAAAATATGTATGCCTTCAGCTTACCCCAGGAATGGACACAGACACAATGTAAAGGAAATAGGAATTTACTACTACCTCCCAAGCATCATATCACACCATGGTTATCCAGCAAATTTCAAGCAGTCACATTGTAGAGTCTGTTTTTATTGTCAACATCTGCTGAATGCCCTACATTTGATATCATATAATTTCCCAAGACAGACTTGCTAGTGTCTCCACATCAATGAACAACAAGATCTCAGAAGGAAATGTTCAGGGGATTTTTCCAGTTGGGGAAACAGTAGTACGAATTCAATAGCTGTCACTTATTTTCTGCAGAGCTTCAATGCTTCTATACATGGTAACAAAAACATTTTCGTGCTTAAAATTAATAACATGCACAGGTGTCTGTCTGGATTAGGCCAAAAGCATGGTTAGGCCAGTGACCCTGTTACATGATTTAACACACACACAAACCACCAAGGCCTTTGGGAAAAATGCAGGGTTCCAGAGTTACTGTCATCACAGACCACATCATGTTTTTTATTTCACAAAAGATACACTAACATCAGTGATATTATTCAGTCAATGAATGTGATCATTTGACTCTGCACATTTAACATTCTGCTAGCACATTCAATTGGCTAAGACAACTTTACTCCTAAAAAAAATTGTGTTGGTGTCCAGTTCAGCATAAACCCGTCACCTCCCTCTCTAGAGCTGCTTCTACTTCAGTGACAAGCAAGAGTTTTTTATATCCTAGGCCACTGATTTTGTGCTCTAGGGTGATGCTCATGAGCTACTTGTAAAAGGCCCATAAAAGATAACAAAGAAAAACAATCTTATTTCTACTGGAATTTTATGTACAAACCCATAGAATAGAATTTTGAAATAAATGCAAGAACAGTCCATTGCTCAAGCAGACAATAGGTGAAATGCTCAGCCCACCACCTTGATCTAAGGTGGTATAACACTGAAATGTATAGTTTCACTACTGAAGGAAGACATCTCCAGACATGGAAGACCATTTACACATCTGCATAGATGCCCATTTGTAATAAGGCCATGTTCTGCACCTCGTACATGTTTTGAACACCTTCCCACAGCTGTAGCCTCATCAGAATCAAATGTGACCTTCTAAATATGCTCTACATCTTCTAACATTATTCAGAAAAAACTCAATTTAAATCAGCAGAGCTGCTTGCAGTCCAACATGCTACTGAGCTGAATGAAAGAAACAGGTCTTTGCTGTCTAATTGTTTAGTACCTCATATCTTAGAATGAAAACAGAATAGAGGTTCAAGTATGAGTTATTCCTCCCAACAGGAAAAAACATGTTGTGATTCAAAAATATTCAATTCAGTTTAAAAAAACCACCAAAAAACAAGAACACACACTTTTTTTTTTCCTTAAGAGCACTATGATTTCAAGGAATGTATAATTGCTTCACGTTTATCCTCTGCATGGAGAAAGACACAGGACTGATGGACTGAATGCCAAAAAGCTTGAGCCACTGACTTCAAGCAATCTATAAATTCTTGTGGAATCTTTAAATTCATGAATTACTTAGAAGGCTTCCTCTTCCCTCCACGCCTTCATATTACAAATTGAGAAGAATAACATGGAGCTTGATCTCATAAATGACAAGTCAACAATCCTAAAGAATGACTCGTCAAAAGACAGCCCAAACCTCTCGTTCCACTTACAGTTAACAAAATCATACAACCCCATCTTCCAGACGAAGTGGGCAGGAGAGAAGTTGATTCCCACACTTCCCAAAAGTTAGGGAGGGAGAGAAGAAATCTGGAAGTGCATCTGCAGATCTTACAAAAGCATTTTCAATGCAAGGATTTACTGATGTTACACATGCTACCAAAGCTCATACTCCCACATATTCAGCCAGTTAAGAAATTGAACGAAAATTGAGAAACTTGCTGGACTACAAAAAGAAAATACAGTTTGACTAAGGAATAAATTGCTATAAAAATGGTTAATAAAGGGTCCGATTTGAATGGAACAATGAAGTTAGTATGCTCTTAGACTTTACATAAGCAAAATTGAAAGTTCAGATGAGACACAGGCAGCAAGTTCCCCATGTGAAGCAGGCACAACCCGACCTAGGTGCAATGTCAGTGAGTGTTGCCAAGGGAGCTCACAAGTCTGTAAACTGTTGTTAATCACTGCTAAATTAGTTTGTTGGAATTTTGGAACTATTTTACCTACACACACACACAAGTTAATTGATGCAGAGCACCTTCTGCATGCTGAGCAGCCGAGATTCAGAGGAAGAGAAACAATGACCTGAAGTTTTTCTTATTTTGTTTCCAAATGACACATTGAGGGTGTGGAGTGGGGCAAACGGATCAATATCCTGAAGAGCAATGAAAACAACTAATCTGCCAATCTGATTAAAAGCATTCATTTTTCTTTTTGAAGCCTTGCAAAAGGCTATAACTTATACAGTAAGAAAACTGACAAAATATTACTATGTATTTGGTTCTCATAAGATAATGCTAAATAAAACTACTGCTTTCAAGCTACATAGTGTCACAGCTCCTGTGCCAGGAAGTAGCTTGTTTCAGGGACTTAAAACATCACTACCTGGCCAAGGAAAGCAAAGAGATAATGGGAGGCTTCCCCAGTACATACCCTCTACCCTTAAAAAAAGGCAAAGTTGTTTCTACTTAGACATACATACATACAATGGTTTCAGATTCTATTTGCTCTATTCTATTTTATCCTTATCTCTCCCACCTCTCAGAAATCTCTGCCCAAACACCAACGTGAAGCAAGGAACTGCCTAGTCAACCAATGTAGCCCAGGTGATAAAGCAGAGAGAAAAACAGTTTTCCTGCTATTTGCTATGGCTGCTCCCTCCCTCCCTCCCTCCCTATCTAAACACCATTCCGAATATACCCATATAATCCATGCCCTGCCCCCCCAAAGAAAAATCAAGAACCCCTCTTCTCCAAATATCCTGTACAACAAGAAAATAAAGAAACATTCGTGAAAACTTCTGAAAGCACTGGTGTGCAGGGCAAGACTATTTCTAAAACCATACAGAAATATCTGAAATTTTGGCACTTAAGAATTTGGTTTCACTGCATAGGAGTGGTCTGGCCAGCCATTAAACTTCAAGGTCATCAAAGTGTTGGGTTATCCTCTTGGTGGCTCCTAATTCATAAACAAGCAGAATAACACAGGAAGCTTTTAATCAGGAAGCACATTATGTGGGATGATAATGATAATTTCATCCACTACTGTACCTTTCCTGAAGTGCAGGACTGAATAAAAAGCTATTTTCCCAGTTCTGTTATATCTTAAATAGGTTGTAATTACTAATCAGAAAGATGTAGCTTTTATAATTTCTTTTTCTCAAAACTATCCTGAATAATCACCAGACATTGTCAACTGTCAAATGCTCCTGAAAGCATAACTGAGGACAGGAAAAATGATCCTGATTAACTGCATGGTTGCATCTGTATCTCCCAGACACCCAAAGCAGGCAATTCTGTCATGCAATGTGATAAGCAGCATCTTGTAAAAGAAAAGGAAAAAAAAAGAAAAGAAACAAATAAAAAAACCCCAGAATATTAGCTAATTGGACATCTGCTTTCATCCATCAGACGTGGAGATAGCCGTTTCAGAAAAAGTCAAGACTTGCAGTTAATTTGTCAATTCCTTGTAGTATGAGAGACCATCACTAACCTTCTCCAACATCATTATAAAAGTATGAAGTATGGTACAGACAACAGTTTATTGGTCTAAGATTAGGCAAAATAAATAATAGTAGCAGATTAATTTCTAGTTCCACAGTTACCATTGCCCCTTATTTTGCTTTTTGTTTTTCATCATGTATCTCTTCTCCCAGCTCTCATAAATTCTATAAACTGCTTCATTTAGAAAACAACACATCTAAGCCAGCTCTCTTCCCACCGCCAGCACCAACAAAAAGGAAAGGAACACAGTCACTTTATTACCATCTGCCAACTTCCTCCAGGCTGCTTCAGGTAGAACAGATTAAAAGCAAATACTTGCACAAAGATTTCTCAGCAAGCAGTTCTTAAAGAACATGAATTAAAATGATTGCTTGGTGGATGGGATAGCAGTCATATAACCAAGAAACACAAATCTGAGACATCACCCAGTTATGAAATATTTATCCCTGTTACACCTCACTGAAGTTACACATCACTGAAAATCAGCCAGATTCTTGCACTTCAAAAGCAACTCGCTGATCACCAAATGACTTCTCGTTGCCTGTCAGGCAGACCCTAGAACATCCAGAATAGTAACACACCAGTTTTCTTCCTTTTGCAGAAGGGGTTAGGGACTTTAAAAAAGCAGGATTAGCAGAAACTTCTCTCTGGTCACTTCCCCTTCTCAGCCACTTTTTTTCCAAAAAATTGTGACCAAAACAACCAGTCAGCCATTTGACAGAATTTTAATTTTCATGCAAAAATTTCTGTTTCTCAGTCATTCCTCCCACCCAGTCACCTCTAATGTAACTTTTTTCATTCTGAAGTCAGCACTTGGCTTCAATTAAAAATAATGACTCAACCTAAAAATGTTGCAATGCAAAAACATGGATTTAAAAAACAAATGGTTGCAAGTTGTGCTGAGATTGTTCAAACTTAAAAAAAATTAATTTATTGTAAAAGCAGATCTTTCCAGACTACTCAACCCCAGGGGCTTCGGTGCTACCCCACCTATCACAAGAAAGCCTGAATGAACTCTGGAAACCCTTGACCATTCCACAAGCACCGACTCAGTTTTTAAGAGGTGCTCAAATAAAAGTATGAAAATAAGGAGGGTGAGAAGGTTAAACTCATGCATTCTCACAGGAAAGATGCTGTGAAGATGAAGAGTTCACAGAAATATCTGCTTGCTTTTCATCTCTCTCTCTAGACCAAGTTTTCATACAGCAGTCTACATACCCCCTAGACAACACTGCACTATACTGAGTCAATGTCACCACTGGGTTCACACTAGAAATTCACTTTTGAACAGGATAGCCCAGTCATTCCCCACTTCCTATGCTTTGGTTTGATTCCCGAAGTGGTCATTAAACCATGAGCCAGATACCTTTCAGGTGACGCCAAACCAGAGGTGCAACAACTGCTTATGGGTGCTCAGTCCACAGGATCAGACTAGAAGAGTCTCAGGTAACATCCCTACATGCACAGCATGGGTACCAGATCCTCTGTGCCAAATGTTTTGCCTTTGAGATCTGCTGAAAATGAGCCCCACTACTTCCCAACATATACACAAGCACTAAGGGTTCCCCCCGAGGCAAGTTACCTACCTGTGTGTGCTCAACCACCAATATAAATGCAATTTTTGAAATGCTCTCACTGGAGAATTTCATTCTTCCTAGTTCCATAAATCAATAAGGTCAAAACCAACTGCCCTGGATAGTAAATATTACAAAGAATAGCAATATACGTTTTATTTTCAGAAGCAGAAAACCGCACTCGTTCTTTTTGCCTCTCTGCCAGAAGCAAAAAAAGGTTAACTTCACAGTCCTCCTCTAAAAGCCAAGCTGAATTCTTTGCAAGCTCTGCATCCCGCACCAGTGAGCAGTGAGTTTATAGCTCGCGCCTGTTGTTTCAAGCCAGTGGGAAACCCAGCATTGCAAAGGGGAACATATTTAACTGACAGTAGCAGAAATTGAAGGGTATCTGTAAGTCCAGAGAGAAAGTGCTGAAAGTGCAATTTTCACTTCACCTGTCCTACACTAATGATTAATTTTATGTCAACTGCAGTAATTGCTGCTCAGCTCCTCACATCTTCATCACAGCTGGAGGAGAACAAACTCAGAATTAAATATTTACATGAAACAATCAAAACCTGCTTTAGATTGCTATTGCATACCCACCAGTTACTAATTCAACTGCACTTTAGTTAGAACATATACCTTGAACTAAACTTAAAGCTTTTAACCATTCCATACTTACATATATTCTCAAAATACAACAACCTTGCACTTTTAAAGTTTTATTTATCATAGTAAAAATCCTCTTTGCTTAATTTCTAGAAGTCCAGCTATTTGAATCAATGATCTATCTTAAATTTCAAAAAAAAGGGAAGAAAAACCAACCCTGTCCTTCAAAAAAACACACCTGTGTTTTACAAAACCTTCATTGAACAAAAATGCCTCTAGTCCCAAACACTATAGTTTCCTAAAAGACATCTTGCTTCCTTAAAAATAGATAACTGGGCTAACAATCTTCTAAAATTCCTTATTATATGCCCGTTTTGTGGTAATCTGAAACATGCAAGGGCAATTGTTAAAATTGTAACTCAATACAGAGTCATTGAGACTCAAACAAGGACAGGCTTAGTATCGCACCCCTAATACACCATTTTATTTAAAAGACTTTAGCACTTCTGCGATGCAGCAGCCTTCCCATATTCAAAAGAAGAGCAACATGCTTGTGGTAATATACCGTGATTTGTCACCTGGTCTCTCAATGCAGTATTAGCAGCTTAATAGCCTTTGGAAAAGCCAAACACAGTGACTGAGGGCGAGTCCCTCCCTCCAAGGAAACCTTTTTCAGCATTCAGAGAACTTTCAGAAAAGCACTGGTACAGGAGCCAGAAGAAGTGTGGTATCTCATGGCTTCTCCAAGTCAGCCTTTGACATGATAGTACAGAATGTGGAACTATATTCATAGATACTAAATTATTGCAAAATGTGAAAAAAGTACCAGTTTAAAAAAAAAAAGTTCATTTATTGTAAGTTTCTGGTCCCTCTTAAGTGACATGGAAAAGCACTACAGGAAAGTTTAATCCCTGGCTTGTGGCTGGGGTCACTGTTCTCTGAACCCTCTTCCTCCATCCTGCTCACACAGACTCAGCGGGGGGCTGCCCCTTTAGCTTCCTGCTTAAAAACGAAGTACAAGAGAAATCCTACAGGAGTAGCCGAACAAATATAGCACAATGCTAGTTTAAGATTGTACATCCACTCTGCCTTTTGCATGAATTTTATTAGCCAACCGCATAGGTCAGAAAAAAAGCTGACGCATACTCCAGCCCAGCCCCAGAGAGAGCATCCGTGAAGCATCTACCCAGAGACAGACAACCTGCAGGCAGCCCTAATGCACGTACCCAGCCTCCTTGCATATCCTAAAGTATTATGCTTCGCCAGATGAGGGCTAGGTGGACAGAGCAGCCATGCAGTACACATCTAGTCAGAAGTGTGACCTTTCACTCCAAAGGAAATTCTGAAGTTTCTAAACTATTCTAAAGTTCGCCGGCCACGTGAAACTTGTGACACCAACTGCACTGCTTCCTGGCGTGCGGCTGCATGGCAAGAACCAGGCCAACGGCAAATGTTGCATCAGAGTTAACGGAAACTCAGAGGTAGCAATGGAAATAATTTTTCAGCTTTTGCCAGCTAGGGATTTAGTTTCCATTAGAAAGGAAAAAACGAATCAGTCGGTAGTGACGGAGCTGACTAACAGGCATATAATTCTGCAACATAAGCTGTGTTACTTGCCAATATCGTATTAAATCAATAGCTAAATGACTCAGTCACAAATCAATACAACTAACTCAGTTCTTACTCATACATAAATACTCAGTTGTTCTTACTCATACATAAACATCTCAGATGATTGAAAATACAGCACTAGATTTACCTTGTCAGGGCAGAGTGTGGGAGCAGATGAGGTCTGCGCAGTGCTCATGCTCTGAGCTCCACCTGCAAATCTGGAAAACAAAGTGTTAGGTGACCTACACCAAAGCCATCAGGCTATTCCCACACAAGAAATATTGCATTTTACCATCCACAGCTGGTTATCGACAGGTCTTTATATGCCCCAGTATGACAGATTTCATTTTCCTCACTTTCTTTATCAGGCAAACTGCTATCATCTTAGAAACTGAAGATCATCTTTGCTCTGTCCAACTGTGCAGGTAAAAAAAAACCAAACAACTGATCAAGGACCAAAAGTTGGTCCACATTTTGCCACAGCTGCAGAAGTTATTCAATAACATGCTTAACCTGTTAGCAGTTCTAACAAAGTGAAGGAACTCATATGCCCACTCAATTCAGCAAGGTACATATCCGTATTTATGTTCAGACTGAAAACATCTTCAGCCCACTAATTAAAACATCAAGATGGCTGAACAATCAAAATGAGATGGCAAATTCCTGCAAAATACTGATTTTAGATATTGATTCAAAAACTTAAACTACATTTGCATCAAGCTTTAGCTAGGGAGAAAAAGAAAGAGAGAAAGAGAGAAAGAGAAAATCTATTATGCGTAACACTTGTCATGGTTTAACCCCAGCCAGCAACTAAGCCCCACACAGCCGGTCGCTCACACCCCCCTGGTGGGATGAGGGAGAGAATCAGAAGAGTAAAAGTAAGAAAACTCGTGGGTTGAGATAAAGACAGTTTAATAGGGAAAGAAAAAGCTGCGCACACAAGCAAAGCAAAACAAGGAATTCATTCACTCCTTCCCATGGGCAGGCAGGTGTTCAGCCATCTCCAGGAAAGCAGGGCTCCATCACGCGTAACGGTTACTTGGGAAGACAAACGCCATCACTCCGAATGTCCCCCCTTCATTCTTCTTCCCCAGCTCTATATGCTGAGCATGACACCATATGGTATGGAATAGGCCTTTGGTCAGTTGGGGTCAGCTGTCCCAGCTGTGTCCCCTCCCAGCCTCTTGTGCACCTGGCAGAACATGGTAAGCTGAAAAGTCCTTGATTTACTATAAGCACTACTTAGCAACAACTAAAACACCCCTGTATTATCAACACTGTTTTCAGCACAAATCCAAAACATAGCCCCATACTAGCTACTGTAAAGAAAATGAACTCTATCCCAGCCAAAACCAGCACACACTCTTAGATGACTGCACATTCAAATAAGAATAGTATACACATTTAAACACATGAAGCCAAAATATGCTCATAGAGTTTCAAATTATTTTGGGGAATAAAGTTTTTACAGCACTTTGATGACACAAAGGTTGGGTTTACTTTTCATTGAGTCTTCTAACATTCTCATTACATCATCAGCTCTTTTTGTCCTCCAAAGCCTTTATATCACATTTACGAGATACAAGCCTGAAATGTTGAAGCCAGAATTATTGGAGATCTGACAAAACCCTTTCACCGCCGGGGGGTCTGTGCAGGGTGGAAGAAAGAGGCCCTAAACAGCTCTTCAGCCTTTTGCCCACCATCAAAAGAGCTGTTTTGGGCCTCTTTCTTCCACCCTGCGCAGACCCCCCGGCGGTGAAAGGATTCAGCTCTTCAGCCTCCTCTATGCTCCAGTTTTTAATTCCTTAGCCATGTGTTGTAGCTTAATGAACAGACCATCTCACAGGTAAATCAGTGACCTTACTGCGTGTGACATTTCCTATGTTCCAGCACACTAAAAAGCTGAGTATCATAATCGGGTCCCTAGGGCCCTTTTCCCTAAACTAAGTACAGTATATATGTAAACTGCCTATGCATGGATAGGCAGCTTTCATACCAAAAGTAAAAATATAAACCCAGACTAAACCCCAAATAGATTTATAAAAGAAATTATGTGTGAACCGCTATGTGAATCCCTTTAAAAACAATACTTCCTTGTATGTAACTCTAGACAGAGTACAGAACAGTTACCACATATAAGACATGACTTAAAGACAGAACGAATTCTTCTGACAGATCAGGAAAAACATACAGTCAAGTGCAAGCTATATAAAAAGAGGGCTGAAATATTCTATAAGTCTGCTTCAGATTTTTCCACAGTATCAAATACCTAACTCTAGTGTCAAGCAGGCAATTAGCAGCTAAATCTCTGCAAGAAGTGATCAAGGAAAAGTAATACAGCCCAAGAAAACATCCCAAGGCCAATTCAAACTAGTGTGGACTTCAAGGCATAGGTCTGCAACAATTGATTTTGTACTGTAGAGAAATACATTAGAATATATAGAAAATTATTCACCAGTGAAATGATGTACCATCTTTTGGAGATGAATTGAATCAGTGTTCTGTTACCCTAACAGATATAACAGAACAAGGAAACAGATGAACCCTGATTGCATCCCCTAGCTGCCTGGCTGGTGTAACCCAAAACATCCCAGGTGGATTCATCAATATGTGCAGACCAGCAGCAAATTTATTTGTTATCTATAAGCTAGGTAGAAGCTGTTTCTGAAGTCTCTATTCCTCTGAATGGAGAAAATGAATTTGAATTTATACTTGAGAAGAGGAGAAAGTACTGTGGGAGGACTGCATATGGTTGGAGCAGTCTGTGATGCCCATCCTATAATCTCTTATTTTGAATGCCCTACGGACCTTCTACAAATTGAGCTGAAATGTCCCAAACTCTTAAATTAGAGCTTTAGGCAGAGGCCTGAAGCCAGCCAGACAGACTCCGTCTGTATTGAAACTCTGTTTTAGTTAGAACTGTCACAACTCTAATGTTAAAATTGAATTGTTTAAATAATTTACAACATACTAAGTGTGTGAAGTGCATGATCAAGGCACTGTTTTCAGAACAGGAATATAGGTGTCACTCACTGAAAAATCTGAATATTTTGAAAGGTAAAATCTCTGCATATGCAAATTCAGCTATTATTTGAGCCAAATGAATGCCTATATTCTACAGTTACAGTTAACAAACAAGAAAGACCGGCTTTAGTAACCAAATTATAATTGCAGGGAGCCCTACACTGAACCAGCTTCCGTGGACTTCTACTAGCATCAGGATACCTATAGTCCTCCTTCTAAAAGAGAAAACTGGAATACCTTTATGGCATTAACAGAGGCCAGCACGTCCACTGGATTTGTGAATGGAAATGATGCGGCCTCAGAAAGACCAGCATTATGTTCCCTGGCAATCCCATATACAAATAAGAAAGTAACAGCAAGTATAAAGTATTTGCGACGTTATCCCTCAAAGCCCATGAGATGACTCTGCACGCTTGATATTGTCCCATCCCACTCGGTGGGTTGCGAGACGGGTGAATCTTTTTGGGTGATGGGTGATTCCCCGAGGGTTTGTGTACCGATGAAGGCCGATCTCTGCTCGGCAGAGCTGCGGGGCCGGTAGAGTCACGGCAATGGCTCAGAGGAACAGTCTGACCAGCAGCTTTGTTAACTGGCGAATTCCACAAACGGACAAACTTAACGAACTGGCAAGCCCAACGAACGCAGAGGCACTTTGGCAATGGAGCTATTTTCCTGGCAACCCGTTACAATTTATCCAAAACTCATATACCTGAATATATGGTGGAAGAGTGGAGGAAGAGAGAAGCGAGAAAAGGGAAGGAGAAGAGAGGAGGATAGAGAAAGGAAAGGTATCACCACCCTTGGATCCTGCAATGACGATGACAGACGTGGCAACCCTCCGGTGACGGGCGCGCACCTGGTTCCCTTGGGGAGGGCGTACCTTTTATAGGCTAATCCCCGCCTCCAGTCACGCCCCTTGAGGACTTACATGGTTCTTGTTCTAGAAAGTTCTCAATCTTCTGCCCAGGCGCAGGGGGAGAGGGGTGGTCGCAAGGGGTCTCTCAGGTCGTCGCAAGCCCCTTCCTGAGGTCAACCCTGTGTGACCTCTGGCCATACGTGGTAAGGTCCGTCGGAACCCAGAACTGCGGCGTCCTCCGACGCGCTCCCCACGTCCCGCTCTCGCTCTCCCCCACCCCGTGCTCGCTGACCTGCCGTCGCCATGCAAATCACGCCTCACCTTGCCACAATCTTTGAGACATTAACTCTGTCAGTCTCACAGATATGCACATGAAGATAGGATCAGCTAGGTACATTTCAGTCACTCCTGGCTCTCCTGCAAAGGCAGAAATGCGATAAATTGCAGCTACTCCGATTTTGCTGAGTAAAATGTACCAAAGCAAGGGCAGCCTGGCCACTGCTGGGCTGTCCTCGTGGGGAAAAATTAGGTCCTCACATGCAGTCTGAACCTCTTATTTCAACTTCTGCAAGTTGCCTTTCACCTCCTGCCCGTGCATGGCTGGTCATTTTCCTCAATACCCTCCCCGCAAGCATGCAGGGCTGCTGCTAGGTGCCCTTGAAGCTGCCCTTGCCCCGGGCTGAACCAGCCCTGGTCCCTCAGCCTCTCCCCACAGGGCAAGGGTGCCCACCCTGACCATCCTGGGGCCTCCACTGAACTCACTCCAGTTTATCAATGTCTTTCTTGCATTGGGGAGGGGGGTTGTCCAAAGCTGCTTGCGGTAGTCCAGATATGGCCTAACAAGTGATGAGTAATGGGGCATAATCACTCCCCTTGATCTGTGGTCAATGCAGCTTGACTTGCAAGTTATCTGACCACAAGCAGAGTTCTTGTTCCTCCTGTTTGTTTCCCAAGCTGCATGCATTTGTGTACATATGTTTCATGCAGGTGTCTTTTGCCCTGTTTTATCATTCCTGAAGTTTCTCTTGTACCTGTCACTCTGCATCCTCACCTACAGCATCCTTACTTCCCATGTTGTTCCTTACTTAAGCTCTCCTCACCAGGCTGGCCAGTCTGTTGGAAAAGATGCTTTCACCCCATTTGGTCAGGTAGATTCTCCTCTCCCCTGCAACCCTTCATCTTCAAAGAGGGTCCTGTAGTAGCAAACAACTACACCACCAGCTCTAGCTGGGGCCCTGCACAGACATGACCATCTATTTTCCATCATCCCTGGTGCAGCACAGATGGCTTCCCTCCTCCTGCAGCCCTCAGCCAGCGCACCCCTCCTGCAGGCAGGCCACCGCATCCCCCTCCGCTCCCCTGCCCCGGCCCCAGCCCAACCTCCAGGGCTCTGCTGAAGGCCCCCGCTGGGGCAGGGGAGCCGCTGGGGCAGAGACCCTGCCCTGCAGAGCAGCACTGCTCAACGGCAGCCACCGGGCAGACCTGCACCATCTTCAGCAGAGTTTCGCCAATCTCTCATTGCTTAAATATTTACACAATTTCCTTAAGGCAGATTCTTCCTCCAGAAATGACCGATGTCTGTCCCCTGATAGAAACAGCCCCTGGAAGAAACAGATGGGGCCCATCCTGATCCAACACAGCAATCCCTAAGTGCCATTTTGTTCATAAGAAGGCTAATAAAGAAATTATGAAGGTCATGTCCCTTTATACAGTTGCCTCTTCAAGAAACAGTCACTATGCAGTTTGTATTCTGCACCTAGCCATAACACAGGCCTCTACCCTTTACTAGCTTTTCAGTCTAATAATAACTGATAAAAAAGGGAAGCCCAAACAACTTGCAGGAGGTTCAGAATGGCACCATGAGCAGAGACACACAAAGAGGGCACAGGCATACAACAGTTGCACTTGCCATAACGACTGAAAGTAATTAGTACGTAAAATTATTCAAGAGTATCAAGCAAAAAATAGACTTCCTTAAAGTGAAATTTTTCACTCCCGGTGGTGACAGTCAGTGCTGTTGTGAGGTTGTAACAGCCCCTAGGAGATGGCGAATACATAAATGCACTTTTAATCACTGCAAAATGCTGACACTTGTTTCTGTCCCAAATCCTATTGAAAGGCCTGTTTCATATATTGAATCCAACAGTCACTCTCTCATATACATATTTTAGACACACACTGTTACCATATGTCAATGCTAATATAATGACTGTTAGCTATCAAAAAGTTTTTTAGAAAAAGCTTCCTGCAAATTATTCAAATTGAACTTGAATAAGCACTTCTCTGTAGAAAAGTGCTCTACTGAAACTTTAAAAGCAACTCTGAATTCAATTTCTATTATAACAAACCTGATGTTCTCTGCTCCCTGACTTTGCTCAGCTCACTTGTAGACATTTTGGGTTTTCTTGCTCCTGCACCTTTCACAAGCCCTGCCAAAGACCATTCAAAATATCAGCATTGGGCAGAACTCATAACAGAAAAACTGTTAGCATTTTGGAGTTGTCAGTGCAAACAAAAACAAGCCTTGGCCTTACTCCAAAGGAGTTTATTTTCCAGGTAAATCCTTTGGTTGATAACTCTTGCTGGAGAGTCTCTCCATGATGCAAACTAGAAGCTCTCTCTGAAGTGCCCTCTGTATTCCCCAGGAAGTTGGAAAGCCGGGCTAGGGGCCAGTAAGTGTGATCACAGGGACTTACATGCTGGAATTTCTCCTTGAGTTTTCCTGCTCGAGAACGCCAAGGTAAAACTCAGTTTGTATGGCTTTGATATAAAATCAGAACCTAGAAGTCCTCAAAGCCAGAACTGAACTTATCAAAATTATTTGTGAATTGGAGAACTTTGCTTTATGTGGCTTAAGATGAGAGACTATGAGAGACTGGGGTCTTCTGCAGTACGGAAGCAGAATATTAAAAGGCCTTTAAGACTCCTGCCAGCAGGTCGAAGTGATCCTTCCCCTCTACTCAGCGTTAGCAAGGCCACACCTGGAGTGCTGGGTCCAGTTCTGGGCTCCCCAGTACAAGAGACATATGGACATTGTCCTGGTTTCAGCTGAGATAGATAGAGTTAATTTCCTTTATAGTAGCTGGTATGGGGCTATGTTTTGGATTTGTGCTGAAAACAGTGTTGATAATACAGAGATGTTTTAGTTGTTGCTGCACCAGTCAAGGACTTTTCAGCTTCCTGTGCTCTGCCAGGTGCAGAAGAAGCTGGGAGGGGACACAGCCAGGACAGTTGACCCAAACTGACCAAAGGGCTATTCCATACCACATGACGTCATGCTCAGTATATAAAGCTGGGGAAGAAGAAGGAAGGGGGGGACGTTCGGAGTGATGGTGTTTGTCTTCCCAAGTAACCGTTACGCATGGTGGAGCCCTGCTTTCCTGGAGATGGCTGAACACCTGCCTGCCCATGGGAAGTAGTGAATGAATTCCTTGCTTTGCTTTGCTTGTGTGCGCAGCTTTTGTTTTACCTATTAAACTGTCTTCATCTCAACCCTCGAGTTTTCTTACTTTTGCTCTTCCCATTCTCTCCTCCATCCCACCAGGGGGGAGTGAGCGAGCGGCTGCGTGGTGCTTAGCTGCCGGCTGGGGCTAAACCACTGGAGAGAGTCCAGAAAAGGGCCACAGAGGTGATGAAGGGATGGGAGCATCTCTCCCATGAGGAAAGGCTGAGAGAGCTGGGACTGTTCAGCCTGGAGAAGAGAAGGCTCAGGGGGATCTCATCAATGTGCACAAATACCTGAAGGGAAGGTGCAAAGAGGATGGAGCCAGGCTCTTCTCAGTGGTGCCCAGTGACAGGACAAGAGGCAATGGGCATAAACTGAAAACACAGGTGGGTCCACCTGAAAATGAGGAAACATGGTTTTGCTGTAAGGGTGACCAAGCGCTGGCACAGGTTGCCCAGAGAGGCTGTGGAGTCTTGTCCTGGTTTCAGCTGAGATAGAGTTAATTTTCTTTTTAGTGGCTGGCATGTGGCTATGTTTTGTATTTGTGCTGAAAACAGTGTTGATAATACAGAGATGTTTTAGTTGTTGCTGCACTAGTCAAGGACTTTTCAGCTTCCCATGCTCTGCCAGGTGCAGAAGAAGCTGGGAGGGGACACAGCCAAGATAGTTGATCCAAACTGACCAAAGGGCTATTCCATACCATATGACATCATGCTCAGTATATAAAGCTGGGGAAGAAGAAGGAAGGGGGGACATTTGGAGTGATGGCGTTTTGTCTTCCCAAGTAACCACTACGTGTGATGGAGCCCTGCTTCCCTGGAGATGGCTGAACACCTGCCTGCCATGGGAAGCAGTGAATTAATTCCTTGCTTTGCTTTGCTTGCGTGAGCGGCTTTTGCTTTCCCTATTAAACTGTCTTTATCTCAACCCATGAGTTTTCTTACTTTTGCTCCTCCGATTCTCTCCCCCATCCCACTGGGGGGGAGTGAGCGAGCAGCTGCATGGTGCTTAGTTGCCAGCTGGGGCTAAACCATGACAAGTCTCCATCCTCGAAGATACTCAAAAGCTGTCTGGACATGGTCCTGGGCAACTGGCTCTAGGTGGCCCTGCTTGAGCAGGAGGAGTTGGACCAGATGCCCTCCAGATGCCCAACCTCTACCATTCTGTGATTCTGTACTTACATGTTGTTACCATTTAAAATCCTAACCCAGTAGGCACACAGGGACACACACACACACAAAAACAAAACCAAAACCTACACACTTTGCACTATATACAGAGGAAGAGCGGGCTCAGTGTTTGCAGACTGGTTTTTGCCATTTTGTTTACACCATTGCCTTACTTAAACCAACAGAATTAATACTAAACTTTTCTGTCTCATGGTCTGTGTGAGCTCTACATTCCTACCCTACCTCCTCCTTTTAAAGAGAGAAAAAAAGTATTGACTTTTACCCCTCCAACAAGATGTTGTAACTAATCTCTCCTGTGCTGCGCAGTAATATTAGTTTTACTAATACTGACGGCCACAGAAAACCTTTACAAAGTCTCAGGGTGAAGTCTCAGGAATTTGTTATGACAATGACATTTTGAAAAGTGTAAAAAGGTAGTCAGAACATAGGAATTCTCCCATAAATTAAAAGTATTATTTAATTCTGTTCTTAAATCCTCCGTTCTGGCTGCTCTCCAAGAGCAGAAAACAAGCTAGCAGTTTGTAAGAGTGGGAACCAATCTGAATAATCATGGGCGAATGTCACATACGGTCCAAACAAATCCATTTACCACTCAATAAATGAGAGACTAATAATTGATTCTTCCTAGACAGTGAAAATTTTGTATTACCAGAAATCACATTAGATTTTTCCCTAGTCATAAATTCATATTTATATCTGATTCCACTGACAAACACTTATATAATCAAAGGAAAATATTGATCCATTTTATTAGGCATGAAAAGCATTTAATTTTATGCTAGATGCAAGGGCAAATGTAAACGTTTTGAAGCAGTGGGGTTTAAAATATTTACTCTGAATAAAGAATAGTAGCAAGCTGTGAATACATAATTAAATCAAAATAACAGTCTAATCTGGAAATACATTTCATTCCCATCAAACATCATCACTCATTTAAAATACTTTCCTTACATAGCATTTTCCTTGTACCTTTTTCCTTTGTGATCCCACTGTTTGCCTATTTTAAGTCAAATTGGTTTTTGTGTGACCTTAAGAAACAAAAGAATAAAAGACCAAGAACAAACAAAGAAAATCAAGAACAACATGAAAACATATGAACTGTTCAGTGAGGTACCTGAAGGCTTTTAATTGAAGGATCGACAGAATTGAGTGTCATTTTCTAGCTGCTAACAATTTAAAAAAATTATTATTGTGATTAGTCACACAGGATTTAAGAAGGCTGATACTTGGTGAAAAAAAAAGACCTGCAAGAGTTAATGTATTTTTAAAAAGATGCCAAACAAAGAAAAACAATAAAATATTCTGAATTTTAAATTCATACACTCAAGCTACTCTCTGTAGCTGCAAAGAGTAGTGTACAATACAAATCAACTTTACCTATTTCACCTAGGTACTTGTGGAAAGGCAATAAAAACAAGTACAAAAATCACACACGTATCTGAAGATACAGACTACAGATAACAGTTCGGAAAACTTGATCTTACAGAAACTTGAATTCCTAAAGCATTTTCCCAATTTACTATAAAATAAATTTTTTCAACACATTCAATACGGGGGGGAAAAAAAAAAAGCAAAAATGTGGGTTTGTGTCAATAAGTTTTAGAACCACGTAAGATGGTTCTAAAGGACACTAATTTGATCTTGGCATGCTACAGTCAAAGAAAACAAGCTCAATCTGAAGGCAATAGAAAAGTCAGAGTTATGAGCTAGATTTTGAGCTCACTTGTGCCAACTGAGAATCTCAGTCATACACTTGTGCAACCACTGTGTACAGGTGTTGCTTTACTGCCATGATGCTATGTAAGAGTAATAAAAACGTCTACTTGGAACTCTTAATTATGACAAAGATGACAAACTATAAATCACTAGTTTGTTGCAGCATCAGAAGCTTCAAGATGTGATCCATCATGTCTACATCACAAGAAATAAATGAATCCCTCTGTTTTGTTTAGCAGAAGGCATAGATTTATTACAGTTATTTATGAGCATGATACTATTGCAAGAAACAATTAGGGCCACGCTTGTCTTGAATATTGCTTTTGTCCATTCTTCTGCCATTGCCTATACCGTTTTCCACTGATACCATTTGATACCCATCCTATGCAAGCATAAAACAACAATGTATGGTGCAAGGCAGTGGAGAAGCAAGTACTGTATCTTAATACAGAGTGAATCCCATGGGATATTTTCTCACATGAAGAACAGTCCTATTCATGGACTTCCATGAACTACAAAAATTTCACAATATAACCCAGGCGCATAAGATTATTAAATGTTCACTGAAAAACATCAATTACTTATATATACATGCGCGTGTGTGTCTGTATATATGCACAAACGTATTTTGTCCAAATCACTAGCTACTGCAATCTCAGCAGAAGTGGTTCTTCAGATGCTCGCTCTTAGATGTTACAAACAAACAAGCCTGAAAAACATTTGGAAATTTAACAGCCTCAAATGAACACTGACAATCACTCTTCAGTGAGGATAAGATGACAATCAGAATTTGACAGGGAAAAAAAAAAATTGACAGTTGAAATCAGTTTAAATCCTGGGGTACTGAATAAGGGTTTCCCACAATTACTATATTTCATGATTCTCTAAGCTCACCCATGTTGTTTTACAATATAATGGTAAAGGTCAGCCATGCAGGCAGGAACTTCTTAATGGAAGGAAAAACTGGCTGGGCTGTGGGGACACTCTGCCAGGAAGAACAGCAGGTGAACATATCAGTCATTGTTGTATCATAAGATACTATATCCACAGCAGGACTAAATTACTCTTCAGAAACAAGCTTCCTTGACCATCATTACCGTGATCGCCAACATGAAGCTATATGCTGTTACTGATGATACAAACATAGACCTTCATAGTCCAGCCAAGCAGAAAAAGCCCAAATTCTAGACTAAGTCTATGCATATTAAAAAGGCAATGAAAAATGCTTTGTTGTTTTGTATGAGAAAGGCTTTTAATACAAAGGGTATTTGGGTGACATTTTGTCTCTCCTTTTTCAGAAGGTTTTAATTGCCAATTATGTGTACTGTCGTTCCCAATAGCACAGAGTTGCGGGTTCATGACAGGCCATAAGACCTGCAAACGGAAGTATGAATGTGTTCTGGCATGTTAGAATTTTGACCAAAAAAAATCCTGCTACTTGACACAAAAAACCCCCACAAGTATTACATATCTGAACAAAGGTGTCATAGCATAAGACTGCTGAGAAAAGCAACCAACAATAACACAACAGCTGCTTAAAAACTAACCAACCAAAACCCTTTCCAGTCTGTAACATGACGCATATTCTCACAAGAAGCCCAATATTGCTATTGGTACTAGAGGATCTTCACTGAAACGGATCAGTAAGATTATGCAATTTAGGAAATTAATCCTCCATCAGGTTCCAGGAAGGGGTTGTGGTTTCTCATACATTTTGTGAAGAAATAAACTCCTGATTTAAGTGAGTTTATAATCACATGCTAATTAAATTATAAGGTGTAAATTAAGCCTTACTGCAATAGATCAGATATTTCCAATACAAGGCTCAGGTCACTGCTGTCTTAAATCCAAGACTGATGAAAAAAACAAACCCAATTACAACACTAGTAGCACTTACCTTCCCTCCCCGTCTCCCAGAGAATCAGAATTTACTGGGTAGCTCAAAGGATATATATTGACAGTGCTGCTCTAGCTACATCTCGCTGCAACAGACTCGCGTTACCAGTTAGGGCTTGCCCCATCCTGTACGGGGGAGGCAGCAGACCCACCCCCTTCACCACACACACACTCTGCCAGTTTTAAGATTAGGGCTACAGAAGACACAAACACCTTTGTGTTGATCCCTGCAGTAAGGCAAAGAAGGCTTGGGTGGATACAAGGCCTACTGCAATCTGCAAAAGCTGTCAGCAGCTTATCCACTGCATTAAACTCTATGTAAACAGCCAACGTACTAAAAGCTGTTTTAAGTTTCTTCAAATTCTCTGCACAATTGATCCATAATCATCTGAGTGCTCAGTGAAGCTTAGTATCCTACTTTTTTCCATTGATCGCAAATTGCCTGTTCAGTTCCCTAACCTGCGTTTCAGCCAACATTGTGCTCAGTGGAAAAGGCTGTTTGCAGTGTTTGGCTATTCTAGAAACAGTAATGCAATCACACACGGTATGCTGGTTCTGTGTTCAATTCCTTTGAGAGGTATCCTTGTTGTTTTCTTTCAACCCCTGGGAGATATATAAATGGGAAGTTTAAATTGAGCCCGTGTCATAGGTTCCCAAACATCTGTATGAGCTAGCAAGAAAGCTCAAAAACCCGTTTGAAACAAGATTGCTGAACTCGCTACAATTAAATCCCCACGTACAAGTGCTAATATAACAAAAATCATCATCAAACTTGGAAATAATTGGCAAATCAGCTGGCAAACTTGCTAAAGAAGCCATGAATGGGAAGGCCAAAGAGACAACTACCTTCTTCTCCAAGCAGTAGTAAGGCCAAAGACAGAGGTGGGTTGTTGTGGAGAAATATACGACTGCCACTGCCACCAATGTCTGTGCTTCGTTACTTAGTTTCTAGGACTAGTTAGGTTAATTCAGTTTCTAGGACTGCCAAATACTTTTCTTTAGAAGGCAAGAAAAATAGTAGGTACAAGTTAGCAAGTCAAGTTCTGATGAAGAGCATATCCAGGTAGAAAAAAAATATAAGTCTTTTTAATTCATATTTAATCACAATTAATTTGCAAGTAAAAAGCAGGGCTGTGTGATTCTGTTAGTGGTGATCCGAGAAAGAAGGAATTGAGGTAAATATTGGATCTGTCCAAACTAAAACACTTGTTTGAAACATTTAAACCAATTGTGTTCTAAAAAGGAAAAAATAGTTCAAAAAAAAATTTCTGTAAGCAACTGCAATAGTTTCAAGAAATATTTCAATACGCCTTCCACTGCCATTTCTTCCCCCAAATCAGTAAGCAAGAAGGCAGCTGTGTAGCCTTTGAGGTAGGGTTTTTATCTGTTTTGAACAAAAAAGATCTAGTAACCATTAATTCCTCTCAAATAGGAGGTTGCAGGACAGAGGGGTGTGTGCTATTTTCTTTATAGATGGGCCCAAAACAAAGACTGGCCAGAATTCACTACAATGAATGTTGTTCTTTGAACTATTTGAACTCAAACTTCTTTAAGTAAAATTTGCATGTTAATTTAAACAAATAAATACAGCACCCTAGCATGCCACTGATAATAAAACATCAACAAAGCCTAGTCTAAAAAATTAATTGGTTCAGAGGTTTCTTTGGTCAGTTAGAAAGTGCATTGGTGCCTTTTATCTTCCCTACCAATTGGCAGTGATCTGCAGGATAATGAATCCAAGTGAAAGAGGGTTCATTTATTTCTTGACTAGCAAATGCACAGTTGTCTTGAACTCACATAAAATAGTTTTCAAAGGAAATCCCATTAAACTGGAACATATGTTAGTTGTTCTTATATTGTTTCTAGCAGAACAGCGACATGAAATTCTGAGTTTAATTAAGCTTAAAAATACAACACTGTCTTTAAAACAATGTACCTGTATTTCTCATGCTTCCTTCCTCCATCTCTCACAGCTTGTTTCTTAAGGCTCAGAAAATCCTATGCTCAGAGAAGACAGGAAACTTGTAAATTATTGCTAACTTTTAAGTGAGGTTATCTACAACTGTTTTCAAAAGATGCTAGGTACTTTTAAAGTTCTCTCTCTTTCTACTTTAAACATTTTGCAAGAAAGGTTTCCATTTTGTTGTTTAATCCTAATGATAGGCACTGCAGAGATGCCAGATTGTGGCTGTCCCTCTTAGCCCACAACACTTCCCTGGTTCCACTGAGCATAAAGATTTAGGCTACTATCCAACCATCCAGCAAAGAGCACGCATGTAACTTCAGAAAATGAGTAGTGCCATTAACTTGGACAGCCTGTGTGCTTAGACATGGGCATGGCTATGTTGTGAAATCAGATCACTAGTTTATCATCATAACTATGACTAGTTATCATTTAAAAGTTTATAAGCACCCTCACAGGGCAAAGAGGAAAAAAAAATCCAAAACCGCACTGCAGTAGTGAACATATTAATGGCTCTTATTACTTAGAAAAAATGGTAGACTTCAGTACCAAAGAAATTCATGTACCTGTTCACCTTCCTAAAGTAAAGCATTCTTGCCATTCTTTTTCCTCCAGAAACAGAACTAAGTTCAGTAACTCAACACAGTGTTCGCTCTCCTTGAAAATGCACACATAAGGTACATCTAGTATTTCAACCTTGCTCTACTTGCATGCACACAATTATCTACTACAATAAAGAATGACAGAGCATGAGCAGGTTACTCTACTGTGCTGCACACACAGCATAGTTTATTGCTTCACTGTTCATTCACTGGAAAGATGGTTTTGAGCATGTTTATTATCGCTTTCTTTTCATCCATTTGTGTATGCACTGGTATCAGAGGACTTACAAGAGAGGCTTTAAATATCAGAGGAAATCAGTTTGGTGTCTTTTTCCTCTGAGAAGCCCTGAAAGCAGAGGTGGTGGGAAGTGTTGCTTGATCAATTACTCCCAGGTTGCACCACAGCAAGAGACTCAAAGAAATCTGCAACAGAAGGCACAATGACAGTAGATCCTCCACAGACACATCTCTGACAATAAGGCGCTATATTAAATTAATAGAAACCAAATTCAGCTTCAGAAGTCCTAGAGTGAAAATGGTTAGCAGGTGGGAGAATATTCTGTCAATAATCATTACAGGCTTGGTCTAGCCTTCTGCTCTCCCCAAAGCTTTCTTTTAGCCACTGTTGAGGAAGAAAAAAAAGAAAAAAAGACTTCTCAAAGACAGCCTGCTGAAGAAGACTTTGACTGTAGTCAAACAGTTTCCTCCATGACCACCACCCTAATGTCTTTAAATTCACATCCAATTATTTTCATTTTCTTATTACAAGATATTATGATTTTTTCTGGAATAAATGCTGTGCAGGAATACAAATTCTGCCTTTTGCTGCAACCTTCTAAGACATTAGACTTGTGCCTTAAATATCGTGACACAAGTTTATTAAAAGAGAGAGCGGAAAGCTAGCTCAAAGAGTTTGCTACTACAATTTAACAGGTATTGCAGTAAAATCTGAATAAAAAAGTTACACTAGCACAGGGTACATAGGTACTGCATAATACAACATTGTGATGCATGAACAAGACATTAATTATAAGATCAGAAATTCTAGATACTGGATAAAGGATTTTTGCCTTAAACTATTTAAAAAATACAAAACACACTAGACTTTAGTTCAAGTTTACGCAAGCTGATGGAAAAAAACGGACTGATCAGGAAAGGAATAAAATCAAGAAGCAGCAATGCAATTTATGCAGGTCTAACAGAAACCAGCAGAAAATAAGTATTTACAGGGTCTAAGTACTACAGGCTCTAAAATAAGTATTTATGGGCTCTACAATAAGTATTTACAGGCTCTAAGATCAGCTCAGACTCAGACTAAAATTCAGCCCAAAGCAAGGTTTTGCAGCCAAGTTCTGCACTTCCAAAGCCAGGTTTTATTGGTGAGAGCAGCTGTCAGAGCCTCACCTACAGCTTTATAAATGGCATTTCTGCCACCTCTTACACCTCTGAAGGAAGTCCTACCATACTGTCAAACAAACTTCAGAGCTATCTGTCTGCCTGCTTCCATTTGCCTTTCACTCGCATGGTTCTCTTGCATTTGAGCAGGGCTCAAGGACTCTAAACCCAGCAGAAATGCTGCCATCATAGTGCGTACTTTACGAGGGCTGCAGGAGGTAATGATTCAGGATATGCAAATCCATTAATTGATCATTTTACATTTAGCTCCAGGAGGCAATCTTAGCTACATGCTGAGCCATGGCAGTTACTTTCTAAGCAAACACTTTCTCAAGTGAATGTTCCTGTACTTTCAAAACAGCCTTGCCTTTTTTTTAACAATCTTTTAAAAGAAAAAAACATATCCTGCAGAAAATTATTTCTTCTTTCAAAAACTACTTCCAGCTGAGAAGATTTGACAGGAATTGTAATTTCAGTAGTACAGCTACAGCACACAAACCATCCCATATATATCCTTTCCATTCATGTTTTAAAATCTCTATTACCAGCTTCTCTGTAGATGCCTTCCAACTTACTGCTTGCTCTCCTATTTTCTAATACTAAAACAGATTCTCAAGACAAATATTTTGTGCTATGAAAAAACTTCATCTTGCTTATAAATCTAAGTCCAGCCTTCTCTTCGCAGTTCAGTAAGGGCACACTGCAGCAGGCCAGGATTTTTCTAAGTTCTTTTAACTTATAAAAAGTATAATACTACATTCCTACAAGAAAAACCTTAGTAGATCAATATAGACAAAGATTTCATCAAAAAAACCCCACATCCTGTAGGCTATTATTTTGGCTTTCATTTTTTCAATCCAGCTTTGACAATTTTGAAAATATCTCCCCAAGAAATTCCATGACTGACCTCTCATGAGAGCTTATGACAAATTTGCATTTTGAGACTTTGGAATTAACAAAGGCTATGAATAGCACATTTCCATCACCTCTACACCTCCAGCATTCTGGCAAGCCCAAGTTAATTGTCGCTCAGAATGCCTTTACTTTTAATTAATTTTACTCTGAAAAAAGCAAGCCAAGCCAACAGAAACTCAACTGGTCAAGTTCACAGAAGAAAAACATATGCATGTCTAAGCAGCCAGCATATTGTTGGGCATGTAGAATATTTCTAAGTTTTAGAACTTTCAAATAAACTCTTGTAACACAGGCCTTCATCTGATACAGAAAATAATACAGTCATTTCACAGAATTATTGTACCAATCAAATTTTTCAAACAGATCTGGAAAGCTTTGCCATTTCCTAATGCTTAAAAATGTGGGTCTTCCCAATCACTGGGGAAAAAATAAAATAAAAGTTTGCCATGCTCTCATTAAAAAGTATGAGAGATACAAGCAAAGTAATAAATATTTAAATGGCAACTGTAGTATATTGTTTTGAACAAAACTTTGTATAAAACAAAGTCTGTAAGAAAACCTAAGTCTGATATTTTTTGCATTTAAAAATCAAAGTTCTTTCCATTTTTCTGTTAGTAAAGCTTAGTATTTTCTTGAGGGAGCATGGTGTTTGTTTCCCAGCCCCCCTTTGTTAATTAACCTTACCTAGTAAGGCCAAAGGAACCAACTGTAGCTTCTATAGTATCAGCTGTGACTGGACCATGTTGTTTACAGAACCTAATTCAATAAAAAAGTTGCAAGTACCATGGCATTGCACAGCCTGGTTTCAGTACAGTTTTTTTTAAATCCCACAGAAGTGTTATTTGTGAGATTTCACATCAGCTCTTCTGTAAACTACAAAATATCCTTCACACGAGATCAAATACATTGTATTAGCAACCAAGAAAAAAAGCAAGCACATGAGCAAGCAGCTCTCCACACAGGAGACACTTTGAAATGTGCTATAACCACAGATTAGAAGTAATGAATACCAAATTAGGAAGGGCGTCAATCTTCTTTTCTATTCCAGTATTTTAATTAGGGAAGGAGGGGATATTGGGAAAGAGGAATGGTTTTAACATTCAAAGTTTTAACTGAGTCTGTAGTTGAGAAATACCAGAAGTGGGCATAGTCCAGAAATCAGCTTGCACCTAGAGGTTTACCTGAAATTTCAGGAGGTATTTTTGTGTTGCCTTAGGGAGTCACTAAGTCAGTACCATGAATTAATCAGATCGAAAAAAGCAAATTTTCTATTTGTTCATGAGAAAGGGAAGTTTTCTTATCTTTCCTTAGGCAAGCAGGGGAATACAAGCACTAAGTCCCTTGCTTCACTCACAGTGTACCACCCGCCCATTTGCTACCCAACAACATAAACGACACGAGAGGTGATAATTGTATAGTCCTCCAACTCTCAATCCTTGTCAAATTGCCACTGTACCAGAAGAAAAGAAGATTGAAATCATGCTCCAAACTTTAAAGAGTCTTCCAAGTGAGATTCAGGAACTACAGACAAATAAACCTGACATCTGCAGTTCTTCAGAACAGCATTAGTGGACACATGAATCAGCATGGCCCACCGAAGAAGAATCAGCATAGCTTTTGTCAAGGAGAGTCATGCCTCCCAGATTTCTACGTTTGAGGAAAGAATCAGAAAGCAGGTGGACAAAGAAGATCCAGTTGATACAGTCTACTCAGATTGCTGAAGGCCCTTCAGAAGAATTTGTAAAGAAAATAAACAGCCATGGGAAGAACTTTACACGGTTTAAAAAGCTAATAATAAATAATCATTAAATGTTAAAAGACAGAAAAGTAGCCATTTGTCTGCCTACTCTAATACCTCAGTGGAGGGAAAATACCTTGCAGTTCCATATATTCACAAGCAATCTAAGAAAAAAAAGGTACAAGAAGTGGTACAACAAAGTTTGCTAGCAATATTATCTTAAATCGTGAGAGTAAAGGGAAGTGCCAACAGGAAGTAGTTCCAAAAGGAACTCATGTTCTTATGTGAACAAGCAGTAAAACAGCTGATACGAACTAACGCAATGATGCAATCATTTAGGTTGGAAGGCATCTCTGGAGATCATCCAAGCCAACTCCATGCTTACAGCAAGGTCAACTAGATCAGGATGGTCAGGGACTTGCCCAGTTTAGTTTGGAGATTCTTGAAGAACTGCAATTTCACAACCACTCCAGGCAACCTGTTCCACTGTTTGACAATCCTCATTGTGAAAAAAAAAAAGTCTTAGATTGAATTGAGAATTCCTGTGTTTCAGTTTGTGGCTGTTGTTTCCCCTCACAAGCACTGCGCACCAAGAAACAGTTCTGGCTCTGTCTTCTCTCCGCCCTCCTATTAGATAGCTGAAGACAGCAAATAAAGTATTCCCACTGAGCCTTCTCTTTTTCCAGCTGAACTAGTCCAGTTCTCTTAGCACCCTTCCTTGTAACATCACGTGCTCCAGCCCCCAACCATCTTCATGGTCTTTGCTGGGCTTGCTTTAATATGTCAATGTCTGTTTCATATCAGGGAACTCATAACTGGACACAGTCCTGCAGATGCGGTCTCACAAGTGCTAAATAGAGGGGATTAATCACTTCCCTTAATCTGCTAGCCACAGTCTTGCAAATAAACCAGGTACATGGTTCAACCTTCTTCCCACAAAGGCATGCTACTGACACAGCGTACTTACTCAACATGAAGTGAGGCACATACAAAAAAAATTTTGCATACATAGTTATGAGCTGTGAATCAATTATCACTCAGAAATAGTAGAGTTTGTGTTTTCTATGAAAATATCATCCCATTTCTTTTTGTCAGTCAAAAAAAAAAAAAAAGTCAAGCGTTGGCTAGCTTCTGAGGGGGATCTGAGAGATGTCTATAAAATTGCCAGTAGAATGGACACACTCTCTCCAACACAGCAATTACAGGCATTAAATGAAACTAACAGATGGTAAGTGCAAAAACAAATAAAGGAGATACTATTTCACACGTTGTGTGATTCAGCTGTGGAGCTTCTTGCCCCAAGCTATTATGAAAACTAAAATTTGCAGTCAAAAACAGAGTAGACAAACTCATGAAGGAGGGGAAAAAGTATATCCAGGTTGGACTACTAAATACAAAGACATCCACATTTGTCTCAGGATATCCATAAGGCAAATCACTGGAACTTAGAAGACTGCTTGGCAAAAAGTATCCTCAAGTATTTGCCTTTTTGACTTAAAAATCTTACATAGGCATCTGCCATAAACAGTCCCAGACAGACAAAAGGACTGATGAAATTCTGGTCTCATCTACAACACTATGTTGCACTTACAAGTAGATGTATCAGAGGTATCTTATGTAAGATCTTAAATACAGGTCTTAATCTGACAGTTCACAAGCACAGACAGGACTTTAAACACACACAAAAAAAGGAAGTAGCTCTAAAACATGAAGGGCTGGGAAGGAGCAAAATACATGATTTCTTAACCCAAAAAGAGCCTAGGACAACCACACGCAACTGGGATATGTTCCAGTTTTCTCAAATTCTGTCCAGTTATTTATAAACATTTGAATTCTGAATGAGAAAGAGCATGGAAAAATTTGAGGAAGAGAGGACATTGTGGAGGAAGGACACATATAAGGAAAAAATTTACCCCAATTGGTCAGTGAAAAAAGTGGCTGTGAAAGAAAAGTCTGAAACCAGAAAAAAACAGTTATCTGATGAAGTAATGGGAGAGACCCTTTCAGTGCTGGAATAGCAACAGAGAAGGAAACCAGGAAAGAAGGATGGGAGAACCACCAAACAAGGGACAGAAAACTTGATACCAAACTAAAAGGAACAAAAATACGATAAAGCTTTCCTTTAGCTCTCACATTTCTTAACTGAAATTGCAACAGTACTGATGCATATCCCTATTTGCATCCAAGAAAGATAGAACAAGCTGTTATACCTGACAGATATGAGACCGTGGGAAACAGTACTACCAGGAGAGAGGTGTATAGAAGGCTGAGGAAAGAGGGGGAAATCAAGCAGGGAGAAGAGCAGCACAATAGAAGAATCATCACAGCATTTTTCTTCATTCTGTAGGTTCATGATAAACACATGTTGTAATTTTTCACAGACTGGGCCTCCAGTGAGCTTCGAGTCCGGCTAAAAGCCTTCAAATACTCCCAGAAGTGGCTGCAAAGAGAATAATACAACATAGATAAGCAGCTGTTTGAAGCGTTCATGAACAGTGCAGATCATAGCTGTAATTTAAATCTGAAGGATAATGTAGTAGGCGTAACATCAGTACCTTTGTGCAGTATATAAACTCGAGAATTCAGTGATCTAGCACTTCATCTTCCTGATGCACTGAGACATAACTTTTTTGTGCTCTTCATCAGTATAATCTACACTGCCCTAAGTAATGATATATCAGTGCCACCTTACTTCTTTTATATGCAAATTATTATGTTTTTTTAATTAGCATAATTGCTGAATTATTGATGGAAAAAGTTATGTTGCATAAATAATGAACCTGCTGAGAAATCATAATTTCTAGAATTAGAACTGCAGTTTTTGAGACTAAAATTCTGCTTTGGACTGGAAGAATTTGAGTCCTAAACTATAACAATTTTATTTTAATTTGTTCACCTTGTTAAAGAGGTGACTTCAAGCAGACTTTCACTTCTTGCTGATATTTAGCAAGAAGTTTTGTTTGTTAAACATCAAAGCTTCTGTAGGTCTCAGTGGTAAAAGTCAGTAGGGTAATATTACCAGAAATTGAAAGCAAAAAAACCCCAGTCCCTACTAAAAATATTGAAGGAAACTCCATTTGCATATAACAAGATAATGCAGGGACACATTTCAATATTGAGAACAAACTTCTAATTCTGCAGGGAGATTCTGCTGAAACAATAACATCTGACAGAAAAGGTCAGAGAGTTAATGAAATAATAAGGCCTCAAGATGGAAATAATAAATAATACACAGTTTTATACCTTATTATGCAGTTTTGTAGTGTCATAATCAATCCTCCTACATAACAAAGTCATAAGCCATCAATCTGGCATCAAAATGACAGATTGTGATTTATTTTAAGAATATTCAGATGTCAGCTACATAAGCGTTCTGGGCAATGTAGTATAAAACATCCCTCAGCTAAAGTATTAATGCTGAGGTGAAAGTCATGGAAGTCATTCTGAAAAGGTGAGTAATTGCCATAAAGAGGAAGAGGATTTGCACAACAATCTTTAATTATTGCAGTTACTTCTAATATACTTGCATTCTAAAAGCTTCACACAAAAAAACGGACTGAAACACATAAATCTTATCAATAAGCATTTCCACAAGTTCACTCTTTCTCCTCAACTATTACAATGTGAGACTGACAAACAGGAGAATACATCTGCCACCTGCCTCTGTCAATGTACCACTCCTGCAATTAGGTTCTAACCCCACTATTCATCACTAAGAGAATCTACCTCAATACAAAGACTTCACTCCCTGCCTCTGGTAAAATACTCATTTTAATTGGAGAGAAATATTGGTAATGCAAATAGAGGGTAACAAATACAAGCAGTAAGGAGAGATTAGTTGCACTGATGTCATGTACATTGCACTAGACATAGATATGTCATAGATTTTTTTTTCCCCCTCCAAGTCAGACATCTTAGAATCAATTCATCTTACTGGGGCAGTTTTTAACAGCTGAACTATTTGAAAGCCTTAATTAAGTTGATCTACTTATATCAAAGTATTTTTCTATTCTGGCCGCCCACATTTTATGGCTCTATATGCTACAGATTTTCAAAATGTCAAAAAGTACCTGCTTGACAATGGCTTTCTTTTTTTGGATGGGTGAGGGAGCAATTATTTTAGTCATTTTATTGTAAAGCATCTTGCAAAAACAAAAAGGCAGAGTTGAAAAATGTTAAATGAAACTCTGTAATATAAAGTTCTGTCTTGACATTTCAAAAAACGGTAAATTTTAAAAAGTGGCAACCAATAACAACAACTACTCTTTACAAAGCTACCCATTTGAAAGATTTATGGTAACTCAGTGTTTTATGTGAGGTCACCAGAACACCTTGAAGGCATCAGCATCAGAAGCACTGTAACGCAGCCTACAACAGATCCTGGCCACTTGATATAGTGATCGGATCTAAGCACTGCAGTTATCGGAGCACTGAACCAGTTGTTTTCCATAACCATGCATTACTACCTTCTTAGGAGTTTACTTCAGATCAGCTTTTGTAAAATAATTTCCAGTCATCTCTGGCTTCATCATTCCTCTCAAAGGGATCTTTTCCTCCCATGGGTCCCAGAACAGAGATGGATCGCAGGCAAGGGGCAAAATATTACCTGTATTCAATGTGTGAGATAACAGGACATCCACTATTCTCTTAGAGGTAAACATTACTAAACACAGCTACTTACCGAAATAAAGCATGTCAAAAAGTGGAAATGGGATATTACTAGTCTAAAATAAGAAGGCAGTTCCTCTTCCCCTCTCTAGTTTTTGCCAGGTGGCGAAAAGACTACAAAGGACGCTGAGGAAGATACATTATGCATTCACACACTAAAACACAAAGTCTGCGTAAGAGACTTATATTACATTATTACCACCTTTATAGCAGTAATTTTGATTGACATATGATTATATTTCCATTGAGTCATGCCCCTATCTCTGATGCAATTTTTTGTTCTCCCCAAACTGCAAATACACCTTTTCCCTGTTGGCCAAAGACAGTCTGCTTTGTGCTGCAGTTTTATCTTTATTCCCATGCGCTACAATGCCTGACAATGGGTTTCTGAGACAATAACATTAACAAACGTTTCACATAGTGCAGATAATTGTGATTTTGCATGAGTCTGCATTGTCCATATCTATCCATTTATTCAAATACATACCAAAACCAGTAGGGTGCACTAAAGAGATCCAACTGAGTCTACAGCAAGACTGCTGTTCTACGTCCCCTAGAAGGAACATCTACTGCTGTGAACAATTCAAAGCCTTTAAATGCCATCAGCATGTAAGAAAATGGAAGGAAGATGTAAGAACATGTAAGGAAAATTACATGTCAATGTATACCACAGACTCAAGTGCATTTTCCAGCTGCTAAAATAAATTACTCTCACATGCACGACAGAGAACATTTGAAACAAATCATGTCATGCAAATGCCAGATTAAAACCATCTCCATTGAGCGTAGTACACAGCATGCAACAAGTCCCTAACACTAGAACATCAAACGTGTCATTTTTTGGGAAGTATTGCGGCCAAAGAATTACTGTAATTTCCTAATAATAAAGTTTATAAGCCGTTCAGCAACCACAGCATTTTCCGTAGCACCATAATGAATTATCCCCAGTTTCCATCTGATTAGAAGTTTGCTGTTACAATGTGCATCTTGTTTCTTGTCTCAGAAAACATATGTATATCTTGCTACCCAGTAGAATAATCTTTCAGCTGTCACTGTGGCATTACATACTACTTAAGGCCAATCTACTTACTGCAAACAACATCCACTTGCCATATTACTGGGCTTCAACACAAGCTGAACTATTATTGTCCATCAGGTATTAGAAATATTGTACAGTTGTGTCACATTAAAGTTGTGTCTCATTTAATCTCATCTCATACATAACAGACTGGCTCTTGGCTACCTTCAGATGCTGCATATCAATTCCAGAAGCAGTGTAGCCTGTAGATATAATTTTATTTTTTATTTTTTATTTTTTTTTACATCAGGAGGAAGACTGTCTAATAACTGAGAACTCTTACAGTTTTTCAGTTTTGGGGCTGCTTTTTTTAAAAAATCGAATCATTTAACATTTTGTTGCATGTTGTGCAGAAGAATTCAGAAAAATACCAAAGCAAACGCTATGCTTCCAGTTCCAGAACTGTATCAACACAGTCCTGTATGAACACATTAACCCTGTGTTGCCATAGCTATGCTATTCTTTGAACCTGCACACAGATCTACAAATGTCTTTGAGCAGTGGAGTTTCATTATCTATCTCAGAGTAATCTTTCGCATCCTGAAAGCAGTAGTGTATCACATGGCACTAACACATCTTAAGTCAGATGTCTTTCTCCACTGCACTGTTACAATACAGAAACGGTGAATAAAGAATACACCAATGGTGAAAGAAGTAGAACAGAGTTATTCACATTAAACATCTAAATATAACTTTCCCAACATTTTTACATTTTTGCACAAGTAGGACACAGAACAACTGCATAAACAGAAGCACTTACCTTGGACTCTAGCATTCCTTAGGATACTGTTCCATCTTGCAAAGACCTCTCTGGGGTATTTTAGTTTCTTTTACTAACTGCCAGTTAAATAAATTCAATCAAGTAAGAACACATTGAATTGTTTTTTCAGTTTCTAAAGCTTAGACCTTCAGAAGCTTCTACCCGTTACTTCATCATGAGTAATAAGAAATGGTGGTAGATTTTTCTAAGATGCTGCCATTTGTACTAGCAGCCTTCTGACTCTCAATACGTAACAGAAATTCCAGGTCAACATTTAGGTATAAAAGAAACAATGTCATCACCTCCACACAAAATGACTCGTCAACAGTGATGGTATAGCATCTCAATAAGGTGCATCAGGGTTTGGAAATTAACTGGGAAAAACACAAAACAGAATAAAAATGTAATAGCCACTTTTAAATGGGATCATACATCCATTTTAACAGCACTGACAGTAGTAAGATTTATGACTTAGTTATGTTCTTCACACTCGACAAAAGATAAACAGTCCCAAGTCTCCTCAAATATACACTGTCACTTCTCCTTTCCATGTGAGAGCTTAGGATATGGGGAGAGGAATGCTGCTTGTCTGGTGGGTGCTAGCTGGTGACCCATTTCCTGCTTTAGTTCCAAATAAAGTTTTACCACCCAGAAATGGGCAATTCAGCATAAACCACCAGCTCAGTATAACAGGTCTTAAATAATGTATTTCAGACACTTTTTAATTTTCCTGTGATTTGCAAGTCTTCAAGATTCATACTGTCATGACTACTTTCACCACCATGCAGTCAGACACCTGGGCAGGGAGAGAGAGGAACAGTAAGGAATCACGTTGCCAAAGGTTGCACTGCCAACCTATATCCTTTAATAATCCTAAAATAAATCCTATAATAAAATCCTATAATAAAATAGTCCTATAATAAAAATAGTATAATCCTATAATAAATATAGTACTATATATTTTTATATATTTATATTTTATAATAAAATAATATAAAATATTACAAAACATTATAAAATATTTATATTGTATAATAAAATAGTATAACCCTATAATAAATATAGTACTATATTTATATATATTATATACAAATATTTATATTTTATTCATATTTACATATTATAGTACAATCCTATAATAAAAATAGTACTTCGGATTACTCCCTAAAAACTTTGCTTTTTGAGGTTTTCAGGTAAAACAGAACATTTTCTGAATCTATCCAGCTTCATGCTGTGCAGAGAACTGAGCAGTTCTAAGGGAGCACTAGACAAAAACATTGTTATGATATCAAAGACAAATATGTAAGTAATTTGCAGAGTATGGGCAGTGAAGAGTTACAATCTATACAAGCTGTTGATTCTTGATTCATTGATCAAAGATCTGCTGGCATAAGAAACATTTCAAAGCAATCTCTTGCTTCAGCTTAGATGAACGATTATGTTTTAACCATACAAATTAACTAAGAGGAAGTGTAACATAACCCATTTTTTATGCAAACCTTAGCAGCAAAGTCCAACTCTCACTTGCACATTTTACAGTGGAACCATCCTGACTCTTCCACCCGAAGAACGTGACTTCATATATACTATACAAATTAATGCAGCAGGATATAGAAACCCTGGGATTGACCCAGGCATAATGAAAAGAAGGAGCCTGGAACAGAATTCACCAAGGGGACAGGAATTGTAGATGGTAGCTAGAATGCTACTGAAAAAACATTATTCCAGACAAAATGTGCAGAAGCCCAAAGGTCACAATGAGTACAAACTAGAACTGTATACTTAGTAACTAGCTCTTCAATGAGTGACTCTAGGGCAGTGATTAACAAGCACATATAATCAAACGAATCCTGGCCTACAAACTAAAGACTGCTAATTAGCATAACCACATGGGGAGAGCAGTTACTAGGAAAGGATATTTGCGTGACTACCCCTAGATTTACTGCCGCAGTTTCAAGATACGTTGGCTGGAAGGAGGGAAACGGAAAGGACATGAACTTCATTTTTCTCAGCCCAGCAAAACTGGCCCAGTTACTTTTAGAATTCTTTTCAAGCATCCATTTCCAATTGTCAACCTGAACTTCTCAGAAAAAAAATGAGGTTTTTGACAGAGACCTTACAAAATTATCTTTCTCACAGTAACCTGATAAGGAACCATTACAAGGAGATGCATTTTACCATTACATTACATGACTGCAGGTGCTTCAATGCAAGAACAGTGCTTCCTATGTAATGCTAGAAAGACAAAGAAATTTTCCGATGAGCACAGGAATAAACCTTCTCATAAAGGCAATGAGGGAAATGTGAATACAAAAAGCAAATTATGTATTGACAAAACCTTAGACTTTTCAAATGCACATTCACATGTTTAACTACGCTTATCACATAAGTCCTGCTGGGATCAAACCCTTTCCCACAGATATGCTTCTGCCAATATTCTCACTGAAAAAAATCTGGGACTATGGGAGAAACAGGTGGTGATTTTATTCCCAAAAAGCCAAATTAGACGTACGCATAGATACTCAAAGTGAGATTTTGTAGTAGATGGTACCTTACAAGTCACCGGTTAAAATCCAGTCAAAGAAATTCAACATACCCTTCTTTCATTATCACATAAGATATGCTACCTTATAGTTATGTCAAGATCAGCCACATAACTGAAAAGCAGGTAACACAGATATAAACTGCTTGCATGTCAAAACCTGTTTCTCCCCCCAGTTAACTGAAGATTGTAATCAAACTGCAGGTTTATGCTACTGCAGGATGGAATTTTTGTATGATCATGCTGCTAACTTGCTGCCTCACATTTAGTGATGTATTTAGTATCTCTAGAGGCAGCAAAGCTGAAAGGACATGACTGCTGAGCTACTTGTGTATGTCCAGAGGTGAAATTCCCAGGGTGAAGTTGCTGACGAACCTTAGTGCCATCCACACTGCACCATTCTTGATCTACTTAGAACATCTCTGCCTGAAGGAAGCACTTTCCACAGCCTTAAATTGACTTAAAATGCAAACTAGGAAAAGCATCGCCTATAATATCAACAGGAGTTTTTTAAACCCAATGAATAAGATTAACCAGTTTCAGTGCAAATTACAAAATTCCTTTCAGTATAAACTCATTAAACTCCCTTCGTGTTAACGTTCTTAAGGCTAAATTATTAGTATGCAATATTTTCTACTGAATCTGTAAGCCACAACAGAAGTTAAGCTAAACGTTTTCACAAAAGGACCCTCTCGTTCCCCCACTCCCTATTTTACAGCCTGAAAATTCTACTAGCTGAGCCAAATCTCACATGCCTGTGTGACTTTTCCCGCTGTCTGTCACAAAGTTATAGGAGTGTAATGTGAAAATAAGCATTAGTGAAAGTGGCAGGGAAAAGTGCTGGTTTATGATTTATGTCCTTTACAGAATAGATGGCTAGAAAGTTCACTAAGTCCCTGTTGCCAGATTGCAGCTACCATACATATTAAATTTATGCTTCAGTTCACATTTTCCTTACAAATGGCTGAAAACTGTTCTATAAACTGTCCAATTCTGCCAGCAGTAAGCAGATGCTACCACTGTGACATATTCTGTATAAATTTTGCTGGTTTACAAGTTTATATTATACTGGAATCTTCTGTCTCTCAGTTGCTTTAATCCATTGGGCAGCTACTGTTGTTTTCATCAAGGACATCAGGCACCGCCCCACACCTTTATAAGATATTCAGTTCCATACTTGTGGGAAGAGATCAAACAAGATTTATTGTAGTCACTATGTGGCCAGACCATTTGCCTGACACTGATGAAGCTAAAAAAGGTCCTGGCAGCTCCCAGCAGCAAACCTACTAAATATTCAGCAGATAAATGAACAAAGGACATCCCCCTGATCCCCTCTATGGATACCACTTGGATTAAGGTAAGACAGAGGCAGTATCTGATGTAAAAAAGTGTAGGTGGGAAGAAACAGGTAAAGAAGCAAAAGCAACAGGAAAAAAAATAAGAAAAAGAGGTAGAGGTTGAAGCCTGAAGTACAGAACTTTTTTCCACCTTCAGCTGCAACCCTTGTATGTGCCTTTTTCTTGCAGTCTCTTGCTGCAGTTTCCAAGGAGGAGCTGCAAAGATTACCATTTGTTGGCTACATTTGTTGTACCAGCCTTACATTGCATTTCCTGAACCCTCAACAGTGGTCCATCGCACAGGACACTGGTATCACCAGTAACACAATTAAATCACAGAAGGGCTAGTCCAAAACTCCAGTAAATTACTGCTCAGTAAATTGCCCAGCTCACAGGTAAACAGGTAAACTCTGCATTCTAAGAGACATGCTGGAAATAAAAGACATTCACCTCTCCATAAAGATTACAACAAACCAATGGGTTCCATGGGCCATCGACACTGACTTTCTGCTTCCTCCCAAACTCCATCTCTCTTTTGGGAGTTGTCTCATGACAAGTTCTTTCCTCTACCTTGGTACAAGAAAATTCATGGACTCAAAGGCCTTAGATTTATCTCACCTGCCTCTATGCACCTCAGCGAGTTACTTAGGGTAGGAATCCTGTTACTACAGTCTTTCGCTACCTTCACGGGAAAGAAAGAGGTACGTGGGGGAAGCCGAGGAGGGGAAGCATTCATTTTCCGCTAAGACAGCAGAACTCGGTGCTGCACTCCAGTTCAAGCCTTAGCCTGCTACACAGGAAGCATTGGTAGTGACAAGTTCCTAAAAGTTATCAGTTGTTGCCTATCCTGTACCCTCTTAGTAGTGAAGAAGTTCTTTGCTTCCTCATACAAACACCTTTACAAGAAATAAATATAGCAGGCGAGGGAAGGAGAGAGCAGGTAAGCATATGCAAGACAGAATCATTCAATGAAAACAGATTACAAGGACAGCCAGATTACCAGCTATTTTGGTGCCTTGAGAAGAAGCAACCTAACGGTAGAAAAAATGAATGCTTAACTGCAGGTGACCTTGCACGGATGCCAGCTGCTGCCCATGTGAAAAACAGAGTGAACTGTTATGGGCCATTCTCTATGAACAAGATTTTGTGTGCAAGTTAGTGTGTGTTATTTTATATATCACATTGAAACGAGAAAAGGAAATGAAAGGAATGAGATTGCTCTATGCAGGAGCTGCCTGGAATGCCAAATGTACAACAAGGTTAGTAAAAGGTGGTGGGTGCTTCCATAGGGCTAGGAAAAAAAAAAAACACCAGTAAAACGAGTAAAATGAGGAAGTGCCCTGTCTGAAATTTGCTGCAATGATGTGACATAGGCCTCGGGGCGGGGGGTAGGGGGAGAAAGAAAAAAAAAGAGAGAGGGAAAAAAAGGGGGGTGGGGAGAGATCCAGTGTCTTAAAATTGTCTCTGGGTCTTGAAAAACAACTTTCCAAAAACTCAGTCCTTGGAAAATGATTCAAATTGCAGATTTAAAGAGGGCAGCAAATTATTCACAGCTAGAAAATTTATTATGATTACCTGGAGTTATAAATAAGTCTTCACACACAGATACACATGTACTCTCTACATAGGTAAGTATGTCTACACTATGAGAACACAAATGTAATGAAAGCTCGGCAAAAATTATTAATGAAAGACAAAAGGAGTAAATCAACTTCTGTTATTCTTATCTCTAAAAGAGAATAAATTACTTCTTCAGAGAAGAAACTCAGAGGAACAAGTAGCTGCTACAACAGTCAAACGGTGTGTGTTATTTTCAGTTGGATCAAGCAGTCATAAATTTGGGGCAGTTGCTAACATCTGAGAATTAGTTTCTATATAAATTCTGGCAAAAAAAGCAAGAATCAAGACTGTTTTTATGCTAATACCCAAGTATTAGATGGAAACAGGTCATTTGCTTAAATCAGATTTTTAATAGTCAAGGCAAAACCATCAACACAAATCAGAAAACTTAAATCTTCTTCCTCTTACTGAATGTAATTTTGCCCAGTTTCACTGCTAGATAATTTATTTCAACTCTCATAGAGATATGAGATTATAAAGGACATCTACACTGGAAATCCTTACTGCTGAATTAGTAGGAATAAACATAAAGAGCTGAGCTAAAGCACCAACCGAAACTCCAATTTTAATAAATCCTGGAATAAATGTCCCATGTAACACAAATATGGATGTGCAGTCTGACTTGCAGATGGGCCTCTTTTTGGACTTTAAAATTTGCAGACATCTTCCTCTTTGCACTGAAATATTACTGTACACAATTTGCACAAAATTACTGCAGGTGCAAAGTGAGGGAGCAAGGCACAGCAGAAGAGTCTCAGAGAGTGCTCTGTGACAGTAAATTAAATTTCCACATGTAAGTGTATTTAGTAACTTAATGAAAGGCCCCTAGTACATTAGAGATTACACTGTACTTGCAAACAGTCATTGTGGCGAGATATCATGAAAAAAAGCCTCTGTCTCTCAAAAGCAATAAACTTTGTGGCACTGGGTTTTTTCCAGTCTTGTTTGCTGGCTAATGAGAATGAGGCAATGTATGAATGTACTCTTTGGTAATGGGTAAATTTTTGAATTTATGTTTTTAAGAACCCACTGTTGCAGGCAGGCTTTTAATGGAATAGAGCTGCATAAAACAATGCAAACTTTTTCATATACAGTTCAACAACAGACAGGTTAACTAGCACTTCACTTCTAAAGAGTACCCTAAACCAACCCACATGTAGAGGTCTCCAGTTTGAGCTGGAGCTGGTCAATACTTGAGCTTTGATCCTTCAGGAATACTGAGTAAATTGGGCAAGAATCCTTGCGCTCCACGAATTCCTATGCAGATACAAAAATTAGTGAAAACTGAAGGCCAAAATAACTGCCTTCTGCTCATGCTTTGTACATATCAAAGTCTGTTTACATAAATTTATCTGTGGGAAACTAACTACTACTATGTCACTCCCGCCCAATCCCACACCTTGCTACACTTGTTACACTATCCTAACCTCAACCTTCACTTGCAGCAGTCTCAGACTGGTCACATGCCTAACTTCGAATTAACTGAACCAATCATTTCACATCAGATGAATCTTGATTCTGCAAAGTGTTGCAAATCTTTAATTGGGCTTGGGCCTTTGAAAATATGCATAGAATTGATTTCTTCAGGACACCATGGAGGGAGAAGTGAAGCAGAACATGGATTGTTAACACTAGCATATCCCCTGCTTAAGACACAACAGGAGGTAAGATTCAGACATAAATCTGCTGGTCCCAGAGAAAAACATAGATCATGTTCAGTAACTTAATGGCTTGTCCATGCAAGCACATTTGTGCCATCGGGTTTCTAAGAATGTATGTAAGCTGTAAAACTGAAATGCCGAGATTGAAAAAAGGAGCAGGATGTCAAATACTTCTAGTACTTGCCAAAGACAGTGTATTTCCAATTCAGTCTTCACCATATGTCCTACAATATGTGAAAGCAGATGCAAAACTTGAAATAAAAAAATTTCTAAGTAATTGTATTATTCCATTACTTATTCATTAAATGTCTTTTCAGGATAGCATAACATCACTGTTACAAAGTTCTGTCTTTCCTCACGCACAGATCTATTCTACAATAGAATTAAAACTGAAATTTTAAGTTCCTTATATACATGTGTAAAAGCTAGAACAAAACATGGTGGACATGGGGTATAATTACTATGATGGAGTTTTTTCCTCAAAAACATTATTTTACTTATCATATCATACAGGTAGCAAACTTGGAATAGAATGACTTAGTTTCAGAGTATACCTTACCTCTCTTTTAAGGTTTTTGTTAAATGTTTTCACTAGGTACACACAGACACGTCCCTGCACATTTCTAACAGAAGAAAAAAAGGGAAAGTTGTAAATCAAGGTGTTATAAAACAAATGAGATAACAATGAACAAAGAACCACTGATAATCACGAATAAGAATACTGACTTTATTCATTATTTCCAGATTTTTCCAAACATTGGGAGTTTTCAGTGTATTTCTAAATATATATTTTTTATCTTTACTCATTATGTACAGATTTTTCTGAATATCAAGAGGTTTTTTCAGCGTATTTGTAAAAATATATTTTTTATCTTTGGTACGGAAGAAATATTGATGATACTGAACTCTGATAAGCTAAGCATTTACCTTAGCTTGAGGGGTTTGGTGGTGGAGGTTTTTTGTTTAATAGTTAAATATTTTCCAATCCCTGCAGACTAAACTGATTTATGGTATCTCAGTGAATAAACAGGACATTACTTAGCTATTACACATTCTTCCCTACCTTGCATTTTTTTGCATAAGACTTCATCAAGATAGCTGAATTTAACTTTGTGCATGACTGATGCAGGAGAGAAAAAAATTATTAACATGCATTCCAAGTGGTCTGTATGCAGAACGAAAGTGATCCTACCTACTAATATATGATCAGTATCTGACTCATAAGTGCATTTCCCTTCAAAAGGTTCATCTCTCTTCAAAAGGAGATAAAGAATTTAAACCTACAAAGAATAACTCCCATTTCAGTTTTCTTTGGTGTGTTTAAAAGCCTTACAGTTTTCAACTTCATTATAAACACTTCTACAACTGAAGTACCATTAATACAAAGTAACATTACTCCTTCTTCACGGACATTTCAGAAGAGGCACAGCATGAGAAAGACTCCTAAATGGTTTAAAATTTGAAGTAAGAACAGAATAAGCAATGCTTTGACATTCAGTACAATCAATCTTTCCTCACCACACACAACTCACTAGTTATCCTTGTTGCCATCATTTCCCATTCTGATTTATGGTGGAAGCAAGAGACAGGAAACAATGACAGAATTTAACTGTTCATATTAACGTCCTTCCAACCCTCTACACACAAGCAGAGATTAAAACCCATCACTTGTTCTCATTTTAATTTCTCAAAACACTGTTTTATCTGTGCAGTTTCTAATGCAGTTATATTTGAGCTCAGATTCAGTTATCACAACTTAGTGAGTCAGTGTGTAACAGCTGAGCTGTAGCAATATGCCAGACAGGCAGAAGAGCAAATACTTTTAACTAAATCTCCTTCTAACTGTTTGAATGTGTTGGAACACCTGGTAAATACAAGGTGGGCTACTACACCAACTGTTGCTGGATGGTAACTCATTAAGATATACTTTAAGATATACAACTTCATCACTTGTCTAGATTCTTAATCTGAAACAGTATTAGTCCATTTCAGCTCACAGTACCCTTCTTACACTATACATATATTTTTGCTAAGTACTCAACCACTAGCTTCAGATAGCCATGTAGCTGAATTTAAAATAATAATAATAAAAAAAAGACAGTGCTTGTCTCAAAAAGCAAGCATATGACAATGAGAACAGTTTCAACAAAATCAAGACCATACCTAAATTATCTAGAGGATGAATGCAAATCAAAACATGCCTGCTAAATAGGGAGAGAGAGAGCAGGCAGGAAAAAAAAAATCTGTGATGAAGCTATCCACCATACAGCTGCTTTCTGTATTCAAACACATGTATCAAAAGCACACTGGAACAGAAATGCATTGTGAAAGCAGAGCTGGTGCTGTAACAGCAATTGCAAAAAGATGGGAAAAAAACACAAAACAACTGAAAGGCCAGTTTGATTACTAGCCTACACTACAAAGACTTCAGAAATACATAGCTGCTATTAGTTCCCCACTAAAGGAAGTCAACTGCAGTAAAGAGCAATGACTCCAGAGTGGCAGTGTTAAAATTAAGGACAATTCTTCAGATGATATAAACCAACACAGTTCCAGCTTATATCAATGGAAGATCATGTTAAGTGCCCAAGAATATTAATGAATTGTTCATTGAAGACATTTTCCATTTTACATTTACAAGTACCTCTTTCAAAAAAAAAAAACAACAAAACACAGAACATGGAAGCATTTAGGTACACAGCAGACATCTGGCAAAACAATGACAAATGGCAGGATTAACATTTACATGTAGTTCTATTAAAAAGACAACTCCTCCACTGTTGGAATAATCTCATAAAAGCCCTTTCATTAAATCACTCTTTCATACTAACTGATTCCTTTTCAATGCAATTTAAACTCATTATGTTAAATGAGAACTATTATATTTGCAATAAAATAAACATAAGTACTGTTTTTATGCTTGCCTACCAGGTAAATCACCCTTCTAAAAATATTACAGTTCTATCTGTTGCAGAGTACTTAAACATACACATTTAAAAGTTGGTGGTGGTTACTCTCTTTTTATTTGGATGAGTTGGTCCCTGAAGCACACACAAATACAAGTAAAATCTTTAACTTTTTAATTTTTTTTCCACTTAAAGTGCTTATACTTTCTCTCACAGAAATTGTCCTACTACTTGGATAAATGATGCAATTACAACAAAGACATCGTCCTCTCTTCAGCATGGAACACTAACAAAATAATTAAAAGCTGCTGCAAGAAATCCTGAGGCATTAAGAGAAAAATGTGATGTAAGGCTTTGTGTCACAACCAGTTGTGTATTTTGATGATCAGATTTCAGCTGGTGCCTCCATTTTTCCTGTTTGTTCTGACAATTGTTTTTTATACAGCAAGAATCTTTTATCGCAGCAGGACATGCAACTCATCCTACCGTCTTTTGCACCAGGTATATAAAAAGGGATTTAGCAGAAGATTAGCTGAAGATTTTATCAAAATATGTAGCTTTTTGGAACAGATTATATTTTCTTTCAGTTACCTAATGTCATCCTTTTTTTCTTTGTGGAGGTTCAGTGTATGTCCTCACTTATACAAAGAAAGGAAGATGGGAGCTGAAGAAATGGAAGTTTGAGTGAAGCCACATGTAACTTTCCAGGTTTGATTACACAGGTGGTAACTACTTAATTTGCTTCCACTGTGCAAGTTAAAAGCAACTGTCAGCTGAAATTAAAGCAGTGTACACATGGCATAATACTACAACAGGTTTAGGTCAATCTCAGGCCTATCTGAAAAGGTAAAAATGGATTCTTAGTCTTCACAAAGGACAAGATTATGGTCCTGTTACTTCAGTGAAGATGCGCAAGAACAGCTCTGCAACAGTAACGTCCATTTTTGAAGACCTCAGAACTACCATCTGCTTGGGTCTGCTGCATATACACATTCTTGTTTATGAGCAGCAGAAATAAGTTAGCAATAGCCTGAGAAAACTCTGCTATGCCTTGTATCACTTTTTCAGTTGACAGTGCTGCTAAAGACTTACCCTCTTCCTCATTGTTAGTAAACTTTCAGACTACCAGATTGGAGTATTGTGGGTAGAGACAGCACACACTCTCGTTTCATTTCAAATAGTGACGCCAGAATTTGCTACAAAACATTTAATTGTATAAAACAGTCAAATACTTTAGAAATTGAAATTGCTTTTTAAATAAAAGGAAGTACTTTACTTTAAAAAAAAAATTGGAAATGCAACAAAAATTCAGCTAGAATGAGCAGTGACAGAATGCTTCCCATTTTATGGCTGCTGAGTGCCCATTGACTTTGGCAGCTTCACAGCAGGTCAGAGAACATACTTGCACATCTCAAAGGATCAATGCAGCCAGAATATTTCTACATCTTCATTTACAGGCTTAGCAGTGAGGCCAACAACTGAGAGGACTTTAGGACTGAGCTACCATTTCCTTGCTAAAGGTGGTGCCTCAAAGTCTAACTTCAGGCAAAAGAAAATCTTGACTGGCCACTTGCCTGTGCAGCATGGATTTCAGTGCCTCTTGTTCTGGCATTCATCACACCCAGTCCACTTGTTTAAAACATTTATATTACTTCAAGGCATCGCAGTCACCATCAGCAGTCAGTAAGAAAGGAGACAAGGCAGCTGATCGTGCTTGTTACACTGGCTAACCACCAAACACAGAAATGTCTCCATTTCTTCATTAGGCAAGGTTATACAAGTCAAACTCGAACTGAATCAGCCATAACTTTATTAGCTTTGAAACTGAAATTAAGAAACAACCCTATCACTGTAGTATAGATCTCCTACTGTCTCTGTAGTATAGAGTACAAGTGCTTACACATAAACATTGCTCGCATGCACCAATTAATGTACTTAAATGAATAAAGAAAAGAGAGAAATTATTTTTTAAGGAAATCACTACCATAATAAAGTCACAGAAGTCAACAATATAGTTGTGCTTTTTTCTTAACAGAGTACTGTGAAACTACACAAATTTGCTGTGGTTTGTAACACGCTGTGTAATGACACTGGAGTCCCAATATCATGTAATTTTTTTTTTTTATATACAGGGAGTAGAAGATTTGGTCCTACAGTTACTTCAAGCAGCCTGAAAGATACAGGCACATACATTCAATTTTTATATTAATACTTATTGTTAGATAAATGGTATCAGATATGCATTGTTTCCAAAACAACTGAATGTTACGGACATTCAGTAAGAGCAGACGTCAGCTCGGCTGTGCTGATAATTGGGACACTTATTCATAGGCCAATACATGAGGCAAGTATCTAGGCTCAAATCAGACAGAAGCTTAGAACATGGGAAAACAAAACAAACAGGAATTTAAAGAAATTTCTTTAATAGATATTATATGTGATTTTCTTAACAAATGCCTTAACTGCCACATTGTTCAGATCTGTGACTTCCTGTCTACCTTTTAAATCCTCTACTAGAATACATTTAAGTGAAGTATTTTCCAAAAAAAAGTATTTGTGCATTTAACAAAACCTGTTAAAACCTGTTATTTACCAATAGCACTCTAACAAATCTGAATGGAACAGCACACATGCTGTTTTACTACGAGGCATAAAAGTCAATGTTCTCAAAAACAGTGTAGCTTACGTAAGGTAAGGCGTCTTCACAGTACGGCTCTCACAAGAAGCAATTTGTTAAACATAGTAACAAGTATCTATAATGAAAAATATTCCTAAAAATAATTTCAGTATACCCAGTACCAGAAACAGACTAACCGTGTGATGTTCAACAGAGAAGAAAAACATTCATTTATATCAACATGTCTCTTTAATCTCTCCAATGCCAATTAAAAAAAAAATTATGCAATTGCACTTCTTACTGAAAAACTAAAAGGCACAAAACTTGCCGGAACAGTCTTGCTCATTGGTATCAATTTCAAGCATCAAAAGTTTAGTGTGTTTCTTGTCTTTTTTTTTTTTAAAGCAAGGAAATTAGTGACCCACTTAAGTCAGTAATTTGTTCCATACCAGTTATTTACCTTTTTGGTGCTTATATAAAGCACCAAATTGACTATAAAATATTCCTTGGTTTCTTCCAACCATACCAACTCAACACAAACTTTACCCTCTGAATCTGCATAGTCAGTGGTATAGATATGACCCATGTAGTCATAAAGGCTGGATGCCTTGGAAGACAGTTCCATGTAGACTGGGGCACTGAAACACCAGAAGGGCTTTCCAGTTTCATCCAAGAGAGTAACATCCATCATGTAGCAGTCCTACAAACACAAGCAGAACAGATTAATTCCCTATGCCATGGCACAGTAAGTAGATCTGTCCCTGATTTTAGGATAAATATCAAGGGTTCAGAGAGCAATTTTTGGTATGAAGTCTAAAAACGCAAAATATAATTGATAGTGCTCCACTGATTACTGCAAAGCAACAAATACTTCTTTAGAGGTTTCCTACAGAAATCAAAATTGCAACCTACAGACATCAAAAACTGTGCTACAGAAGGTAGTACTGCCAACATAAATCAGACATTATTTCTTGAACTTTTTTTAAGCCTTTAACATCTGTGTTTCTCAATTATTAGCTACCTTACCATTCCAATAATGATAGTCCTTTCAATATGAGAAAGAAACCTAAGTTTAAACTGAGGTGCTAAACTTGTGTGAATGCAGCAATGTTTGCAAAGATACTTAAAGAGACTACCCCCAAGGCAGTGTACACACACAATTACCCTTATATGCCAGCTATAAATGAAAGGTATACAGCACTTTTTGAATGGCTGCAAGCTTCAGTTCCCAAATGGTAATATTAATATATCTTTCTACCCTCCAAATAATTATTCATTTTAAAAATTCTTGAAAATATTTCTTTACAACACTACACAATTACATCATTTTATAATGCTGAAGTCAGGATGCCTATTCTTGGGCACTTGCAAACTCATGGTTTCACATGTGCCTTAAAAGCATATGGTTGTGTGATATTGTTAATATCATCAGCTGTTACCTATTCTCATGAGTTCTGAATCACTAAATGAATCAGATTATCTTAATTATGCTGTATATATGCATTACTTCCAGGAGTATCATATGCTCCAAAAGCATAAACAAACCAACATCACATACTCTATGCCAAAAAATTAATTTGGAATGCTTTATTTCACTGTACTACATAGTTGTGCCTCTGTTGCTTTAACATTTCTTTCACTATTACAGTACTTCAATCAAACGATACAGAGCAGATGGCACAAACATAAGTGGTAATGTGATACATACAGTTTTCCTAAGTTCGTTACTGTAGACTACACTGAAAATACAAAATTCAAACCAAATCTGATGATCATTTAATAACTTATACGAGCTATAAATTTACTTGAAACAAGAAAGAATTACTATTTTCTGGTCTGACATCTTGCATATCAAAGGCCAATTATGAAAAGTAAAGCAGGGTGGCCTTGAGTGTTGGGGGTTTTTTCTTCCCCTGTATTTCCAACTATCTGTACATCAGCAATTAATTTTTTATAAAAAAATACACAGAAGTGCCAAAAAAAGCTTTTTTTTTTCCTTAGAGTATTGGACAAAATTCAAATCAATTCAAAGTAGTGGCATGTTCTGGTGCTGTGGCTGATTTTATTTGGCCTTCACATGTTTTAAGAGTTTTAGAGATTTATGTTAAAAGCCAAATTGAATTCTGCCCACAGCTATGTGTTGACATGTGCAATCTCTCACCACAAAATGAGGGGTTTAAAACAAAATTGATATTATTTATTTTTTCCTAGAAACAAATATTCAGTATAACTTATGCTGTAAGCACATAGGACTGAGCTAAACTAAAGGCTACAGCCATAGCTCTCTGTTTCCTTTGACAGTTAATTTCCCAGATTTTTATGTGGTACTCATGATTATTTTCATGGAAGAAAAAAATTCTGCCAACCAGCTGTAAATCATACAGAATCATAGAATGGCTTGGGTTGGAAGGGACCTTTAAAGATCAGCTAGTCCAAACCCCCTACCATGGGCAGGGACATCTTCCACTAGATCAGGTTGCTCAAAGCCCCATCCAACCTGGCCTTGAACATTTCCAGCGATGGAGCATCCACAACTTCTCTGGGCAACCTGTTCTAGTGTCTCACCACCCTCATCGTAAAAAAAAAAATTCTTCCTAATGTTCAATTTAAATCTATCCTCTTTCAGTTTAAAACCATTGTCCCCTGTCCTGTCCCTACAGGCCTTGGTAAAAAGTCTCCCTCAGTCTTTCTCATAAGCCCCCTTTATATATTGAAAGGCCACAATAAGGAATCCCTGGAGCCTTAATTTTCTGATATCTGCTCAACACGGCAGCAAGATTTCCTACATCCTATCGTATGCTTTTCAAGCAAATGAAGCATGTTCTGTAATTATGTGCTAAGATCCCACTAACTTTAAGCATGCAAATAGTTATAATGAAATTAATGGGGTACACAATAAAAATAAAATAAAAATAAAATAAACTAATTCAAGTCTAAAATTTTTCAGAAGCCTCAAAAAAGCACCTATTCTGCATTACGGTTCTTAATGAACATTCATGGCAATTAAAGAAAGATGGCAAAAAAAAAAAGCCTTAGAAGCATTTTCTTGTTAGCTTGAATTCCTTATAATTACCAACTTATGATATTTTTATTAACACACATAGGGGAAGGATTTGTTGTTCTTTTGAAAACAAACACCCACCTCAAAAAAGTTTAGTACAAACCGAGAACAAATGGAAGTGAACAAACCTGTCACTATGCAAACAAGGAATCTGAAGAAAAAAAATTGCTGTGAGCAATTAGAGAGGAAGGACTGAACGGAAACTGCAATTCAAGCTCAACTGTAGTTCACATTCCCAACAGATACTAGTAGGTTACTAAGTTTTAAGATAAATTTTATATTCCTCATTGCATAGGAAAGCTGGCTGACACTGTAAACCATAAAGCAAGTATGTTAATGTCTATGAGCAAAATATGTTATCAAACAATATTCCAGTCCACACTTATGCGGGATTAGCAGAAAGGACAGTTTTATTAATTTTAACTTTTTTTTTTTTCAAAGTAAGTGCCAAAAATGAAACCAACTGTTGAACAAAATAATTTTTCAGCAGTGCTTAATTTAAATTTATCAGAATTTTTGGTACTTCTGAGATATCCATGCAGGTGAAGTACATTTAAAAATATGTGCCTTCAACACTATTGCAAAATCTACAGAACTACTCTCAATCTTTCTTTAAAATAATTATTTTAGAAATTTTATATAAGAGAATGAGTGAGAAGTCCTCTAGAATACACAGTTAATCCAGCTGCCCCATGCGCATGACTCAAGAGCTAGGTGCTGACTGCATGACTGTGGACTGTAGTTTCTGTCTGTGTCCATCAGCATTTTAATATTCTCCAACAGTTCCTAATTTTCATTGCACATACATGCTACAACAGATCTGCAGAGTGTTTCTCTGGGGTTCAAGACTTATTGACAGAAAAAAAACCAAAAACCAACAATCAAAAACCCCACAAAAAGCACATCTGCAGTACATTTTTTATCTAGCATTTCCAAGCAGTGCTAGTCAGTCACAGCATCTTTGCTGAGCAGAAAGCACTGGAGTCATCACACATGCATAATGGGTCTATCATGCAAGCTAGACTCCAAGACAGAAATGATAAAACTATTTTTCCTCAAAATTCACATCATTTTTGCAATATTTGGATTGAGTTCTTCTTCTAGTTACACACGCCTTCCACAAATAAAAACCTTTTTTAAAAATTAGCATATTCAGGATGCATAAACTTAATTCTATTTTGAGATAAGCATTTCCAGAAACAAAAAATATTTCTGACTGACCTTTACATTGCCTTTAAACACATCTGTTTCCCAGGATAAGCCAACTGTCCCAATAAGAGGCAAGTGTTTCGTATTATCCTTTAAGCTTACAACTGTGAGCCTCAAATATCCATTTTCAATGTCACCTGAAAATATTAACAATATATATAACATTATACTACTACAAATAAAACTAAGCCCGAGTATACTGTAAATGTTCTCTCTGCTTCTCTCCATGTCTTTAGTTTCCTCCCATTCACCTATAAGGAACCCTGACACCAACAGCTAGATATCCAGCACATTACAGAGAATTTAAGTCATAATTCAGGGCTTTGATTCTGTGATCCACAGTAGAAGCAGCAGCTAAAAAAAATTCTGGTATAATTGAGTATAAAAATCTGAATGCCATGTAAAGGACTTACGCAAGGATGCAAGAAGTAAATTCTATATTCAATATTTCAAATTTCATGCCACCAGTGCCTCCATCACTGCCCACTCCCCAAAAGTCAAGTTCAACACATAGCATGCGAAATAAATCATGAGATACCCACCCCCTCTTTTCTCTTTTTTCTTTTTTTTTTAATCTCTCTACTCTGTATGGTAACTCAAATAACCCTATACAACAGGGTATAAGGATAACTATCAGTCCTCCCTGGAAAGGATATTGCATCATTTAAACTGACGAGCAGCATGCCTTGATTTGAATTGACTTTTTAAAGTATGGATTTGTTCATTTTTTAAATAGCTTCCCAAAGGTTCACTTTCATTTTTTGACAGAATTATTAAAATTTCTTTGTGATTTTTTTTCCCCCTAAACATAACCATATTTCTTTGGCATGTCTTCCTCTCCTCCCAGAAGAGACTGACTTTCTTTAATTGTTCTTTTTTCCCTTGCTATTGGAGAAGGAAAGTTAATTGGAGTCCAACAGGCTAATCATAATTTGGGGTACATCACAACAAACAAGATCTCTGGCTACAAAAAAAAATATGCATCACATCATGAAGCAAGCAGATTTCTTAGCAGGACATCCCTTAAACAAATTTCCTTGAACAAGAGATACTCTCTTAAAAGAGCAAACAAAGGCACTAGAGACCTCAAAGGAAAAAAAAAAAAAGGAACTAAGTAGCGTTAAAGTATCTAACACTTGCAGGAGACAGATAAGAAGGGAGAGAAGAATTCCCAGAAAAATACAGCTTGTTAGGATCTAGTAGCAGGCCCTGGACGATAACTGAAGGAGCTTGTAGAGGTTTAAGACACAAATGGCAAAAGTGAAAAAAGAGAGAAGTGTTTTGCCTGTGGTTCTCCTTCAATCAGGCCCAAGTAGCAGCATCAGGCTGAAGACAGAAGCAGCAACATCAGAAAGGCTGGCTTTGAATTAAAAAGCTAAAGCCTGTGTGAAGGAGCAGCAAAAGCCTTTGCCTGGTGGCTGCTGAAGGCAGACAGCTGGAGGCAAAGTAACAGTGAAAGAGAGCCCACAGTTTACCACAGAAGCCGGAAACTTCTCTGAATTGGTACTGTGGGGCCAAGCAACTCCCAAGAGACGCTTGGCCACAAAGCAATGCTGGAAAGACATCACTCACAAGCGGGGAATCCAAAGAATACTTACTGCGTGGAGGAAGCAGCCCAATACATGACAGGGGACAGGAGCAGCAGGTTTTTCAGTACAGACACTGTCTGGAATAGGAGTGCGAATACAGTGGAACCAACATGACTATGCCCAGGAAACGTTTTGTATGGTTGAAGGAAAATGCATCACTCCAGACAGTGACACCCACTATCATCGCAGTAAAGTCCCAGAGAACTCAATGAGGAAAATGTAAGCAGAATTCACTTTCAGGATCCAGCTCAAAGTGCAAAAAAGGCTATTAAATTGATACCTACCCAATGGTTTCAGTTCCAAACCTCAGTAAATCAAATCCAATTACAAGATAAAAATCTAATTCAAGATAAAAATATTTTAGATAAATAGTCAAGCTTTACTGAGTGAACATTGAAAGCTTGCATCTAAAGTTGAGCTTTCATACAAGAGACTTTAAACATCAGTCGACAAGCATTTTTTCCAAAGGACTATTCAGTTATCTGCAATTCAGATATGAATGGAAGCAGCTATTCCTCTCATTCATTCAAAAGAAATGAAAATTTTAATGGAATAAGGAGAGATTGAGAAAAAGCATACTGCTAATAAATTAATGAAGCCCAGGACATCACTACTATTGCATGGTATTAATAACAGGAACTGCTGCATTGCTAGATGGGTCACCTAGCTAAGGTGTAAATTGTAAATCCCCTGTTGCAGTTACTTCTTAACTTTAAGCCAGAACGGAGAGAGGTGACACAAATCAGGAATCTGAAGGATAATTATTCATGGGTTAGTTAATCTAATCTTTATAACGTTTTTTTTTAAAACATAAAAGGTCTGTTGCAGTCCTCATATCTAGAAGAAAGAAAAAGTATGCCTGGAAATTAGCAAGAAGCTGATGTGTTAAGTACTGAAATCTCCCCTTCCTCATCCCAGTCAGATAAGAAAAGGAAATTAAAGGGCAGAGCAAGCTATGTTAAACATACCAAGGGAAACATAGAGGAAGCAGATTAGACAGGGCTTTCTTCAGCCTGACCCAGAATTTGTTTCACTGTCCCCTTATAATAGCTACAGTCCAGAGTTTATGCAAGACACAAATAGCAGCAAAGCAGGACTTTAATCAGTATAGGTTATAGGGAACAAATATTTCCAGATAAAGGGAATACCAATATAGAGAACATATATCACATAGACAAACCTCACAGGAAAGAAACAAATAGCCCAATAGTTCAAAGGCACTTATTTTAGCTAAAAGCCAAGAGAGTTTGTTTTGCTAACCAAGCCTTTCTTGCAAGTTGTAATTTGATTGTTATTTTCACAGGGAAGGCTGTGCTTAACACTAATTCTGGTGGCAACAACCAGCCTTACCATGCTGAAATGATCATTTAAACTTGCAAATGAATCTTCAAGGTCAAGCAAAATAATTTCAAATACATGATGTGATATTTTACAAACAAATCTTAAAAGCTCTCTAAACACACAAAAATCACCCCATTATATTTGGCAAGCACAACACATCAACTTACATCAACAAGGAGTAACACTGAAAAGCCAAAGCTTAAGACTACCATAAGGCTACAAAGCTATGTTAAAAAGTTGAAAAACTAGGTAAATACATTTCAAGAATGTTTATTAAAAAGCTAGATGTAGTATTCATGGCTTCTATGAGTCATATGAAAAGCCTGTCACAGCTTCCTGAAAACAAGAAAAGTCTTCTAATACATTCAATTCAATTTGAAAGTATTTAGCATATTCACCCTACAGTATCTGTCAACAAAACCATATTACCCATTCTGTTTAAATGGAAAGAAGCATAAAATAAAATGCTAAAAACCAGCCAAAACAGAGTGGCAAAACAGCTAGTTACTGCAGTGCAAGTATTAATAACAGAAAAAAAAGATCTGAAGCCATATGTACTCCATCCACTTGGTTCAATGAAGTGTGATATAACTTTTTTAATTTAATGTTAAGAATTTTGCAGAAAGAATTGAAAACAGAGTAAGCAAAATGAAGCACAACATTAATGAACACTGACAAAAAGCAGACAAAAATAAAACTAAACGTGAACAAATAAATTGGTTATTCTGCAGAATAACAAATGGGCATTCCCTGGTAACCTAGGAGTGTCTACAGCTTCCTAATGGAAACAAATAAGTAAAACCCCAGTATAATAGCTGACAACTGATCTGTGTCTCAGGTTGTGGAAACTGCCATTCGCATGTCACATCCATAATTTAAAATAAATCTGGATTGGGTAGTGAATTTTAAGAAACAGCAAGACTTCTCACTATGTCGGAGACCTTGATGCTTCAGAGCCCTCCCAGAGAATGGGACAGAGTATCATTAGAATGGAGTCTAAAAGCAAAGCGCAAACCATCAAATACAACCAGCTTGGACAAACATACACTGTTGGCCACATTCAGAAACACCATGTTTACCAGAAAGATCAAAGTGAACAACAAATTACTGTGAAGATATGTGACAGCAGACAGCCATAAGCTGCCTCACTACCTCATTTTTGAACACAAACTATGGAGGAAATCAAGCATTTTCCAAAATAAATTGTTGTGCAAGTACATGGAAGGAGCTAGATGACAAATGAGCTTATTGCCTGCAGAACCATGGCTTCAGCCGGCTGACGTCCTGTGAGAGCAGAATCTAGAGGCTGTTACACAGCTAAAGGACGCAAAACCGAAACAGTTCAGAAAATACTTGTGATCATAAACCAGATTCTCTAACTAGCAAAGTGAGATGGCATCACAACTGTAGCTCCTGGACATTTGCTACAATTTGCATAAACATCAGCTAAATCTTTAACAGAAGTAGCTTCTAAGCAGCAAAAAAGTGATACCAACAAAGAAAAGTGTGCCACATACTGCTTTCTCTTGTACAGCTGTATTGCTAGGAGCATAAAATTTTCATTTTAGAAAACAAAACATGACATTCCCCTTAAAAAAAAAACCAAACCCAAAACCAAACACCCAACCCTCTGGCCAATTTACAGAATAATTTTTTTTTTTTTGAGGGTATAAAGAGGACTCCTGTATTGAACAACGCCTCGGGAGAGATTTCTATTGCTACATGAATAGAATTTCACTGAAGTTTTACCCTTATAAGTATTCCTTTATTTCAAGCTTGGAGCTTTTTGGGAATCTGAAAACATGTATGTTTCAAATTCAAAGGACTACAACACTCCACACTGTGTACAAGGCTATAGTCTAAATAATAGTTCTTGGAGTCTTCAAATACAAATTAAAAAAAAAAAAAAAAGTCACAGGGAAATTTGTTCTAACACTGCAAAAGCACTCAAGCCTGATAACAGTGCCCTCTACTGTCTTCATCAAAAACAGCATTTTCTGAAATCAACAGAAGGCTCATTATTACTGTTATCAGAAAAATACTGGGAAGCAATAATTAATTTACAGTATTTAATTTTAATTGTTTAATTTTAAGTTTAATATTTTAATCTGTCTCTGCTGACAGAAAGACAGCTGTGTAGCTATAGGCAAGGCTGCACTGAAGTTAAGTCAAAAGAGAGATCACCCATAAATTTTGCAAAACCCTAGCAGAATTATTAAGTTGGGCTGTACATGAACAACAAGGATAGCCAATCATGTCTCATTAAAAGAAATGCTAACAACTGAAAAAAAGCACCACAGTTAAAAACAATCACTGAAATAGTTTATTACGGAATGAAAGGATGTCAGAATAGGCAACCTTAAGTTGACCTAAATAAAAACTATAAATCTTAAAGTTCACAGTATCTTCTACAAATATATTTAAATATTTAATCTGTCAATGCACCTAAAGTATGCTTGAAAAGTGTTCTACAGAAATAGGTCTCCAACATGTATGAGGACAAACTCACTCTCACTTCCACAAGTGGAAGGGACATCAACCTGCATCAAAAGCTGTACCACTGCATTATTAACTCAGCACTGAACCAAATGAAAATGTCCTAACAATCTGCAGAACTTTTATCTCAGGCCTGACACTATGTCAATGCAATAGCAGGCAGACTTCATACTGAGAAAGCTTACGACACCACACAATGCACCATGCAGATATAGAGAAATCACACAATGAACAAAAAGATAGTTTACTCTTAAAAATCCCTTTCAGTTTCTCCCCTTAAAACAGATATATTAGATGTAAGAGGGAAACATAACAGGGATCCTTTTAAAAACAGACATTACTGTTCTGTCAACTCTACCTTTTCGGCAGAAGAGGCTCTTGAATGTTCCACACAGGTAGGTGCAGCTTCCACCGTGCATATCAAGATGTAGACTGTAGTCATGCAGTCCATATTCTGGGTCAACATCATCCAATACAGGTTTATTAGGTGGAAGGGCATATTGACTTTAAAAAAATAATAAGAATAGAATTAAGCAAGGGGGAATGACTTAATAGGAAGAGATATAGTAAATAGCCCTACACTGAGACTATCATCTTAGAAGAGGTTAAAAGAGGGGAAAAAATTATTAGAAGATACAACTTTTCTTCTTTACTAATTCTTTTGAAAATCAAATATCTCTAGTTCATCATACTTCTTTTAAGCTGTCTAATACAGTGTCTAATACTTCTAATCAGCTGTCCAGCCTAGCCAAAGGCAGAAAATATGGCAGTCAACTTTAAAAGGTACACCTGTTAAACTCCAAAATGTGGATTTGTTTACGCAAAAAAAATGCATCAGCTTAATTACAAATCTAAAAGCCAACTAGCTACAGAATTCTCTGGAATAGCAGTTATTGAATCCTTTTGTCTGTGCCTAACCTAAAAGAGAAACTACTGCACACAAATGACCAGAAGGATGAGCCCAAATCCCAGAGGTGACTACTGAGCAGCTCCCACATAGGATCCTACTTGGTAGTAAGGGAGATCGTGTTAAGTCTTACCTTCTGTGTGAAAAGAGTCATACTAAGTTATAGCAGGCACATAAGACTACCAGTAGATAAAACAGTACCTGAGCAGAAAGCTGAGTGGGTAGGCTGGAGGGAAAATAAAACCCCCAAATCATCCTCTAAAGCTGAAAAATTCCATCTTTTAAAACAGTTTACAGTGTATAAACAGGTATTATATTATACACTGCAATATACACATATACACAAATACTTCATAGGAAATCCAGCTAGTTTTTCAATAGGACTGAAAGATAAATGAAGGCACCTTACCACTTTAGTATAATTTTTTTTCTTCCCTCTTACACAGCTGAAGATTATTTTCCTACTTCCTAAAATGTCTCCCTCTTTTCTACGTCTTTCAGATAGGAAGACGGAATAAAAAGACTGCTTGTGAAAAGGGAGAAAGTATGGGCAGTGTATTTCCAACTTGCTCAATACAGCAAGTACTACTACACTTGTATGACTAAATTATCTCCTTAAGAGCAGAACAATGGCAACATTTTAGTATGAAAATACTTCTACAGCTTTGTATATAGTTACGATAACTGTTGTTTATATTAAGCAAGAATAGTTAATTACTGCCTAAATATAAACCTCTTTACCAGCAGCCAATTTTAACTGTAAAACTCAAAGCTTTACTCAAAAAGTTATCTTTATTACCCACAAAGGAGAAGCCAAAACTTACACAGTAGCAGAACCCAAAGTGCTTCTCTCAAGAAGTTGATGATAATGAAGACTTGCCATAACAAAAGCAATTTCATTTTTCTCCTGAAAAGTTAATTAAAGTAGATGTATTTTCATCTGGAAATACTTTTTTTCCACAAGGTCTTCCTGAGCATTAAAATTCATAGATAAATGCTGCTGCTTATTACTCTGCCAGTTACTGTAATAATGGCTTGCTTTAACACTTGGACTACTATAACTGCTCCCGTCTTTCCACAAAAGTACAGAATATATGTAAAAGATCACAGCATTTCTATATTATGGGGCAAGGGAGGTAAACTAGCTGTGCCAGGACAAAAGTCATCAGCAGCAATCCATGAATTGTACTTCTCTAGCTTCTACTTACCACTTTAAACCAGATACCTAAAAAGAGTCAAACAGGCCTTACTCCCAGCTACTAAATACCTAAGCATCAAGCTCTTTTCCTATGTAAGGAACTATTTGCAAAGAGGGCTAACATCAGTGAGGAATACAGATCTATTCATTAGAAATATTGAATTTCAAAGTAAAATCCCAGATGTCTTCACCAGATTACATACTCCTGGGAAAACGATTAGGCATACCTTCTATAGGTCTATATAGCTCAAGGAAAACCAGAGCTCAGTATGAGAACCAAACAGAGCCAAAAGTATCTATTTACTTCAAGAACACAAAATGCTAGGATTTCAGCTCTTTTTTTTTTTAGAGAAAAATGCATTTTTAAGTCCTACATTTGCAAACATGTAAGTCAATAGCAAAATTATCACTGCCAGCAGTCTATTACTGTCCTGAAAAGCAGGCAACTATTGTTTTCATCTCTCTGGTTTACCAAACCGAAAATGACATCCCCTACTCAAACTCTTCTTTTTAGCTACTCCTGTACTTTTGTAGTGCAAAATTACAGCTATAAAAGATATAATGACAGAGATTTATCAATCACATAGAGCCTCTCAGTCTTTCTCCATCCAAATATCAGAAGGCCCACATAACCTGTCCTTGGCTGTCAAACTACTGGCATCAACAATTTCTATTACGCAGCTAAGCTTTGTGTAAAAAAACAAGATGCGTGGAATTTACGATTATTACACCCATCTACAGTTAACTGCCTAATGTTACCCTGCCCACACAGAGAATAAGAACAGCTGTTCAAAAAAGTAAGGAGGAAAAATATGCTAGAGTGAGGCACTCGATTCTTAATAACTTTTTGGAACTTAGTTATGACTGAACCATTTCCAGGTGCTGAAAGCATTCTCTTTCCAAGCATGGGAAGGCGTAACGCGCTAGCAAGACCATAGGGACAACACACACAGGGACACCAATCTACTAAACTTCTGAAGATATGAAAAAAACAGCTTGTTCACTTATTGGAGCTTTTCATAGATTAAGACAACCCGTAATAGGCTCATGGAGGTCAGCCAGTCTCAAGTTTTCTAGGAAACAGACACCTTTAAGTCAGAGTGAAACAAATATTCCTTCTGTGGTTTTAAACAATTCCTCTGGTCATTGTGCACATTTGAGGTAGCAAGAGTTTCCAGCTGGAAATGAGATACAGCTTAGAGCAACTGTTCACAGGCTCCCTGAGGGAAGTTCCTTGCCAGTGCCAAATAATATGTCTACATCATTAACATGGCTGGGGGAGGAAGAAAGGGCTGCCATCTCTGAATTCAGTCCAAGAGCAGAACAACTGAGATGATAGACTTCCGTAGCACCTAACTGTATGCAACTTCAGGCAGACACCTAGGTCCCAGTGTATTTAGTGCAAAGACGCAGATTCCTTTAGAGTAGAAGTCTACTTCAAATGTTCTGCACTGCTCTCTGAAGACATTCATCTCTACACACAGCCTACAGAGACTAACCCCTTAACTTAGACACTTAATACCAAAAATTGAATATCCCCAAAAGGGCACGATTTACAGCACTCCTACTGCTGGAGCAAGATACGACTACCTGGTGATGTAGATTAAAGGAAACAACTAGCAAAGTTGCCTTGTGGGAATTCATCACTTTGAGTGATGGAGACAGGGCAAGGCATGAGTCAGGGGAGAAGCATGTCTGTCCTCAAACGGTTCTATTTAAAACGTCTTTAGGATATCAAATTTTGGCATGTGAAGACTGCAAAATAAATACAACTGAACATAGAAATAAGATCAGTACAGCTAATATACTATGATAAATAACTGTTCTTTCAATTAGAGGTGAATTTTTTTGAAAAGTACAGATACTCCTGCGACAGCTCCTTAGAATACAATAAATCATCAACTAGCTGTCCCTACCTATATTTTCTTCTTAGTTTAGACAAGACTTTTCAAAATCCAAAGAAAAAAAGGAAGATTAAAAAAAAACACCCAAAAAACCTCCCAGAATCCCAAACTACAAGGCAGAAGAATCTGTTTCTTCAAGTCATAATAAAGTATTGAAACAGAATGTTATCTTACCCTCCAAAGTCCTACTAAGAGTCCTGGATTCAGACTGAAGAGCTGGACAAGTTTATCAGCACCAACTGCTACACTGCTTTCAGTCAGGTTAGCAAGATGGTATTCAGCAATTAAGGAACGTCGACGAGGTCTTTGAAAAGAACACACAGAATGTAGCAACAAGACTATGTCTCCTTATTTACGTAAAAGTTCAGCCTAATTTCATTTTTAACTCTGAAGTCTGATCAACAGCACATGATGAAAACGGTTTTGAAAGCATTCAGCATGCACAGCCATAAACTTTACTTCTGAACAAATACAGCATACTAGCAGGATTTCAACACCTAACAAGAAAAGAAACAAAAGCCACCATAGGATGGCCTAATATACTACCTAAAAAAGAAGAAAAACTTATATGCTTGCCCAGTATTTCAAAATAGCCACAGAATTACTTTGTAATTTGTTTTTAATAACTATGTGGTACTAGATGGAATCAGTGAACATTTGTCAGTATGAAGGCTACTAAGAAGGTAAATTCTTCCTCCACAGAAGCAAAATTCCAAGGAAAGGATCAAACTGTACACATAATAAATTAAAAGTTTCTGTTAGAGGAAGCTTTCCTTTTTTAGAAAATTATTTCTAGAATTTGCCTGTAATTAAAGCAATTTAGCTCCATAACACCCTTTAACTAAAGCTCATACTTCACAGGCGTTCTTATTGGCTAATGATGCATAAAAAAGGGCAGAAAGCAGAGTCTGCGTTACCTATTCAGAATGGAGAAATAACTCTTTCTAAAACCCTTCACAGACTTAGGCTCTTATTGTATTCAAAACTGTTCCCAGATTTCCCAATAGTATCACAGTAGTATCACCTACCACTACACACCATTAGGAAGACAGCAACCGACAGGAACTTCATCCCATTACCTTGAACTGTAAGATTTGGGGCAGGATGGGACATCAACCCTTTCCATCTTTTAAGTCAATCAGGCTGGTATAAATACAGGCACTTTCCTGAAGTCCCTGCACTAGCTCCTTATAGTCTTAACATTCCGAGTAACATTCTGATATTTGTGAAATCATTACCTTCATGTATACTCACAAGCTCTAACAACTTCTGATTTGGTGAAATAAATACACTAACTGCCTGCAAGCTTTGTTTTACTATTTTCTACATACAAATCATCATCTCGGTAAAACAACTACATCCCCCACATAATTCAACTGCAAGACTTGTTTAGCTGACTTTACACAAAAGGCTTCTCTTGATTTTTTTACACAAATACTTTGCTTCTGCTTGAGGAACCATGTTTTTTGTAGGTGAACAACAACTCTCTCTTTTCAGAGCTCTGCTGCTAGGGGTTTTGTGTAAGAAGCATGTAGCTGATACTGCATATACTAAAATGACACATAAGACACAGACATGTGGAAAACTCCTTGACAGCAACCAAATACGTACATACCTCAAATACACACTTTTAATTTAAACATCTTTTCTCAGAATATAATGCCAGAAAAATATTGTACACACTCAAGTTACAAAACAACAGCTATCCTACATTGTACTGCGGAGTATTTTTTTTTTATATGCATGTACTTATATTGTGCACGCAGCCAAACACCAAGTTCCCTAAATTCACATACACACCTATCAGATAGAAAAAAATAAATGTTAGTAACATAGACTACCTGACTGTAGCCACATAAACACTGATTAACTGTTCCAATCTAAATGTCTCACATTCAGTTCTCCTAGATTTACATGTTTGTTTCATGCTCATTTGTAGCTATACCTTAGATTCAGCTTTCCAAGGCAGGACCTATCCGTCTGTATCTTGCATGCCAGTAGCTACATTAACCTATTAATTAATGTCATAGCTTGCTGGATTATATCTATTTCTTGCTTAAAAGCTCTACCAATGAAGAGAACATATGCTTTGGAAGAAATACTACAGAGAGGCTTTCTAAGAAAGAATTAACTTGTTAAGTCAAACCAAGGTCAGATAGCTCCTACAGACACATTGTCAACCAGTTACACCTAAAACACCTCAAAAATCCTATGTTAAAACTCACCCATTCTTGCTGGGAGCTCTGCTTTGGTCAGGAAGCAATGGTATAACTCCAAATAGTTTTAGGGTTGACAGGATGTCTAAGCATGGCCAATTACTACTATGCCAAAGTATAGTAACAGATGTGTCCTTAAATGATAGGTTTGCCTTCTCCATTACATGTTCCTTTCCATTTTTGTCCTTAAGAACAATTATCCAACTCAAGCCAGAGACTCTGTTATTTAGGAATTGAGAGGGGAGAGGGGTGTTTAAAAAAAAAGATTCTCAAACTAACAAAACTTAAACTACACTTCCAACAGAATTTTTAAATTTCTACTCACTGCTACTTATGTTTCTCAGGCTAGGTCATTTATAGGCTATCATCATATCTTCCCATTATGATATACATTTTATAGCTCTATTTCCATATCCCCCCAGCATTCGCAAAGCCATTAGTATTCTGTGCATTGTTTTCGAGTAAACATCTTCTGTGACAAGGCATTGCTTACTTCATAGCTTCTTTGTTTTTACATGGAAGACCTGTATAAGGATCTACAGGTTTAACAAGTTGCATTACTCTAGTTTTGACAGCAGCTATTTGTTTGAAGATGTATTCTTTCTTCCAGTACCCAGGCCTTCTATCATGTAGAGCAGCACAGCCCAAGGAAACAGTTTCTGTTCGTTCAGACTTCATTTTCCAAATTGTCCTTTTTGGTTGAAAACTACTGGAATAGATTTTCAGCCAGATTCCACTGAAAATAAAAGTAGAATAAAGAGGAAAACCACATAAATTTCAAGAATAGTTACTTAATTATTCTTATATGCATGTCTCCGCTACCACTGGGCATAAAGTTAGCAGAAAAATATGAAGTCCTAGATTATCAGCAAACTGAGTTTGATCTAAATCTAAGTTTATAGGAGACCAGAAACTGTAGCCTCCTAGGTACTAGGTTAAGAAAATCCAAAGGCATAGTTGTACACTTTTCCCCATTTTGACGTTCCAGCAGCTCATATGAGGTCAGTTTCCCTGGTGCAAACATGAAGGCTCAGGAACCAAAAGATGCTAGATGTCAGCATTTCTCATGGGCTTACTAGGTTATCTCAAAGAATATGGAATCTCTGAACACATATCGTGTTCTGGATTATACATACCAAATAAGATCCACTTACAACTTTCTGCTTTACCACAGAGAGAAGAGGAAAAAAAAAAAAAAAAAAGGAAAAAAGTTATTCAGTTAAATCTTACAATACGCCAGTAAGGTTGATAAACATCTCAACTACATATACAGAAAATGTGTTTAACTAGTGCTGTAGAAAGTAGGATCATCATATATTGGGAACTTCCCACTGCTTTACACCTCTCAATAGCATACTAGAGTATATGGGTTTTTAAAAAGCCTGCCTTCCTCTTATGCTGCTACTTCCTTCACACTCACTGAAGCAGACTTTTAAAAAAACAACAAAACAAAACAGTACATATCTGAGAGAAAGCTATCATGGGGAAACAAAGAAAAGGTAAGTCTTGTCTGTCTTCCTGAAAATATAGGATCCAGGATGAAGCTCAGAGACAGCGTAGCCATACTCAGCGACTTAAGTGAAAACTGATTAAGGTTAAGCAGTTACTTTTGAAAATTCCACCTCTGAACAATGATGCATCCTCCTCGCACAAAATCAGCTAGTGGAAAAAGTGTTTTAATACCTCTTACTCAACAAAGACAATCTGGACCCCTCAAGTTTCTCACACAGATCCAGCTGAAAGTGGGGTGGAGGAGGACAATTAGAATCACCTATGTTTGGTGGCGGTACCACTGTAATGTCAATCCCTTCTGCACTCTCTTTTGAAAAGCTCATAGAAGACATGTCTTTTTGAAGAGATCAAAGAAACATGCAACAGGAATGATGGGTTCCCTTCTTTCCTGTCAGGAAAAATATGAGGTCATATTTCCACCCCCTCCCCCCCACCAGTATCTCTAGGACAGTTCAGGGAATATTGAGTACAGCAGTTACAAGAATTCAAGCAACAATCTGTGAATAAAGGTTTCCAATAAGTTTTCTAATTTTAAAGTGTTAGCCACACAGTCTACGTAACTGCACTAAAGAAAATTAATAGCAACAGAAACAAATTCTCAAGAGAAATTCTCTATCATTTATCAGCAAGATTACCTTTACCAGTCCTCACTTATCCCCAGGCAAACGTACACTAATGTGCTTTGTAATGCATTTTTCCCCTCCTTAAAGCATTAAGCATTCAAGGACTGAATCCATGCCACACTGCCTCCAACCCATGAAAACCACTCTCATTTCATCAGCTGCTAAGAAAAGTCCCCACATGCCGAGAGCCAGACTCTTTGTTATTGATGCAAACGTACTCAGGAATTTTGCAAAAACCTTCCAGCCTGCTGCTCTGTAGATATATGTACAATCTCCAACTGCCATTTTTTTGAGTCAAAGCTGTTCGAAACACACAGACCCATAAGCTTCTATGACTGTTAAAGGGGGTATCACACTCAACATGAGCTTCCAACCTTCCTTTCACCAAAATCGGAGGGGGAGACACGGACATGAAGAACAATCCCACAAGTAAAACAAAGGTTTAAGATACTTCAGTTTTGAGACCAGAAAAGAAAAGACAACCCAGTTATCAGATAGTATAAAATATTTCTAATGGAGGGAGGAAATTCTTATTTAACTCCAAAGCAGCTAAGAATTGTGGGATGATGAAAACAGAGGAGAGATGTCCTTGACACAGCATCATCGGGGGAAATTGAGCTGTGTATCATCCAACTGGTCTTATTCAGCCTAAAAAGTCCAGTAAGATGTCCTCCTATAACCCTCTCCTGCTAACTGGAAACCCCTTCCCAAGACAGCCATCCTTTCTTTCACGGGGAGAGATACTCAGCATCTGGCTGCATGATGCTGAAAAGACAGGGGTTAGTAGTAGGTATTTCCTGCATTTTGAAAGTACAGTCTCAGGCAATGTAAGTTGAACAAAGACAGACTTGCCACCAATACCTACCACCCTTCTCCTCACTCTCAGTTACATATTGCTTCTTCCTTTCCCAAAACAGCATTGTGCAAGCAGATAAGAAATCAGTTCAAGCAACTCAAAAATTCAGGCAGGGCAGGGAGGCAGAGGAGAAAGAAAGGGGGACTTAGAATCTCAAATGTTTAGGGAGGTATCACTCCCTCTTCATCCTCAACTTCTGAAGAATTCAGGGCAGACAAACAAAAAGGCATCAAACAGGGAAGCACGAATTTGCCTCCTTCACAGCAGAATACATGCCACTTTTGCCTCAAAGTGTTAAGCATAATATTAATCTCAAGGCCTCTTACTGGACTTTGTTACAACAAGCCAACCCAACTTCTTACTGCTAACTCAAATGCCAGAATCAGACATGCACCATTGTCAGTCATCACTTAACCACAATGGCAAAAAGATCTGGGCAAGGCAAAAAGATCTTCCCCTGTGCTCTGGCTTCTCACTTCCTCTTATACAAGCACTTTCTGCTGGTGATCAAAACCCTCAGGCTTTCAGACAGATCATGTGAGCTTCCCACACTGCATGACAGGAAGGCTGGAATAATATCACATGCTGAAGCAAGGGGGATACAGAAAGGGGGGTCAGAAACACTTCCTTGTCTTCAACAGTTACATTGAAGACATCAGTGCAGACATTATTTGAAGAGCCCAAAGACAAAGCACTGCATTAGGCAGCACAGATATATCACAATGAAAGACTGATGGTCCTGTTGCATCAAGGACAGCATCCTGTACATTCAGAACAGCAGAAATATCCTCAAAAAGATACTCTGCCTAAAAACCAAGATCAGATTTGTCACAGATATATGCAGGGACCTCAATTAAAACTTCTGTTAATTAACCACAAAATTCAGGGACTCAAGACGGTCCATGGAAATCCAGCGGGAAGAAGTGATCTGGACCCACTGAACCAGTCAGTCTCCCAGATAAGGGAAAGTATCTCTTCCACGAATCCCATTTGTGCACATACAGTAATCTCTGTCAAGATTAGAAAATGGAAACAGACATTGTTGAGATGGAGACAGATGAATCAGCTTCCCTTGAACAGCCACAATGATTTTATCCTACCTTACTATCCTGAAGTGGAAAACGCATATTAAGATATATAAATTGTGTCAACTATGCAATTTTTATCTACATGCACCTGCTGACAGCCTCAAAAAATAAATCTGGATTATGGCCTTCCCTTTAAATTCATCAGTTCTAAAGGTGTCAATGCCAATGTTAATCGATTCACTGTACAAGCTTTGGCAAATAAGTGAGAAATGGATGTATACCAGATGCAGCAACTTCCTATATAGGAAAACATTTTCTCATTTATACAACACTAATGCAGCAGAATCCTAGAAAAAAAGGATAACCAGACATCCTAGTTATTGTGTACCAACCAGGGTGTCTCCTCTTGATCCTTTCACAAAATCATCATCATAGTGGTAGGAGCAATTTGTGAACTCTATATAAGCAATCACTTACAAAAAATGTGTCAGTATTTATCTTCTCCCCTTTTGTTTTCATTTAGAAGTCACCAAAATTTGACAGAAAGAGCAACAGATAAAACCCACTAGTGAATCAATTGACTAAATCAAACCCTCTGCAAAAACCTGATGAAAGAGCTAAATAAGTAGGACTTCAAAATTATGAAAGCTATGACAATTCTGCAAAGCTACTGGCTACACACCACTAAGGACTACCTGAACCAAAAAGCCTGTGCAGGTGCATGTGAATACAAACAAATATATGCACATTTTAGAACAAAATAAATGGTAATAGCAACATTTCAAAACACTGTATTTAGTTTTCGCCTCATAACTCCTATTAAACTTAACAGGGCTTGCACAGCCAGAATTCCACACAACACATTGTATTGTGAGCTATGCAGTCCATTTTCAGCAGAGTAATTGTCAGTAGGTACATGCATCAGTGCTCTGGCATCAGCGAAACCAGGTTAGAAAGACTCATAACTCAGGTAAACTCAACTGCTGCACAATTAAGACCAGCACTTATGCTTCTCTCTTCCTTACTTGTCATTGGCCAGATGATAGAAGTGCTTATTCACACAACCAACACACAACAGGGACACAGCATCCAAATAGGAAAATACCTTCATCAGCATTTCTGATGGCATGCTGGAAAACAAGAGAAAGAGAAATACTGTTAGACTTGCCTGCAAACTCCAGAAATGACAATGGCAAAGAATTTTAATCCCAAACCAGAGCAAAACAAAGGAGATGATAGAAACTACCAGCTTGTAAATACACAAATCAAAACTCACCTGAAGAGTTAATTTGCAGAGTTTGGGTTCTGACTTGTCTCTCTGATCTAAAACATTTGCTTAAAACAATTCACTATAACCTATTCAAGTGGCACAGCACAATTATGTGAAAAGTTATGGGTTTGCATTTTCATTAAACTTCATTTAACCCAGTTTGACATGAAACTACCTCATTCAACTTCAGTTTCTCACTGCTTGTACCATGATTTTAGCACTTAGTCCATAACCACCAGCATTTGCCAGAACTGCGTACACTCACTCTCCTCCTGACTGTAGTGTCAGGTCTCAGGATGCACCAAGACAGAAATGTCCTAGTCAAACAGTGAGCTCATGCTCTACCTCATCAAAATCTTCAAACTACATGTGCTCAGGAGTCTCATACAGTTTCCATTTATGCAACAGAAAGATGTGAATTTCAAAGTAAGACCTGAGTGGCATCTTGAGAACTTTAATGTTTCTGTGCCTCTGTAAGGCTGCCTGAAATGCAGGTGCCAGCCTAACTACAACAGATGAGTCACCGTGATTTTTGTATTAACAGACAGAAACCTCATACCCTTCGAGTAGTATCTGGTAACTGCACAGAGTTTAAAAGAGATATTTTATACTCTAACTTTTTGGAGCATGACTACGTTAACATCAAAATCACCACTGAAAATACGAGCTGCTGTGAAAATCAACACCTCAGCTGTGTCTCTTGTCCATTTACTACTGTGTCATTTACAACAGTTGCTGATTTATAATACTTTATTCCAGAATCATATAGATTTCAAGTGTAGAATGATAATAACACCAATACTCCAAGGTTTGTATTAAAACTCAGAATCTTAGTTGCACTAAAATAGAGGTGACTGTGCCAAAACTTGCACGGTTATTATGTGAAATAACTCAAACACTGTAAGTCCAAAGCATTTAGTGCATTTATTCCAGAGAGAATTTAGAAATGATCCCTTAAAAAGCTGCAAATTAGCTAAAATAATATGCTTGATCTAGAATTTTCAACAGTAGTTTTTACAACCATATTATTTTTTCTTTGAAGGAAGCTGATAGAAAGGAAATATTTTTCTTTTTTCTCTTGTCTTTCACGCCAAACTAACAGCATAAGGGATTGCACAGGCCATACAATGGAAAACAGAGAAATGACTACACAGGAAGCTACAAAATGTGTAAAACAAAGAAAATTAATTAATCTTTTGTGTAACATATTCTTACATGTTTTTGTAGAAACATAACTAATCTTCAAGAAGAAAACAACTTATGATTATATTGAAAGTGCCCTGTCACTGTCAAACAGGGAGGGAAACATTTACCTTGCAGCAAATACACAGCAGCCACTTTATTCCTCCCCCCTCATCCCACTCCACCACCCTAAGCCTCTATACAAAGCAACAAGCATCAAGAGAACATCAGAAGTTTAATTCCAAACTGGCTTTTATTGAAGTAATACAATAACAATTTTTATTCTCAAGGAACAACACAGCCCATGATGTGCAAAGGAGTTGCTGAAGGCTTCATATGACTTGGAAAACCTACATACTTCATATGAATTTAGAAAAGGAAGTGAGGGAGAACCATGCCAGAAAACATTGGAAGGTCAACATAGGATCACAAAGTAGGCCAGGAAAGCAGATCTTTTCTTTTTGACTCAAAACATGACATAGAAGTCTCCAAAGTATGAACATAATAACTGTAAGCAGTCAAAAGATGGCTTATAGTCTGCAACAGGTCTTCCACTCTTACTGTTGAACTAAAGACATACTCACCTCTCAATGCACAAATTAGGTTTCGGTTTTATGGAAGGCGTCAAATACAGACTTTTAATTCCAGCATTTACAGTTTCAGAACATTCCCCAGGCCTGGCAGCAAAGCTCCTTGACCTGTTTCTAAAAAAGAAAAGCTTTTAGGAGTCCCATCATCACAAAATGAAGAAATATGCATATTGTGCACACCTAGACACCACGTCTCAACTGAGAGAGGATTCAGGGAATACGTCACTTGGTAGCTCATTAGTATCAGTTCACAAATTTGAACAATTATCACCAAGTTAAAATACCTGAGATCAGGTATTAAAACTCATTATCTAAACTCATAGGTGTCTCTCCTATGATTAATCTCTCACAGTAGTCAGGAGGGAATAGTGCCGCACCACAAAATCAGTCTGAATCTGGTAGAGATCTATTAATGTTAGACAGCTGCACCACTGTGGCCCCTACACTCAAGCTCCAGATAGGCCCCTGCAGTAAGTCAAACTCACTGATTAATCTTCTGTTTTGCAACATTACTCCAGATATATTTTTGAGCCATCCAACTCTGCTAAGCTATTAGAAGATAACAAAACAATACCTTGAAACTTTCTCAAAAACTGACAAAGCTTAAAAAGAATTCCCTTGACTACACAACAGAATCATATTTGAAACAAAGTTACAGTCTCATTTCAGATTTTCCCCTGCTAAAATACTCACAACTCTGTGAGATAAGTGTTAGTTCAACAGGCAAGATGGGTATCAATGTTTTTAGTGCTCATTAACACATAACAATTTGGACAGAAATTACTTTCTCATACTAAAGAAGGCAACTTTGCATATTTCTAACACAAATAAATTCTTACAATCCAACCATCCACACATTTTTCCCAAGATTTCTGATAGTAAGAACTTTGTAAGCAAATACTATCATTAAACCACATAGAAATATTCAGATGGAGTTTCAGTCTTAATAAAATTCTTACACTTCATACCCACTGATGCCACAGAGCAGGCAGAGCTTCCCGTATAGTCTATTAGTGATGGTTTGTATTGACAGATGACTTTCCAACATCTGGTCAATCCAACTCTGGGTTTCTAAGCAACCAATCGATGTTGAGGGGAAAAAAAATCCAATTTTGAAGTACATGGGGACCACGTACATTTAATGCACATCGTTCTTGATTTAAGATGGGTTTATACTCAAAGAAAAATAAAAATCAGAAAAGAACAACTCTACCCTACATAGTCAACTGTGCTATGTAAAAAAAAAAATCCCTTAAGTTTTAGTGGGAATTGTTATGAGCATAACACAAAAAGACATGCACATTTCAGCTTGGGTGCCAATCTCTAATAGACTAACAAAATTAACAACTACAAAAAAGTAACTGTATATCAAATACGCCCTGAAGGTCAAGCAAATGTTTTACTTGTGTATTATTACCAAGAAGTACACTTAGGTGATGAGATGAGGCTGTAACAAACTGCATTTTTCAAAAGCCATTAAAGGGATTTAGAGACACGAGTCGTGTTCAATAGCAGCAGAACTACCACTTCTGTATCTTTCTGGGCAGCACGTCCCAGGATATTCTGCCCTGTGTCTATGCTGAAGGCACAAAGATACCTAGTTTGGGCATAGCCTACAGGGACATACCTACACAGACTCCAGGTACAGGAGTAATTCAGATCAGGAGCTGGATCCTGCATTTTGCAACACACTGTACCTGGGACAAGCATAACCTGCATTGCCTGTATTCAGTCCTTCTTGCTCCCTTTTTAACCATTCCTTGCATCCTCCTCTTCTTCACCCCAGGAAGGAATTTCTGAAGTAAGAGAAATGTTGCCTACACATGCCTTGAAAACTTCGACATAATATCTACCACTTTTGTAAGCTTCATTTCAAAAAAAGTACTGAATTTTTGCATCTTCCAAAACAAAAATATTCTCAAGGTATGAAGAAACAACAGCAAATCCATTGCATAAACTATTTTTCAAGTATTGTGTGTGCTAAGATTTTAAATTATTAACAAATGCTTTTACACCGCATTGACAAAGCTTGCCTGCCCAAGGTAAAAATCAATGACAACTATTACTCCCCCTCTTTAGAGACTTCTAGTAACTCAGATGCTCTTGCTTAGAGGCACAACAACCTCAACTGCTATTTCATTAGCTTTCAATTTGTGGGACTAAGTTTTGTATCAGTATTTTCACTTTCATAGCCTGTAGTAGTTGCAACGTGACTATTGTTTTTTCACTGGTCAGGGAACAAATTTATTTCAAAGAATATATAGAAAGTTCTCCTTCTCCAAGTGTTAAAGCATATCTGGGGATAAACAGAAATGGCAGTAATGTTTTGACATCTGTTTTTTTTCCTCAGCTAACAATTCCGAAGTCTTTTTAAAAAGTGGGTATTATCCATCCCATTTACAGGTTAAAAAAAAGGGAGGGGAATGAAACAGCTATGAAACCCAAGGTTGTACAAATGGGTTAGCAGAAAAAACTGCCTTCTCAACTTTGCTTCTAAGATGGGTGCTTCAAATTTTTGGAAGCTGAACCTGTACTGTAAGAATTAAGCTAATCACACCTTCCACAATGAAATCCTCCCATTTATTACAAGAGCCTAACTACCCTGAACATACACACATTAGCCACTAAGCTCACTAGTACTTTGTAGACAGGCTACTGCTTATTACACTACGTCCTCTAAACTCAAGCACATACCCAACTTTAAGCCCCACTACCCGGACAGAAAATGGTGCGCTAAACCTAGGCCTTCCGTACACCTGGAAACGCCTGTGTTTCCTATCGCAAGGCGCATCACCTCTACAGATATCCCCCTCCGTAAGGCCGGGGGAGGGAGAGGAGAGCACCGTGGCCACGAGGGAACAGGCCCGAGCTGTGGCAAGTTCAGAGCTGGAAACCAGAGCCGTGAGGCGGGTGGAAGAGGTTTCCCAGAGAGGCAATGGGAGTTCAGGGAAAACAACAAACCACCCCCCACGGACAAGGCGACAAAGGACGAGCAGGCAGCTCTGGGGCGGCAGAGCGCTGCTCCCCGCTCGACGGCCCCCGGCGGCCTCTCCTCAGGCCGGGCAGGGAGGCCGTTACCTGGGCCCGGCGGCCCGGCCGGGCCGAGGGGCGGCAGCGACAGCAGCAGGGGTAAAAGGACGCGGCGGCCCGGTCTCGGCGGCACCAGGGGGAGCCGCCACGTCGGCTGCCGGCGCCGCGCCGCGCCCGTACTGCCGCAGGGCCCTGCCGCGGCCCGTCGCCATGGCCAGCTCCGCCATGGCCACTCCGCCGCGGGACAGCGGCTTCGCGCCGGGCGGGGGGCGCTGCCGCCTCCCACGTGAGGCCGCGGGGCGGGACAGCGGCCAGCCCGGGCGGGACGGCGGCTAGGAGCACTGCCCCGGGAAAGCACCCGGAGAGGGGCTGCCCCCTGCTCGCCGTTGCTCTGTCGCTGCCCGAGAGAAAGGCAACCTGCGGGAATTCGTGTTCGCACCTTAGAAGTTTATTTTCAATTGGAGAGAAGGGGCTCCGGCTCCCCTGAGAGCTTCCAGCGTGCGCCCGTGCAGGCGCCGAATACACCAGCGGGGTGGACCCGGGTTAGGATGGCTGCGGGGCTGGACTGGCTGTCCGCGGCGCCCCGGGGGATAAGCGCCGCACCTTGCCGTGCCCGCTCCCGCCATGAGCCCCGGTCAGGACCTCCGACCGGCGTCCTGTCAGCTTCGCCCCGCCCCGCGCCCCACAGTGAGCTCCGCGCCGGTGCGCCGTTCCCCGGGAAGCCGAGCATGGTCTTCCCAGGTGTTCTGGTCTCCGTTCGCGGAAAGGTCAACTGCATCGCTTTTATGCACCTATGTGTGCAAGATCAAAAAACAGTCTGGAAAAAAACAGCTTAACAAAGGGCGACCGGCACTGCAGGCGCACGCCGCGCAGGCAGCCCTCACGGTTTAACGGCCGGCGGGTCCCCGCCTCGTGAGGGCGGGCAGTGCCGGCGCTCGGCTTGGCGGTCGCTGTAGTGATCTTGCTGGGAGCCGTTCCTAGCGGCGGGCGCAAGAGGGAGCCCGTTCAAACTACCGCTCCCAGGGCCCGCTGCTGCTTTCTTCCTCTCCACCCCCGAGATTTCCGCCGGAGCAATGGCGAGGGGCGGCTGTCGGCGGGTGAAGGGTAATGGGGGCTCCTGACCTGAAGCACTGGCCGCAGAGCCGCGCTCAGGGCGGGAGGCTGCCCTGACTCTTCCCCGAGGGTTCCGCCGGCAGAACGGTGGCGAGCGGCAGAGGCTTTCCGTTTAGCTCGGCTGCCTCCGCCGTACTTCGCTCAGGGGGCTTGGGAGCCGTGCCCCGGCATGCTGCCCGCCTCCCTTGCGCGGGCGGGGCAGCGCGGCGAGCGGCTGCGGGCCTGCCTGGGGAGGTGGCTGCTCGCTCCCCCTGGCTGGGCGCTGCCGGGGCCGGGGCCGGGGCCGGGGGCCGGGCCCGGGCCCTGCCTGAGGTGGCGGCACCAGCCCGCCCGCGGGGGGCTCGCCCCGCTGCTCCGGGCCGCCCGGCGGAGTATCGGGACGCAAGCGGGGGGGCTGAGAGCTGAAAAACCTGGCGATAATAGCAAACATGTGTCCGTGCAAAGGGACCGGAAAGAAGAAACTCTGCAGTCGGCTGCTCAGAAAGGTAAGGCGGGCTGTAGTCACTCGTGAGTGCGAATACTGAGCGCCGCTCAAAGAGGCTGGCACGGAGAAAATTACTGCTGCAGCTGAGATTTGAGAGCCTCAAAACTCGAGAATTGAAAAAAAAAATACAGTTCTCAGAAAATCAACCACCCCTTTTATTTTCTCATCGTATTGTTTGCAGCAGTTGATACATTTCGGCGTATGTATTGCACAAGCAGACCAGAAATTATATGGCTTCTTCCAAACAGCTTATTGATTTAGAGTTTAGATCACATCAGGGATAAGATACAGTAGCCTCTCATGTCCCTTTTCAAAAGGAAAACCTATCACACACAACCTGTCTCAATGCTGTTGAAACAAGTTTGCTTCCAGCAAAATTGTCAAAGCTCTACATGTGGTACTAGTTTCTTTATAGGATGGCTGTCACTTTGATTGGTCTCCTTCACTTCAGTGAAAAGTGATTACTGGGTAATTAGCCTCAGAAGTTGTAAGTGCTTTGAAAAGGTTTGTGAAAAACATCCTCAACTGATAGAAGGCTGCAGGAAAAATGGTTATTAAAGTTTCCCCGGTAACTTGTACTTCACTGAAAGGCACACCTTATCACTTAGACAAATCAGTAGTCTCTTTCCAAGTTCTCAAAAATATTTTGTAACAGAGAATCTCATGACTTTTTGGAGTGTATACTGCCACTTTTACTAGTACATTAGATCAAAACTAATAGATAAAAACTAATCAGATAAACTGCAGTTAATGGTCTCAATAAATAAAATATATATTTTGATCTAATATCTCTCCTTTTTATTGTTCACTTGATTGAGAATTCATAAAATCAGTTATTTTCAGTCAGTGTGTGCAATTTATGAGCTTATGCTTTTTTATTTTTACTTCTCCCTTTCTCTGCATAAGGATTGCAATGATTGTGGGTTTATATGGTAGCTTGAATACTGCAGTGCTAAATACCTCATTAGTTCTTAAAAAAAAACTAGCTCTCATGTACACGAAAAGTAGCAATAAGTGCTATTCTGAGTCTTGAAAACATCTAGTAGGAAAGCAGAAAATAATAAGCCTTAATACAGAGATATAAATACGCCCTGCACAACCTAAGGGACGTTCCGTGGCCTCTTTCTTTTAGTGATGAGGCATTATGGAAGCTGTTGTTGGAATTTTTTCTTCTGCCAAGATGTTGTTTGAGCTGCAGACTAATAGAAGAGCATTTGTATAAGAAAGCTATGCAAGTCTTACTATCAAAGATTGTAACTCCTGTGTTGTTTTCTGTCTATTTCAGTGAAAGAAGCTGGAAGAGACTTTACCTATTTTATTGTGGTGCTCGTTGGAATGGGTGTTACAGGTTATTTTTAAAAATTATGTTCTTTATCGGAAGACGCTTTTCATTCATCCCATCTGGTTTGATTAGTTTTCATTCCATTTGCTGTTGTTTCTGTTACAGGTGGTTTGTTCTATGTGATTTTTAAAGAGCTATTCTCTTCTTCTAGTCCAAGTAAGATCTATGGAGATGCCTTGGAGAAATGCAGATCTCACCCTGAGGTTGGTTTTTGAACCTTAGTTGTAAGTTCATGTTTCTCAGTAGTTACTGTCTCTCTTTGAGTCAAAAGTTCATACAAGGAATCTCACAAGCAAAGCTACAGGAAGACTCACATGGTGCTTAGCAGGCAAACACCAGCAGATCTGCCTGTGCTTTTAGCTGTCCAGAGGTGGGTCAGCTCCAAATTGGAGCCTATATTAGGACAAGTTAATGGAAGCACTGAGCCTGAGTGAATTCGCCGGCTAAAAGACAAGTTAAATGAGTGTACCACAGCATAACAACCGATGCAACAACAGTGTCTGCCCTTTCAGAGCATGTTCTTGTGTCTCCATATGGAAAGTCTTATAGATGTACCTGAGTGCCTACTAAATGTAGTACTTAAGGAGTTCTGGTGGTCAGGGAGGCAACTGGTCCCACTTAAGTTTTGTAGATCTAGCCTGCTGCCTTTCTTCAGCACAGCTTTTCTGTTGTGACACTTCACTAGGGTTCTGTCATTCTACAAAGCACTGCGTTCATTTGAAACATGGTTAGCATTCCTGTGGCTAACAGGAAAAGAGAAAGAGAACAGCCGTATGATCACACAGTCACATAAGATAGCTAGACATAAACAAAAATCGATCTAAAACTAGGTTTTAAAAACCACCACTACAGGCAAAACAAGAAATGCATGGAATAGCTTTCAAACAAGGTTGCTAGAGATGCCATTGATGATAACCTAGAAATGAAGTGACAAGTTGTCACTAGAATAAAAATGAAGACTGCTTTGGAAAAAGTTTGTAGAATTAAAACTTCTCTCCATTACTTATACAGTAAAAATAACCCTCCCTTTCTAACCAACTTTAAAGTAAGTTTAAAACTAGGTTAATTTGGTCTGGCTTTATAGATCTAAAAAAAAAAAAAAAAATCACTGAATTTCTTGAACAGTAGTGTTTTTTAGATAATGTGAAGGGGAGTGCATTTGCATTTTAAACTTTGAAACATGTTCTCTTGGAGGAGACAGCAAATATTTCATGCTTTTAATTTTTCCTTTTTACACAATATGTCAGTGAAGTAGGAAATACACAGTAAGAAGAGAGATTAAAGTGTCATAATCTCAGAGGACGGTACAAATGGAAGATATCAGTAGGATTTATTTTAGACATTTAATATGTGACTGTAAAGAAAAGCACTGAAAGACAGAGGAATTTTCCTTACACTCTTTTCTTTCATAAACTCTGCTGTTCTTGACACATCAGACTCACAGGGGGCATTTTGTTGAAAGAAAATGCATTCACAGCAGGGGTGTGAGCTGATACTGGAATATCTGTTTGAATGTGATACCTTCTGACAACTCAAACATCTTTTCTCTTGTAGATAATTGGTGTTTTTGGTGAATCTATTAAAGGTTATGGGGAGGCAACAAGAAGAGGAAGACGACAACTTGTCAGGTGCTTTTTGGTGTTTGCCCCATACAGACACTAGTTTTTGCACAGCAAAGGATTTTGGGTCACATCATAGCAAGTTAGATCTAGATTAATTAACTGTATGTGACGTACCCCGTCACTTTTGAGTGAAAATGAAGGCAGTTTTTTGCAGTATGTGGCACATACCACTAGATACAGTGCATATACAATATAAAACGGCAATTCTAAGTGCCTCAAAACAAGCAACAGTCAGCATGGTAAACATAGAGCTGGTGTCTCCAAAAAAGAGGACAAGTCTGAAGAGAGTAGTACAGACGCCTAGGCATGTATCTGGGGAGCAGCGATCTGACTGAAGTTTGCAGTCTGAAACCCTCAAATAGAGTAAAATTGTTCTTTGAAAAATTGTTCTTTGAGAGTTTTTTTTCCTTTTGAAGCAGTAGTTCTTATCAGGCCAGAAAGAGCAGGAGGTACTAACTTTCAGACTTCCAAGAATCCACCTTGCTCTGTTTAAAGCTAGGCTGGGTCTGACTGTATAGGTTGTAGTCACTGCAGTGACAATTGTCCCGAGCTGATATGCAGTATTGACTGCCCATTTCTTATATTGCTTTTTGGTCCTTGCGGCCACATCTCTACTGTGTATTTAACAGAACATCTCTCACCTAAACCTTTCATGAGTGTATCTATTATTCTCCTTTTGAGGGAAACAACAGAACTAATTCTTATGAAATGTAAATCCTCCTTGCACTACAACCCAATAGGGGCTTTGTCTTTATTGGGTTCTTTGACTTGAATTTATTCAAGGAGGTTTCATATAGGATGAGACACATAAGCCCAGATACACAACTTGAACCATGAAATTGAGAGGGTTTTTTCCGGAGGAAGGTGATTTTTACTGGTGGAAGTTTATCTTTTCACTAGACTGTGAAAAAGTGTTTAAAGTGGAGCTGCTAAATGAAAAGGACATGCGGAAATGTTTTAAGCATCTGTGTATAAAACACACTATGTTAATAAGTAAATGTACTATCAGCTTTCCTACTATTTCATTTCCATCATTTTGAAAGTCTAGTATTTTAAATAAATTTTTGAGCTGAGGACTTTGTAAGATTGTAGCCTTTGTGTCTGCAGTATAAGGATGACCTTACATGTCTCCAAAATGTACAGATATTTATGTGTATGAACACCTTGAATGTGAATTTACTGCAGTAAATACTACCACTGTACTACTCTTTATTCATTTTTGTTCTCTGTAACCCATCATGTCATCTTAAACTGTACCGGAAGTTTAATTCACAGGGTGTATCTGGGCATGACTGATGGAAATAAGAGCTTGGTAGCATGCAGCAGTTAGTAATTTCAGTAGGAAAAAAACTGGCACCAGAACTCTAGTTTGACCATTAGTTTCTGGAAGTGGTTGCCTTGAAAGTAACGTGACCTTTCTATTTATCTAATATTGGAGCATAACCTAACTCCAGTCTAAATATCAGCATTTAGGTTGGAGATCTGATATCAGTGCCAAAGTTACACAACTTCAGTAGAATGTAATTATTGCCAAAATAAGTAAAGCATATAGTAAACTGTTGGTTTTTATGTGATTTAACCAACCTGATAATTATTGACAAAACGTTCTTTGTGTGTTTTGGCTTGGTAACTTAGTTTGAGTGCCTAAAAAAAACCCTGGCAGTCTTGGCGATGTGGGTGTTCCTTTCTAGATGTCAGGCTCTGAATCTGGGGGCTCTTTAGAATAAATACAAGGAATTCCAGAATCTTCAGCCGTTGGATTGCTGTTGAGTTTTGAGGGGAGGACTGAGGTGAGGACATTTAAGCACTTCATCTGTTAATCCTCAGCTGCTAATTAGTTCTTCCTTCGAACTCCACTACTCCTTATAGGCTCACAGGAAAGCTTGGGAAGAGCAGTAGAGAAGGACCCCATAGTAGCATAAGGACTGCATCAGAATACACTTTCTCACAAAATAGTTAAGCAGCTCCTCTAAATAAGAAGTTTAAATTTGAAGTTTAACTAGCATATAATATGTATCCTTGCTGGGTGGGTTGTTTTCTTTTGCTGGTTTTAGTCACATTGAATATGTAAAGGATGGACTGAAGCATATGCGTTTGAAGTTCTATATTGAGGGCTCTGAACCAGGGAAGCGGGGAACAGTCCATGTGGAAGTCAAAGAGGTATGTACAATTGCTTGATATAGCTGACAAGCTTAATCTTGAACTTCAACTACCAAAGAGAAAAAAACAGAGCCTGAAATTGTTTTCCTTACAGAATCCTGAGAGAGGAAGATTAGAGTTCTGCTACATATTTGTGGATGTTGACACCTATCCTAGAAGAACCATTGTCATAGAAGACAACAGATAGCCAATGATAAAAGTTGCCACCTCATCTCATTGAGTATTGGATGATCCTGGTGTAGCCAGTCTACACATGAATTGTTCGGTGTTCTTGATTGTATCTTGCAGCTTTGGGGTTGTGTTGCAGGATGTAGCCTTTCAGGGGCCTCCATTAAGGTCTTTCATAATAACAGATACAGGATTTGAAGTGAAGCCAATGAAAAATAGTAGAGCCATCAATTATGGCAGATACTTTTGACATAGGATAATAATGGCTCATAATAAACAGTTTAATGCTGGATAATACTTCTACACACCCAAAAACAGTCTTCCAAGATTTTAGGTTTGGATGAGGAGCTTTTTGTCTTCCTTTGCTTGGATTTCCCACTAGCACTGCAATAAAGAAAGCGGTATTTTAAGTGTAGACAAACTTGCTGTTTTCATTCTGGATGCCTTTGTGTATATAAGAAGGTAAAATAAGAATGTATGTTAGTGATGCAAAGGGGATCTAGCCCCAAGGCATGTAAGAATATGGATTGTGGAGACACACATCCATGGCAAATGACTGAAGATAAAGACTTCAATATTGGTATCTTCTAAATAGATTAACAGCACACAGAGCAGCAGTACTGTTTGCCCCTTCCAATGTTTGCCATGCTGCTCTGCTAACTAATGACTGTTGTAGCTGCTCAGCACTACCCACAGTTTTCCCATTAACTTAACTAATCTAAATCTGGGAATCAGATTCGTATAGATTTACCAAAACTCAAAAGCTGAACTCATGACCAAATTTCTCACCTGGGTTTCTTCCTTAGGGCAACATGGCAGATAGAAAGCATAACCCTGTGTATTAATAATCAGACTCAGTTGTGCCCATCTGTCAAGCAGCACCAACCAAAAAATTTCAAGCTTTAGCTTCTTACATTTAACCACTTTCTTAAATACCAACTAATGCATTTTCCTGTAGTTACCTATCGTATTAGTTCACTAGTTAATTATCACACACTGATGTTCAGTTATCAGCCCTTATTATGAGATCATTTAATGGTACATTTGGATGGTTCTAAAGTTCATACAATATTCCCTCATACAGTGCCACAAATATCATATATAGACCTTTAGTAATACTTTACTGGACTCTAGCCATCCTGTTCATCTGTCTCCCGGTAATCTTATTTGCATAATCATAACAACTAAACATAATACTTTGTTAGACCTGGATAACTTTGCTTTATATTAAGCAGTACAACCTTGACTTCAGTCAGATCCTCATATTGTTTGAAAGTATTCATTGAAGAGGAATCACACATTCATCCCAGTTTGTGAGCAGAGGAACCACACATTATAGCAGAGCAGCCACCAATGTCAATCTGTTAAACTGAAGGCATTTTGGAGTTTCTACACTGTATACAATAGAACTGACTTCTACTGTGCAGGCCAAAAGGATTTTTACAAAACTTTGAACATCAGTTGAGACTGACCGAAGTGATTTTGTATCTGTTAGTTTCAGCAGAGTTATACATTTGTCTGCTTTCTTTCATCTCTCAATGGATACTTGTCAAGACTAACAAGCCCACGATTTTACACAGTCAAAAGCTACAGAACTCCATGTTGGTGCCTCCCTATTGTAAGTATGAGAAATGGTTGTGGTGCTTGATGTATTGCCATGAAGTAACTTTGATAAACTTTTATTTTTACCTACAGTTATTGACATCATTAATGTCCATCTGGAAAGGTGTCTTTAAATAGTGAAAGACATTGGCTCCCTTTGTGTTATTTTCTTGAAAGCAGTAGAGTCAGTAACACCTTTTATGACTTACGCCTATGACTCTTCCCAATTCTTAGCATTACACTTGCCAAAACTTTTGTTTCAGAAGAAATTTTGAAACCAACCTAACTGATTTATAACCCAGTTAAAGAAAAGAAGAAAATATCTGAGGCCCTCATTGTTTCATTGCAACCCGCTGCAGTACTGACTGATAGCATTACATACCACATTTACCTGCCACCGCTTATGTCCTGTTGCTATAAGCATGTGTCGTACCATGGCGGGTACTGAAAACCACCTCTGCAAGAGTTTTTTCATGAATGCAAGACTGAGCAGGTTTGTCTGAGCACATCAGAAATTTTGCAAGCTATCTAAGTTTATAATCTAATACTAAGATTACTAGCCTTAAGCCCATACTATACCTTGATAAAAATGTAATCATTCTTCACCTTTTACAAAGCAAGACACTGTAAAAATACACAATTTAAACTAGAAAACGTAATACTATTTTTGCCCTTCCTTTATGAGTTTCTACCACCATATCAAGCTGCCTGAAAGCCATTGTAAACCTCCATGTCAACAACAGAACTGACAGGCTAGGTTTTTTCCTGTAACTGCATCCCAGCTTTGCTTTCTTATTAATCCAGCTGTGGCTTGTTTTCAGTGGACTTCACTGCTGCAGAAAGGAGTACTTCCTAAAGCAAGATGTAAAAAACATTTCTTTATAGTAAATGGTATAGGTACAGCAAAGAGACCAGCTGTTAGGTTTACTTTTGTCTTGTTTTAGAGCCTTGCTTGCACTGAAGAAAGAAACTGTCAGGACTAGAAACTTTCTGGGAAGGAAAAGATTATGACCTCACATAATGATGTTTTTCCAACAGTGCAGGTACGTGAAATTCTATGTCAGGCTTGTGGAAAAACAGCAAGAGTTGACCATTGGGGTTAATGTGTGTGTTTGTTTTCAGCTTGAGAAGACAGACTAAGAATTTGCTTATTCACAGCCAGATTTATTTACCTTTTTTTTTTCAGTAGCAAGGACTCCTAACATACAGGGAAATGTAAGGTATTTCAAGGGTTGTGTGAAAGAACTGTCTATGTGGAAATCAGATCCCTAGTTGTTTGGTCCCTTTGACACATCAGAATAGAAGTTTTTAAAGTTGTCTGTAAAGCTGTCAGTACCATAGTTCTTGCGCTTTGGCATTTGTGTCAGGCCTCAGTATTGTGCTCCCCAGCTGGGAATAAATGCTACAGTTACAGGTGTCAGGAGCAGTCTTAACAAAGGCAACATAATGATTCTGTCCCTTTGGCAACCAGTCCAGACCCATATGAGAAAAACAGAGACAGACCAAAATTGGCAATAAGGAAGAGACACGAATATAATTTAAAAGACATGGATGGATGTGGAGTTGTTCACAGTGCAACTGACCTTCACAATTTCTCCATGATGCTGTGACTGTCTAAAAGCAAAGTACAAACCTCTGTTTTATACACTGCATTTCAAGAAACTGCAGAATCCAGAGAAACAAGTCAGGGGATTACTTTCAAGCTTATTTTTTGTTAGGGTAGCCCCAATATGGCAGAGTTATAAATAAAACGTTTCTCGTCCTGTACTTGCATGGAGTGCACTGTTGTAATTTTCACAACTCCTCTTTCTCCTGTGGAGTTGCAAGAAAGCAGATGGGTGAGCGCACTTGCTCAAAGCAGCAGGATACACAGCCGTGGTGGCACCCTCCATACACCTCGTGACAAACAGAACATCTTAAAGGCTGGAAAAAAAGCTGCAGTGGAGGAGTATATCGTATATAAATCATCTTTGTGTATCATCCTGTTTTGTAAATAGCAGAATACTAGAGAGGCAGGGTGATATTTTGCTTCTAAAAAGCAGAAAAATACAATTGCCATTATAAATGTAAAATTATAATAATCTCCAGGAACTGCTACTTGCTCTTCCCTAACTAAAGCGTAACCCTCTTTTATTTCGTTGGAGTCCAAGGAACATGGCAAGTCAATCAGTCTCCCCCCTGGTGGGAAGGGGTGCAGAGCCCTTCCAGGGTGCCTTCAGCCATCCTCTTTGCTGAAGCTGCATTACACACCCTGTCGTGGTTGGGTCTAAAAGTTATTCACAGACTAAGGGAGCTATAACATTTGCAGCCCTATCTCTGACAATCTCCTTTCCTCTTGGCCACCTCCCTCAACATCGTCACCCCCACAGAGAAAAGGGAGCAAGACCTCAGTGTCTGTAGTTAGCTTCTGACATTCACATACTTGTAATGGGTGACATGGGCCGTGCCCCTGGATGAATTGTGTAACACAGGTGGTCTTTTTACCATGCAGTGCTAGTTACTCTCCTGTTGGCAAACGGCCACATAAATGGAGGGGATTTTCAGCTCTAGAAATATTCTCCTGTAATTCCAGGAGAACACTTGGCATTTCCTTTAAAGCTGCCTTTTCTGTGGAATAACTAAAGTGCCCAAGAAGTAGTGTACTCCATCAGTACACTTTGCTTTCAAGCCCTCTTACCAAAACGCTAGCTAAATGCAACAGTAAGAGAGGTGGGTGTACAAGTGTTGTATACAAATTGTGTACATTGTGTACAAAATGTTCAGGAAGCCAAAGGGTAGTGAGGTCTGCACTGGTGTCTCTTTAAGAAAACTATCTAGCCTTAAATACCGTTACCTTCAAAACATTCTGAAAAGCACAATATTCCATTTAAATTTCTCTTTCCCATCTTGTCTATGTCTAGAAGTAGTATTTATCAGGATGTGTACTCAGTCCATAAAGTGCTCCTCATGATTTTTTTTTTACTGCCTGCAACACCTCGCTAGCTAAACAGATATACAAGGGTATTTTTCTTTACATTTCTGGAATGGGGGGACATAGCTCTAAAGGAAGTAACTTTTCCTGCTTTGTGAAAAAGCTGACAATATACTTAATAAAATGAAGGCAAAATAAAAGAAGTAGCAGAAGAAATCCACCTTTACCTGGGCTTAGATATATTAGTGTTCTTAATTTGGACAGATGACAGATACGAGGCTCAAATGCTTTCAAATCTCAGTGGAGGAAAGCTTTTGGGAATCCTTTTTCTAGTAAAATCTCTCCAGTGAAGAAAAAAAAGGAACTTCATAGCTTGATTTATCATCCTCCTCCTAGCTAGATACCTATCACCAGCAAGATTATTTAAGCCCCATGAGATTTCAAGGGTATTAAAGTTTTATATGTATGTAGTTTGGCTGCAGAAAAATAAGTTAAACAGCTCTTGCTAACATAGAAGCCTTGTGGGAACTAGTTACTTTTTTCCATATTCCTTGTGAGGCTGAAGTTCTGTCGGTCCCTATGGACCAAGCTGGGATCCATGTTTAAAAAACTATTTTCTCAAATCCTGTTTAAAGCAAGCAAATACATGGGGGCACCTTCATCTGCATTAGGTGAAGAAGATTAGTCCAGCAAGACATGCAGTTTAGAGAACCTTGATCTCTTCTGTACTGCTTTACCTGGTGGTAGTTTTGCACCGGAGGAGGAGAACTGCATTCGCCGAGTTTAAACATAATGTTTTGGAATGCCCCTGTTGTAATTTTGAAGACTTTTAGCCTAGATTGTTCCTTAAAAAGTTGTCCCTGGTTCACTGGATCATTGCGCTACCAGTAAGCCGTGCAGAGCTCCTTCTGCATGGCAAGCAGCTCAGACTGCTCCGTCCTCTCACTGGATGATGCTTGGCTGGGGAGAAAACAAAGTAACTGGAAGGTTCAGTTTCACTTTTCAGTAAACACAAGCAATAAACATTTCAGTGTTTTCTTTTTAAAGCTCTTTCCTCTTTTTCTCTGGGAAAGCACAAAATTATAACATATGCCAGTTACTTTCTGATGTAAAACTGTCATGTTATTGTTGCTAAAGCTATGGAAAAAAATAACTGTCAGGAAGTCAGAGCCAAAGCAATGACATTTTCGTGGAAATTAAACACATTTTCCAGAGTTAAGTTTTGATCATTGCAGAATTAATAAATATATATATATATATATATATATGCTCGAAACCCCATTCTCCTTTAGGAAATGAAATGTGTCACTCACCAGTCAAACGCTGTTTTTCCAGAAACATTGTATGGCAGACTACTTAAAATGTATTTGAGGTAGGTGTGCAACTTGGTCTTAACTTTCCTGTCTCTGCCTTCATTTTTGTGGATGCCAAAACTTGTGTACGTAGTATAGGCAGCCAACATCCTTAGAGCTGATTTGTGGGAATAATAATGTTATTCTGTCATCTACATGACCTCTATTTGAGTTTAGGTCCTGTGTATACTTGCTGTATCATGACAAAAAGAAATATACCTTCAGGAAATTAATTTTGTGAAAACTTTATTTTAATAGCAGAAAATGAATACTCGTTTACTAAGCTTCAGTAAACAGAAGATCATGCAAAGAAAATGGAGTTTTAGACTGGGAAAGAAAGATGTTGCTGTGCATGACTGATTGACTTTAAAAATGACCTTGATACATAAATAATTCCAGCATGGAAATCAAGTTTCAACAGCCGATGTAGACAATGGAGTCATGATCCTGGGAATGGTTGCAAATAAAGGCATGTCTGATACAAGAAATTTCAACAAACTCACTGAACAAGCAGAGAAGACAGGAATGTGCATAAGACAATTATTGTATCACATGCCAGCTGCAGAAATAAAAAGACAAGGAAGATGTGCTAGGGGTTTTCACAATTATTTTCAATTCACTTTGTTCTCAGCCTCATCTCACTATCACAAGGGATGCCATCCATCCTAATACTCATGGGATTATTCCAGTGTGTAAATTATCAGCAACCTAACCTGTTAAAGATTAGGTCCAAAAAACATTGGGGGCACATTTTGAGTCAAAGCCCACTTTTAGGATTCATTACAGCCTGGAAGCTGATGCAAATACATAGGGAAAGCACAAAGATTTAAAAAAAAAAAAAAAAAAGGATAAAAAGTTTCAAGGAGCAAGCTTAAAGATGAGTGTAAGGGCTCATAACTGGCCTCTGTATATGGGGTCGGGAAGTCTGCCTGAAGGTCTAGAACACAGTTGGCACTGGAAAAACAGAAATTTGAAAGCAAAAAGATGTCCCACCCCTTTTTTTATTTAAAAAAAGGCCTAATCCGTAAAGAGGTTTTCACTTTCTCAGAATAGAGAATAAAACTCCAGTGCACGTTCTCCCTAGGCAGCTGGGAATGTATGATATAATTTGATTATTGATATAATTATGATATAATATACCAAGGAGAATGAAACAATGATTCCAAACTGTACTGTGAATAATTGAACAGCAGAAGTATTTGATGGTTTTTCTTCAGAAGTTCTCAGTTGTTTGTGTGTGTTACATAAAATAATCTATAGGAATTATAGAAGAATGTGAATTAATACCATTCTGTATTCAAATTCAGTATATTTAGATTTTCTTAATAACGATATGTAAGTTGAAAATGTAGCAAATAATACATTTTGCAAATAAAAGGAAAGAAAAGGAAAAAAAATAAAAAAGCTTGTTTGGAAGTCTTGTGGTTGCCCTAGGAGGAATACATTTGTTTCCCTTCATCTCATACAGGTCATCAAGGAACTGTTGTAACTTGACAAATAAAAGAAATAGGCACAAGTACCTGTTTCAGTAAAGCAGTTCAGTTTGGAAGGCCTCTGTTTGCTGTGGATCAGATAAAGATTTATATCCTCTCAGTGTTCAGTATCAAACTACCACATTTCATTTTAAATATCCACATAAAAAATAAAACCAGTTATGGAAAAGACGTAATAAGTAAGCTTATAATTATCTACATAAAGGAGATGACACAGTACCTCCAAAAGAGAGTACCATGGATTTCAAAATAATAGAAAATGTCAGTTTTAGTTGTCATATATGGCAAGTACAAATATTTACCCGTCTATATAAAAGTTTGCTGTATGTACTTTGATACAGGCTTTTGCCTGAGGTGGCTGTGTGGGGAGGGCACATGCACCCCTGTCCCTCTGGCTGGGGGTGGGATGCTCTCGCCTTCTCCGGCCCAGAGCCGTACTGTGGCAGGTTAGCCTTGGCCAGCACCCAGACTCCCACCCAGCTGCTCCCCCCGCAGTGGGATGGGGGTGCAAATGGGGAACAGCAGGAACGAGAATTCTTGTGGTTGGGGATGAAGACAGGGAGACCACTCGCCAATTACAGTCACAGGCAAAATAGACTTCGTGGGCAACCTGCCGCAGCGATGGGGCACCGAGGGAGGCTGGCGGCGGTGGCGTCTCTACTTCCAGATCACGTACACACGTCTGCCTCCGCATCTTAAAACCTCCCAGTACTGTGCTGGGAAAACTTTCCGGGATAATCATGTTTATCCAACCTCCATTTAATTACAATTCCCCTTTATCTGAATCACAGTTATGTTCTCTAGCATGAATTGCCTTCTTGTATTACTTGCTACAATCAACTCTATTAACCTTCATTTATCCAAGCACGTTTTCATTTTTTATAGGAACAGGGTTGCTTTGCAATTTCAATCCTAATTCTTTTTTTCCACTAAAAACATAACAATTTCAGCCATAACAATGTCTTATTACAGCTGTTTTATACACATACTAAATACGTGGCTATATTCCCTGAGATCTGATTTGCTTCATTAGCGCTACAGCATCCATAGAGGAGCTGGAAGTTAATTGCTATTTTGTGTGCTGTCTGGGGACATACATTACCTTAGGTTTAATAACACGAAGCCAAATCCCAATGGCGGAGCGCAGATTTGCAGAATGCCACTAGTTGCTTTTCAGCGTGATACCTGGCAAGGTGCAGGCATCCCCTCCTCCTCCGTGTGGCTGCAAAGCCACCGTATTCAGGTGTGTGACACTGGTAAGGATAAAAGTGGTGGAGAAAAATGGCTGAGATGTCTCAAGGTTTAAAACACAAAGCAGCTTTCTATCAACTGTCTTGAGCATAAAAGCCTCATAATAAACCACAACTACTTTCCCCTGAAAACATCCGTGAAAGATATCCTACTTTACCTTTTTTTAAATTTTTTGTATCCTTCCCACTTCTTTTCCCTGAATTTCTCTTTTAACACTTTTTTTGGGAGTCCTGCCAGCTCTACATATATTTCTCTTTTCCTTCAAAATATTATGCCTAACTTCCGTGTCTGCATTTCTCTTCTTTACCTATATTTAATTTAACAGAATGAAAGCTGAGGAAGAAATATTACACATTCAGTTTCGAAGGTTTCTAGGGCTGGCAGCTTTTCTCCTGTGGTTTTCTCCAACTTTTCCGTCATGCTGACTCACTTAAAAGGTGGTATGAAGTCAATGCCTACAGCCTGTAATTCAGCATCATCTGGATAAGTAATCTTACAGCTACCAAATATTTTACCATATGTTAAGGTAAATAAAGTGAAATGATTTCAGGGAAATAATTTTAATTTTACTGAGTGCCCGATTTCTACATGAAACAGCGGCAGTCTAACATTCAATGTCTTTCCTATGAAAATCTGGAGGTATGATTATATCAGTACACCATATGCTACGCAATGGTTTATATCCAAAATAGAAGTCAAGGAATTCATCCCTGCCCCATCAAAAACTGAACAATTAATCCCAAAGAACAATGTCATCCAAACCTGCCCTCTGCCACATTCTTCAACTACTTGCATTTTAATGTGGCACATGTCTCTACATAAATACATATATATGCATATACATATAAACATATATAAATATATAATGTAGAGCATAAATGTTATATAATGTATATTATGTATACATAATAGAAATACATACCTATCTACCTACCTACATATATATATATGTATATATGTTCTTGGCCTCACCTTGGTAAGCTTTTCATGTGACATCAAAGTAAACCAGCTTCTGAGGCCATTCCAAAAGACATCTACCATTACTGACCAAGTCATATCGGAGAGCAGCTCTCCAGTGATGTTCCTGAGATCACCATGATCCACATAGGCCACGTGGAACTCACAAGTGGTGCATTCTGGATGGTAGGTCAGATCGACCCCTTCATTTTTTAACTGATGTCCAGCACTCCATCCAAACCTTCAATGATTGACATCTACAAAAGCTTCAGACATCTCTCGGTGGCAAATACTTCAGGGGGAATTAAAAAGAAGAAATCAGATAAGCACAAGGATGTGACTTGTGCTAAGATTAGAGCCAGTCAACTCTAATCTCTCCTGCACTGAGTGAATCATGATGACAGTTTCTCCTGATAATCCCTCACTCCATCCTGCGTTGTAATGGTAACGGCCAGAAAAAGTGCTCCATTCACTGGTGGTTGTCAGCCTTTGGGATGGAATACCAAAATGAAAGTATATGGATTTGGTTTTTGTCGTTTTGTAAAAACATGCATTTTTCATGTTGAAAGTATTAATTCTAAACCAACTGCCAATGTCACAGTCAGCCCCGTTTACCCACAGGCTAGCCATCATGCTGTACCACCCACACGAGGGATGTGACATAGTGACTTCCTTTTCATGGAGGACTGGCCCTGTGCTTCCTAAGCAAAGTGTTCTTACATGACGTCTCCAAAATAATCATCAACCACAACATAAATATCAATACATACATGCACAAGATCAAAGAAAAACTAATACTCTAAAAAATGAAACCATCATAATGTCAAGAAAATGAGTATGTATTCCACGGAGTGAAGTCTGTATTTTTAGATTTAACACACTTCTATGAACATTGTCAGGCAACACTATAATCAGTGAGCAATCTTGCTGTGTATGCTCATTGAATGCTCTTGCTTGCATTCAATACTTTTGCTCTATGCCCAGTCTGATATGGTTACATCGCTGTACCTGGCGATAGAATTCAGGAGCAACCAGCACATACATATCCATGTTGAGGTCATTGTGATGACTTATAAAGGGTTTTGCTGCTGTGCCTGCTGGTGTCATACTCGTGGGAGTCTCCCCCTTTCAAATGGCAGACATTTGATGGCTTTCGAAAAACTATATTCTATTCAGTCTTGGATCCTCGGGGCAGGTTCCTGTCTCTAATTCAAGGGTCATTCATCTGTTCCCTGGGAATAAGAGGTGGTTTGCTGAAGGCCAGCTGCAGGCTGGTCTTTCAGACCCCTGCGTACCACGCACGTTCCTCAGGCCATGCTCTCTGCAGCGACTCTGTGCAGATCTCACTGGGATTTTAAAGACAAGAAATAACATGGATATTTTTGGAACTGCCTATATGACACTGCCACAACGTACAGGGTTACATGAGAAGCACACTTTCCCACTGAAATAATTTACTTAGTAGAAACAAGGACTTGTCAGTAATGATACAGTTATTTTCTGCATCACATAAACCAGCAATGAGCACAGGGCTGGGACTCAGGAAATACTGATTCTAAACTAAATTCTGTCACCCATCCCTTCTGTGGGTCTAGAGTGAGTATTTTTGTCTTTCTCTCTGCTATAATAATCACCTGTCCCAAATGAATGTTGTGAGAATCAGGTAACGAACTGAAGCTGCAGAAAGCCTGGGCAGGTAGGCAGGAGCCCTCAAAACAAAAGAATGAGTTTGAGAAACCCAGAGGGACGGGTTTTCAGAAACTCTTGAGGACATTTCTTAAACGCATTTCAAGTCAGGTACTCAAAAGCATTTTTCCAGGAAGATCTCATCACTTCTGTCTAATAAAGTGATGAGTAAAGAGAGGATTACATAATATGTCATGACATAGAAAAAAACCCACGATATCAACCTTTCTCTCAGGCCATACCTCAGGAATCCATGATTATACAGGAAGTTTCACAGGAAACTGATCATATTAGTGCAGATAATGAAGGGCCAAAGTGTCCAGTAGCCCAAGCCTGTTATTCCTGGACATCCCACGTCCCTGCGCTGCAATTCATCTCCAGTTTTAGTGAAAAGCTCTTTGGACTTGAAAAAGAATGTGACAAGAAACAGAAGCTCACTTTTAAGCTCAGGTTAAAAAACAGGGCAAACCAAAAAGTTTTATGCATAACAGTACTAAACCCATCACTGGAGGACAGTATGGACTTATTTACGCATATAAAGAATAAAGTACATGTCTCTGAGCCGGATGCAGCTTTCTTCTGATGCAAACAGGAGCCATAGCACTGCACACCACAAGTGGGAGCACACGTCGTTCCACAATATAACGGACTGCATGACTAATAGCAATTAAAAGTCATTGAAGTGCCACCTACTGTAAATGACAATGCTGTAATTTACAAAATGTGATCTGGAAGAACATTTTAAGCCTAACCATTGCATGGTACTGCGGGGTTTTCTTTTTGCCCCTTTATAGCTTAACCCCTCAGAAAGGTTTCTTTCACTAACCCGGTGGGTCTGGCTGGGGAGGAGCAGGCGAGGCTGAGCACAGCTCCACAGCTCCAGGTGCAGGGACAGGGTGCAGAGCCTGTGAACATGAGTCCCTTATGAGCACAACTGCCTTAGGTGAGAGAGAGGGAGCAAAAGCAGGTCTGGGAACAAGGTCCAGCTGAACACAGGTATATTACCTTACCCGGCAAGCGGTCTAATAGGTAGACTGGTTGAGATTTTGCTCCCTCAGCTGACTTTTAGTGGATATTGTGAAACATTTGCAAAGAGAAATTTGCAGGTTTGCGTCTCGGACGTGCATCTCATAGACCTTAATCTACAGCTGCTTCGGCTCCAGGATTATGCAGACGATCCCTGTTCAGGAACTGCTGCCTCTCCTGACGGCCAGTGCCTCCAAACTTAACCAGCACATCACAGCAAACAGCCCGGGAACTATCCACAAATTCAAGTGTGTTGGCAATGAGCAAATTATTTGTAAGAGGGAACAAATATATGGGAACAGTAAAATAATGATCGACCCATTTGTAGTTCACAAACAAAAAGGACAGCAATATTGATGAACACCTATTCACTGTAAATAGCAGGTCCAGCCACATCATACCTGGCTCTCACAGAACGTGTGCTTAAAAGTTGGTGGAAGTAAGTGGGAACACTTATGACTTAAAATATCTTTTTAGTCAACACTTGAAAGTTTTACATGATTTCATGCCCATGCACATTAATTAAGCTTTCTAGTTCTCATAATAGATTCTCACTGATCATGGAAAAAAGCCACAAAGTTGAGAGCAGATCTTGATTCTTCTCATATGACAAAAGTAACAGATGCTGCAGAAAGGACTGAGCTTTCCTAACACTGAACTGGGAACTTTATTAGGAGACAATAAATAATATTACCCTAAGCCCATTCACCTTTCTTTTCGACTACCTACAACATTCCCTCTACAATCTTTCCAGATTTCAAGAAACAGTAACTACCACCAGTAAGTCCTTCTTTATCTGCAAAGAATGCAGGCTCCCTCAGCTTTTGCCATAATTTGTAGTTTAGCACCACCTTCCTAGATACCAAAGAATGACAGCTTTGCACTGCCAGATCTTTGCCTTGATGCCTTTGTACAAAAGCAAAAAAAAAAAAGGTAAATACAAAGAAGGGTGGTTATTTCCCCATCTGTTTTAATTACTAGACATTTTTAGTAATGAGATGGAGTTCCCCATCCTCAGCAATTTTTAGACCTCAGCAGTTTTTAGAAACTGTCCCACAGACTAGGGCTCCCTGTAGCACTTCAGTTACGGCAGCTCTATCAATAGCTGTTCATCTGTGCTGTCATGGTTTCAGGGCCCATGGCTTATGGTTCCAAGTCATGAAAACTGAAGTTTCTAATGCAAACTGTAGTTTATGCTGAATATAGTGTATTTTCATATTAAAAAGGAGATTGTGAGTGCTTGATCTGAACAGGGTACATTTGCTCAACATTCTAGGCAATAAGTTTAAACCTATTTTCTACATTTCATCATAAACAACTGTTACGGAAAGAGTTGCAATGATTCCTTGAAAAACAAACAGAATTAACAAATGTATTTCACTGGCAGCCTCATGGTCCACAATATAAATATTTTCTTCCATAATCCAAGGAGATTATAAGAAAGACAGTAAAGGTGACAGACGTAAGGGTAACTGACCTTCATTAGCATCAAAGACAACCCCATACCGCAAAGAAAATTCAAGTGAAGCATCTAGATTTTTTTTTTTGATGCGTTCTTCAGTTTTCCCTTTCTGCATGTTCCCCAGCATGCCCTCACTTGCATGGGGCATGTCCAGGATCAGCTAACCAAGAATAAGCTTAATCACAAAATTACCTTACAATCACCCTCTGCAAAACCTCTTCTAGGCTGAGCTCCTTATCTTGTGACCCAGAAGCTGCATATACCCCCCATGACATGACCTGTTCTACAAAATTCCCACATGTTGATACGTCAAAAAAACCAAGAGGTCTGTGTACTTTCGCTTGGCTTGGTGTTTCACTTCAGCGCTCTATCAGAGACTCACAGGAGGTGCTCCCCAAGATGTCATCACAAAATTCTGGGTGACACGGTTGTGGCAGTCCTGCCTGTGTTTCTCAGGACAGCCCAGTCGCTAAGCTGCTCACTGCCATGTTGGATGCTGAAGCTGCATCCCCTCTTAAGCCTTTGCTTCCCTCTCTGGTTGTAAAATTATTCTCCGCCTACAAAATGCTTTTAATGAGGGAGAAACCTCTGAGGCGTTTTGTGTCTTAGTTTCTTTGCCTATGCAATTGCTCAAGCATAATCTGACTGTGAACATAAAGCAATCCCTCATTTTTATTTCTTTTGGGAAAGAAAAAAATACCGATATTGCATATAAAGCAACCATCACACTTTCCTTGCCAGGTGTCCACCCATCTATCACGTACCTTCATTTCCCCAAATGAGAACCCCAGCGGCAACCAACAGTGGTTTTAGTTATGGCAGTGAGCTAAGGAATGAACATGTTTACGTCTACTGACTCTGGGCAACAACACAGAGAGAAAATGATAACTGAGAAGAGAGGAGCTGTAGGTGTCAGCCTTTAAAATCTTCCCTGAATTCCACGTGTGAATCATTGTACCCTTTCTGGAGGCACCCTCAAAAAAATCCATGTGAATTAGTCTTTTGAGGTGGATTAGTTTAATTTCTTTACACTTTTGTGTGGGTATTCTCATTCAGAATTAAAAAATTAAAGTGGGCTTAATTTCATTTCCTTAATTTCCAAAGAGAACAGGACATTAAGGACACTGCGATTCTGGCTAACAGTGTCCACATAATCCTGTGTAATGCAGTTTGATTCATGCCATTTCAATTCACATCTTTAGTTTGCTTGGACTGCATTTCCAGCGTGGCCCTGAGAAGGCAAACACCAAATGCATAACTGTTTGAAGAATGTCACGATAGTGTGCAATGCTAAACAGATATATATTATTTTCTTGCCCCAATTAATGGAGCGTATAAATGTCTCCATAGACATTGCTACTCAGTAGAGGCAACCGCGTAAAGAGATCTGCATGCTCACGTGGCACATATTTTTGATGCTTCTGTTAAAATTTGAATTTGAGTTTAATTGCACCTGGACTTTGCATAGAAAATGTATTAAATCAGAGAGTTCTTTCAACTGTATATGACATTTACACTTGCAGAAATTACTGTTTTTCATACAGACATGCCCAGTGTAAACAGATTAACTCCTACTTAGCAGGAAAACTATTTTTAGATGTCTGTACTTCCCTTGCCTCTCCAGACCTTCTCAGACACCAATCGTTATCTCTAAAACCCCTCTCAGATTCCTCAGTATCAGACCCAGACCAGCCACAGTGTGGGACAGACAGCTCAGTCAGGAAAGCCATGGGGAGGACTCAAGGGTCATGGCGTTTTCCAGTCATAATGTTTATACCTCTGGTTCATTAAATTGATTTGGGCAGGCTCTGACTTCTCTTTGTAAAACACTACCACTGCAGATGAGCCAGTGGGTATCTCAGAGGTGTTAACACTGAACCGCAAGCCCTTTACAGCTCCGGTCCATCAAAAGCCACAGTCCTGGTAAGCGCAGCCTGCAGAGCAGGCAGCTGCCCTGGGCTGACGGTAGTTCTCCATCTTCCTCTCTACCACCCACGCCATTGCTGGCTGTGGCAGAGGTCCACACAAAGGGGAAAGCAGCACCCAGGGACTTTTGGGCCTTGTGAAAGAGTGGCCTGGAGAAGGGTCTGTGGGCTGCCCGCAAGAAATCAAGTCCAGTTTGAAGCAGAAAAGGAATAGAATGGGAGCTATGGACTCAGTCACTTCAATTTAATGCTTTTCTTCAGTGCAAGCCATTTTCCCTCATGAGTGACTGGTAAGTAAGTCAAAGTATTGTGAGAAGTAAGAGATTTCTACCTCAAATGTACTGGCCTGGTGAAGACATTTCTTTGCCAAATGGTTTTCTGTCTTTCAGGTAAGTGAACTTTGCAATTAGCCCCCTGAGCATGGTATTTGCATGAAAATCGTGCCATTAAGGATGCTCTCCTTGTCTTCCAGCTGCTGCATTTCAAATTTGACAGCATTGCTGTGTTGTTAGAAATTTGAACAGAACGAAGGGCATACAGAGAGAACAGAAGGCACACAGTATTAGCAATTATTATTTGATGAATACAAAGTGATAGCGCCAACTATAAAAGCTAGAAAAGTCCTGCTTACAGTTGTTTAGCAACTTGGAATTAAATTTTATACAATGAGCATCTGTTATCAGCTGATTTCCCCTCACACTCCTTCACCAAAAGCTTCAGCCAACATAGTTTGCCCATTTCTGGGGCAAAAGCTGAACAAAAAACGTGTCTCCATTTCTCCTCTGCCTGATGTAAAATACCAAGACCCTCTTCTGGCGGCTCCAGCAACCTCCAGTTTGAAGCAGGGATTTCAGATTTGCCTGCAGACAGCTTCTTGCTGCAGAAATGTGGCCTTTAATCCCCATGAAAGTCCAGGCAAATTTTGCTACTACACCACAAAGTGATAATTAACCTTGTTTGCTTCCTACAGGCCAATGCCAATGCCCTCTGCCTGTGGTTATCCCCCAGCAACCGGCTCTGGCAGCCCTTCCTGGGTCATGGCACCATCAAATGCCATGGAGCGCCCAAGCCCGGGCACCCCGGCGTGACTGTACCCCACTCTGCCCTGGCTGCTGGGTCATATCCATGCAGATTTCCAGCTGGGCAGCAGGAAATCCCTCGGAGCCTCACAAACAGACTTTTCTCAGCACCCCACCCTTTCCTCCGGGATTTATGGCAAGCAACAGGGAATAGCGTCCTTGGAAAACTTTTAAATCATGTTTTTAAATGGTAACATCTTACTTCTTGTTCTTGACCGAAACTTTTCTGTGTGCTGACAGATCCTTGCATCCTCCACACTCGGGAAGGTGAAGCCAGCTGAGCAGCTCGCCACTGAATTGGAGTTGTGTGGCTGCAAAATCCATTCAGCAGACCCAACAGAGCTGCCATGGGGAGACCAGGACCTCTGCTTGGGCACCCAAGAGATGACTTCTGATTAAAGCAGAGCTGTGAGATTCTGCTGTAGAGAAGAATATCAATAACTAAAAAAAAGCTATTTAGAAATTTATTCCACCATAGATTTGTTCTTTTTTATCCTCCTGTATGTTGAGAACACTGGCTGCTTATCCTCAATAATTGCAGCCCCCCCCTGCAGATGCCCCTGGCAGGGGCAGGGACAGGCAGATCTGGTTTAAGTAGCTCATCCCACCTCACCCTGGGGACAGGTGGCTCCTTCAGCCACCGTGTCTCAGTTACACCCGGTCACGTCCATAAGCCCTTAGGTTTTTCCTGTCGCCATAGGAAAGGTGATAAGCAGAGGCTGAAGCAGAAGTCTATAGCAATGGAAGAGGATGTTTTTCCCAAAGCGTTTAGCAACAGCTCTTATCGAATGTTTGCAAACTCCCATGCACTGCTAGCAATTGAAAAATTGGAAAAAATTACCAAATTGTCTTAGGTCACCTGTATAAGCAGTTTAACTCATACAAATGGCGCTCTGCAGGTATTGTGGGGAGGAGGCTGCCGGCAGACAGTGGTGAGGACCCACTGGTATCCATCACCTCTCTTCATGATGCACTTGGGTCAGGAAAGGATTTCTTTCCATGGCCTAACGACTGAAACTCCTTAGTTTTAAGCCCAGCTCAGACTCATTAAATCCACTCTGATGCCTTTAACAAGTCTCTTTTTCCACCTCAGAGTTCCCAATGTGGTAACTGGATTAATCGGTGTTTACACAGAGCTTTGTGATGGAAAGTCTTGGTAAAATGTGTTCTGTAGATTTAGCCCTGTTCAGACTACAGATTCAAAAAAACGCAATACGAAGTTATTTAAGGGTCCTCATTCAGCAAAATATGCAAGAGCATGTTTAAAGGTAAGGATTTGGGTTAAGAACTCCACTAATTTCAAGCCTAACTTTATTAATTCCTTATACAAAATGAGCAGTTTTCCATGTTGGCATGCATGCCAGATTTCAACAATGTTTTATTTAAAGGTGTAAGCAAATTACATTTTTGTCAGACATCTGTAAATCCTACTGAAAATGTATCTGAGTTATTTTGCCTAAATAATTTGTAAATGTATATTAGGAAATTTTAAATGTTCGGAGGCAGATGCCTTTTCTACATCCCTGAAGAAAAATTGAGAATAAAAGTGTCTTTAGCTGGTTAGAACAGATGGTAGGGCAATAAAAGTGCTGAACAGCTATAAAGCAAGCATCAGAAAATTACATCTGTCAGAGAAGAGCCAGTAGCAGTGAGATGCACAAGTATAGGCATTAGGGAGAAGTTACTTAGGAATAAAGAACGAGACTTTTTATCCCACATGTTATATTCTGTCAGTCTTGATGTCTTTTTGGTCCTCCTGATGCCAGTCTGCAATTGAGCGATGAACAAAAAATACAAATAATTGCTTTACTGGAAACAGGTCCAGCCATATTCAGCATTTATCTCTCATGAGCAGCAGTGGTTGTATGCTGTGTGTATTACTGATTTCTTCACCTAACAGTGCTGAAAACAGTGAACATTTTTCACTGTAAATTTGAATTATGCTATCACACAGCCTGAGGAACTGTTTGTCCTGCTCTTTTCTGTCTTCTGCTCTGACTTGCCCTGTTACCACTTTCATGCAAAGCTGGAAGGAACCAGGGTTCCCTGCCTGGGTAGTCAATGGCAATATTCAGCACCTGATGTACTCACATGAGTGTTCATTAATGATTTCAGTGATACAACTGTCTGTCTCTCTGCTACTACCTGAACGTCTGTGGCTTACAGCAACTGATTTTCAGACTTCTGTAAATAATATTTTAGTAGTTACTAAAATTATTAATAATTACATTATTATTTTCACAGTTATCTCTAGCACTCCAGAGCTTAGTGAAGAGCTGTAAAACATAACACTTCTAAACTTTTCTCTTATCTATCTGCTCTGGAAGACCATTAATTAAGTAGCCTATTTGAAAAGGTAAATGGTTTCAGGATCTCTCATTATCTGCTGTCTTCAGACTTTGAAAGTGTCAGTAGAATTCTTATGTCCAACCTCATCTATTCCAAATATTCATGTGTCTCTGTAGGACTTTCTTACTTGGTGGTCTTGATGTCTCTTCAGGTTCCTCATGATCCACATAAGAAGTCTTCTTGTCTTCAGTTGTTTGACTGAAAACTTTGGAAAAGAAGAATCTCCATAAGGAATAAATGTTATGTTTAAAAGGACATTTCTAGATTTTGCAAGCCCAGAATTTAAGATTTTTTGAAAAAAATAATACCCTCTTAAGACAATGGAGTTTTATCAACCGTAACACAATTTTTTTTATGAACTGATTGTTTTGTTACAAATAAACCGTGATGCTAACACCACCTATTCCCAAATTTCTTATCCTTTTATTTTCCTTATTTAGATTCTTAGGCTTTGAATTAAATTTTAATATGCTCTGATTTTCATCACACAGCCTACAAACCTGTAAACTGAGAATCTTGGATAAATCACTTGACTCCAGAAACAGAAGATTTATGCACATCGCTTCAAAAAAGAGTAGTACTGCAAGTAAAAGTATATCAATAAAAGGGAAAGAAAAGTTCATTTTTATTATCAAAGTTTAATCAAACCCAAGGAGTAGCCAAGAAAATAAAGTAGGAAAAGTAGATTAGATACTTTAAGTCTTTCTTTTTGATATAAGAACTCTTGGTAGACAAGATGAGGATTATTTATAACTGAAAGTATAATTTAATTGTTTAATCTTCATTGTTTTGGTTCCACTGAGGTTGCTTAATCACACGTGTTGGCTATGGAACAGGTGTCTTTGAGGCTGCACAGAGCAATGAAAATCATATGGCAATTCCTAAAGAAGTGGAGCTAGGCTTCTTTCTCATAGAAGTACAGAAAATATCTAAGTTCATTTCTTCTCTAGAAATGGAAAAATCTCTTCCATTTGGTGGTTTCTTTAGAATTTATGACAGGCAGAAGAAAGCTTGAAGTTTATTGACAGCAGGAGGGTTCACATCAACTGACTCTACACGGGGATGCCTGCTGCCTCAGATCTGCTGATGCTCCATTTTCTTTGGGATTCATCACCACATAAAAATCAATCAGACCTGTGAATTATGTCTTTGCTTCGAAACTGTTTTGTGGTTATCTAATGCTTCACACTACATCGCAGTGTTGCAATGACAGGCATTTTATTCTGAATGAAAAATAGATGAAAGGTAGCTGGAAATGCAGTTTCTTTGTTTTTTTCTGAACAAGACCAATATTTTTTCTCTATTCATAACCTAACTTGTTCAGCTGATCTTTACAAAAAGCAGGTATAGGATTTCATAGTGCTTTTGTCTACATCATGCATCACTTTTTACATAGCTACAGCTACGTACTGTACATACTGTTTTTGGAAAACAGCTTCCAAACAAGGCTGACGAGTTTACAAACTTTTCCTGATGACCAGCAGACTTGGCTAGACTATTTTTCTTTCCATGCTGTATGTCAACAAACTATGACTCAAACCAAATTCGTGTAGCCCCTAAGAGGATAATATTAACTCTGGCTAAAGCAAATAACTCAAAGTTTTGTGTGTGAACAGGAAACAGATTAAGCACAAATCTTCTGTTATAACTGAGATTAACATAGCGACGAAGGGGCCGTAGCAGGCAAAGGAATGAGCTGTTGAGTTGGTTATGCCTAACAGTTTTTGAGAACTGAAGAAATGTCTTTCGAAGTCCATGGGTAGTACCTTAGAGTCAGTAAGTCAATGGCAAAATTCCTACTGACTTAGCTGAGCTACCTCTGCCTGGATGGCTCTTCCCAGATATTTAACTGCTGACTTGCCTGGAGTTCATCCTGGCAGGTCAGCCTGCAGGCACCCATCCTGAATAACACAGGAAGAAAGAATTGGAAATAGCTACATTGGCATAACTGCAAACACGCTAATTAAAATGTGTTGCATTGCACAATAACCATCAAGAATGTACACATGAAAACACAGTAACTATTGAGACATAATAACTTTTAATCCTTCTCTGTCATGCCCCCATTAAAGCAGAAGTAGCCTATTAGTGCAAAACACATACTTTTTTTCTAATGTAGATGCAAAATGTTTTAGCGTATCATGGCAAAATTCAAGAGAAAGTCCACACTAGTTTACATGACCGTATACTGAATATACAACCTATGCAATGTTTCTTAATGCAATTCTTAGTCTGTTAGGAGAGAATGTTAAGACTATTAAATGAAACCATAGCAGCTTTTAGTGCTGGTACAATCCTCTGCCAATTTCCTGAAGTGCAGTCATCCATTTTTTCAACTAGTGAATACCTTATTAAAGCTAGAATATTTCCAGCAACACAATTCTATTTTTCACTCACAACTTTTATTCCCGTTTCCCACAATGAAGCCATGCTAGCAGCAGTCCTTTGCCCTTATCTGTGGTGCTGTGTATCTCTGCACAGCTGAGGGAACAGGAAATTTGCACCCAGGCAGGTGAAGCGCTTGGTCTCCTGCTGCTGCTCATGCTGCCCTGGGCACCGGGAAGGTTGTGTGTACAGCCCCACACTCTTCCTTATTTCACAAAGAAGAGCAAAGGAAAAAGATTAAATTCAAACTCCTCTTGTCCTTTGAGTCTTTACATGGGCATTCTGTAAATATACAGAGATTGAAGGTTATTAGATGGCAGCCTTATAAAAAAGATTTTTTAAATGAGGGTTCATTCCTAAGGGGCTCACTCACATTAAGACTTTCACCTTGACTCTTGCCTGGCAGTCATAATAAATGAAAGCTTTACACTAACAATTCTTGAACAAGCATCTGATTCCTTTTATACCATAGGGTTTAATGTTTTATTTACAATTGTGGCAGATATGTTATGCCTATATTCCAAAGCAGTAGCTGGGAATACCCTACCCCTTTATGACTAAACGCTTGCAAGAATTGCTTTGCTTTGCTACTAGAACATGGGAGGAGAGTGTCTGGCAAATCTAAATTGGTGTTTCACTGAAAAACAGTTGTGCAAAAGGTTGCAACAAGCAAGTACTGAAACCAGCCAGCTCTTCTTCTGTACACCCAAAAGGGGTTAAAAAGAACACAAGGCATATATATGCTGAAGGTGTATACCTCCAAGAGCATTGTGGCAGCATGTAAAACTAAGGATATGTCTTCACTGTGTAACACGGTACTGGGGAGATATCTGCAAAAGCTGAGACAGCCGAAGCAGCATGGATGTGTTAGCATCACGCCATGCCAGTGCTGAATCTTACTGTGGCTCAGGCCAGATATCATGCTTTCAACCCAGTGTAAACACGTTGTACTGTATAGGCAAAAGCTCAGATAAAATCAAAATGGACTTCAGTTGAAGAAGTCATCAGCACCCACAGAAACTACGCTCAACGGTTTTCCTCCAACTTTGCCCAAAAGCCCGTGCAGACTCTCTGTGGGATCTGTCACTTTTGCACAGGGCAGGGAGGGCACCCACCAATGTTTTCTATATCCACACACCACACAACCTGCATGTCTGCGATTCAAATCCCCCATGGCTACAGCCTGCCTCTGTTTCATCGAAGACTTTTGCTGGAATCCGCTGTTAACACTGCCTTCGACCTTAATGCTTAGACCTTAAACTGATCATTATAGGTGAAGTACCCATAGGACACCACAAGGTCAGTGCAACCAAAGTGTGTCAGAACAACATATACAAAAGCACCCAACACATTTTGCACTCGCCAGGATGCGTTGCCTCACAACAAAATCTGGAAACGCATGGGTCTTACCGACGCACACATTAGGTTATCATACCTAATGCCCCAGGGAAGGCAACAGCAATGCCCTCACCCTTGCCAACGCTTCTCCTCTGCTTTGCAGGCACCAGCCACGGCTCCTTTCAAGTCTGATTAAGGCAATTACTCAGTCTCTTCTGAGTAGCTGTTCTCAGGGTGTATTTAGCTTCACAAGTTCTCGAGAATTTAAAATCCAAAGAGCTTTTGCCGTACTTGCACAACGGAGTGTTTGTTGCAGAAAGCCAGAACACGCACACCCACCCTTTCAGCTTCAACTGTATCCCAAAATTGCAAACTGTGCTTTTAGACCTGAGAAGTCATGGAAGAGAAAGACTAGTCTTACAAAAGCAATCTGAAGCTAACACATCCCACACCCCCAGCCAGCACTGCCAATATCCAAACAAATGGTAAGTGGAAATAAATGAAACAGAAACTATGTCGAAAATTTGTTGTAACTAAAATATCTGCAGCATGTTTATCAACAACAGCTAGGGACTTTCCAGAACCGTAAAAGAGGATCATCTTTTCCCTGAAGAAATTACAAAACAAGGGCAGATAAATGTTAGGGGATTCTTATACCTGAGATACACTAGAAGGTCACCAGAAGTTATTTAATTAGAATTTAAAGAAAAATTATTTTTCATAAACAGTGGGAAAGTTCTTAAACAGCCACTGAATCAAACTGAATTATTTTTCACCCAAAGTTACCCTTACAAAATTTTGCATCACATCGCATAACTTTGTATAAATGGCTGAAGAGTCATTTCACATGAAAAAAATTGTCCTTTTGGATCACAGGATAGTTCCGGCTGGATGAGAGCTCAGGGCACCTCAGTCCAACCTCTTGCTTGCAGTGGGGCCAGCTCCGAGCTCAGACCGGGTTGCTCAGGGCTTTGTCCGCTTCATCCACTTCTTACCACAATGGATTTTTTTCCCTCTCAAAGTAAGGGAAAGAGAAAAACATGAGAAGAAGCTGTACCAATTCAAATCACCTCGGCCAGGATCTCGTCTCCAGTGGTGCTCCACCAGCTGGGGCATCAAGGGCTGCCTTCGTTCGTGTCCTTAGCGCGTGGTCCCAGGCAGCTTCACCTGATGCCCCAGTGCTGTACTGGGACAGAGGGTGTCAGTCCCTCTCTAACGTAGTCATACCAACCACGATTTTGTACTGCTGAGGAGCTACAACGGAATTTATTCCTTTCCTTTCCTGGATTGTTCAATTTCTTCTTTTGTTTAATTAAAAAATGTACACTAATGAGCCCATAGGCCAACAGTACCCGGTGTCTGAGCTTTCAGATATGACAGAAAGGACATATTCAAACATGACTGGATTAAGAGCAGCCAAATCATTGCCTAACAGAAAATAACACAGGTCTAGCAAAATACAGGTTCTTGTATGACCTTCTGGGTGAGAAGTTTGCACAAAAGGAACACATCAAATAATTTTTTTTTTCCAAAAAGGTAAAATCCTATGAATGAATAAACATTCCTACTACAGAGACTTTACATGATTTTATACTAAATTTGATCTTCCAGAAAAATCTAAACTGCCATGTTGAACAGGAAAAGGGGGCAATTTAGCTTAAAAATGCTAGTAATTTAAAATTCATCACTGCTATAGCAAAGGACCCTAGAAATGTTATAAAATAACTACTTTTGAAGGCCACAAGAGAGGTCCGCCCAGAAACCTGAAGGGAACTGAAGCACCTTCTCTAGGACATACACAGAGTGGAACAGACTTCTCAGAATCCATCCTGTGCAAATATGAACAAGCTCACTTTGCTTGCTTTAATTTCATGGAGGATATCAACTTCTGATCTAATAAAAAATGCTTACAAAAATGCTTTTTATTTATGAAAATTAAGTCCCAATTGTTAGGGTAATTCATTCTGCCTGCAAAATCCATGTATTTGTATTGCTGTTACCTTAAATATTTTTCAGCTCCAGGTAAAGACTATTTTTAACCTGTGTTTGAGAGAAAACACTGTCTCAAATTCACCATTAACTCATATTGTTCACCAGCTTATAGATGTGCCGCTTGTGAGACTGAACTGGTGCCGTATCTACTGCTGTACTGCAAAGAAAGTTTGATAGCATTTATCTCGGCCATGTCCCTTGGAGGTGATGGGTTGCCTGGTTCACTTCTAGCTCCTGCCAAGGCCTGGGATGGCAGTTTGCTACCTGCAAATAACAGAAGAGAATAAATCCCAAAGAAAAAGAATTGCTGGCCTGTTTTTATATGTGGTTGATTTGGTAGTTTGGGGCACAGAAACATGTTATTCCTTTGTATGTTACTAGCAGAAAGTTAATAGCTCCTTTCTTTTGCTAGAAGGGCAGCAGCGGTAGCTGCTTGCCTAGTGGAGTCTGTCCTGTTTCTCAGCTTATTTATCAGGAATCAGTTCAGATGAGGAGCATTTTGGATCCTATTCTTTAGTTGAATAAATCACGGTTATTCGTTTGGGACATTTCAGCCCAGTTGTTTTACACCCTTCTCCAGAACATATGCAGTGACACACCACTCATCCCTGGAAGCTGCTTATTTTTACAGTCAGTTTTGTGCAGCTTGCCTTATAGTACTTTGACACATGTGAATATCCACTGAAACGCATTTCACAGCTTTCCTCTCCTTGTATTTATCTAAAGCTTTTGTGGTCTGTTCTTCTTGTTGTTCCCTGACATGGCAATTTTCGACACACCAAGCAAAGCTGCTTTGGCATCTTGCTGCTAAAATGTAAAGCGCTAAAGCATTTAGAAGTTGGTCTGAGTTTCCTGATTTAAGGAATGCTACTGCATGCCTTAAGTCAAAATGATTTTAGGAGAACAATTCTTACCTTAAAGAAACTGAAATCATAAAGCACTGCATGGATGTAGTTCAAGAAAGGTACAGACATGAAATAGGTATTTTGGATATAATTCAGCAAAAAAATTAATTTGATCAAAATCTACTTAAGTAAAACCTCTGATACATTTTTAATGAAGGTTTATATACACCTGAAGATGCAAGTTTGTTTTGAACAGACGGTTTTAAGCAAGTATGGGAATGAGGTTGAGTACTTACGCTGTCTGTCAAATGCATTTTAAATCTGCTGAGTTTACAAGGTCAAACAATTCTTACATAGTCATCCCTGCAAAGCCTGCCAGAGAGCTGTCAAATTAGGGTTTTTTCTTTTTTTTTTTATCTTCATTAATTAAGGTCTCACAGGAGAGAAGGTTTCCATGTTCCAGCAGCACCAACTGTACCCTACTCTTCGTTAAGCTATTTACGCTGAAAACTGTGAAGTGGCTTGAGAGTTTTTGACTGGCTTCCCGATTGCAATACAAGATCAATTCTGGTCCCAAGTGCACTTGCAGGAGAAAAAGAATTTGTTCTGAGCTTTTAGCTTCTGGGTCTTGCGTACATTAGGGCTTTTTTGCACAAAAATCTCCAGCTATTGCAAGTAAAGCTGAGAAAATACACATTTAATATGCTGCTGGAAAAAAAAAAAAAAGTGAAGTGCCCTGAAGTTTTATATGGTAATATATCCAAAATTAACATTTGAAGATGTGATCTCATCAGAGGGAATGAAAAAGATCTAATTACAGACAGGTCTTTTTACGTCAGTATTGTGATGCTAACAACTCAAAAAGCCAGAAATAATTTATTTTAATTTCTAAAATATGCATAATTGACTTCACATACAGCCTGGATGCAAATTTACTGACACAGAAGACACCATTCTTGCTGTCATGTGCAAGAGAAGAATTTCTCTTTAAATATAATTAAAATCCTCAGAGAGACTAGTTTAAATAGTTAATGATTTTCAGGTCTTGCCAAAGTGATGCTGATTATTTTTCAGATTCTGCACCCTTCCAGCTTTGGGAGATGTTTTTGCTGTGAATGTTATGTGTTCGCATAAATATCTCATACCCACTGAGACTGAAATTTAAAATTATCAGGGTAGTGGGTTTTTTCCTAATTGTGATGACCACAGTGCACAGGATGTGCATAGTATCTGGCAACTATAATCATAGAATCATAGAATCGTTTAGGTTGGAAAAGACCTCCAAGATCATCAAGTCCAACCATTAACCTAGCACTGCCAAGTCCACCAGCAAACCAAGCCCCTAAGCATAATGTCCCTCCTTCTCCCACATCCCCTTACTGGGCTTGCGGAAAATACTGCTTTTCAAAACATATAAAGAAGTCAGTGGAAGCTCTTTAAATATTTGTTAGCCCTGTCTTTCTGCACATCCTGAGTATTCTGTGGATGAAAACACATTAAATAATAAGAGTATAATGTGTGTGGAGAGAGATGGGGGCTGTGGGAGAGGCAGGTCACCGAAGCAGCAAGATCAAGGAAGAGATGAGATGATGTATCAGGGCTGCAGGTAGACAGCCGGTCCCTGGCCCACGCTGACGCTGTCTCAGCAGGATGTGGAGAAATTACTGGAGGTGACATGAGAAATTGCTGGAGGTGACAAATGACAGTGGGAGAAACTGGCAAAAGTTTGGGGGAGAGTCTGGCGGGATGGCTGGATCTAAGGCGATCACAGGGGGCTAAGGGGAAGGTGTGCGAGAAAAGGCCAAACGTGGCAGCTGAAGGTTGCGCTGGGGACTTTCGTACCTCGCAAGGCCAACAAGGCCTGGGGATCCACCTCGGTAATGCCCTCCAAGGCTGACGTTATCTCTGTAACGGTATCACAAATAGCAAAATTGAGATGGGATGCAGCGAAACTGGGAGTGATGGGGAAAAAGTGATTAGGGGCAGGCTGTTTATCAGAGTGGAGATAGGGGGAGGTGGAGAAAGGGGTGTAAAAGGGCAGCTAAAAAAAGTGATCAAGAAATAGGAAAAAGGAAGAGAAGGTATACAAACGATGTGATCTGGGCGGGCTGGAGGTACTTGCAGAGCAGCCCAGGACTTGGTCACAGGCTTGCAGGACCATTCAGGCTGGAAGGGAGCTCAGGACCTCTCGGTCCAACCTCCTGCCCACAGCTCTGAGGTTAGACCTGGTTGCTGAGGGCTTTGTCCAGTTGGGTCTTGAAAACCTTCAAGGACTGCCGGAACCAAGATGCTTAAACCACATCAGTTGTCTTGCCCATGCCACATCTCAGCCCTGCTGCCACGGCCCAGAGGCTGGAGGCAGGGTTGTGCTTTCCCCACCAAGATGCAGGTGGTCCCAGGGTACACATCGAGCATGGACTCCCTTACCAGAGCTGCACGTGATGGCAATGCCACCCTCCAAAACTGTGTTCAGTAAGTCCCAGACGGCTGTCTGAAAGCTCACTATCCCTTCAGCCCCACCTTGCCTCTTCTCTCATGTCGTCTCAATGGACACAGCCACAGGGCAGGGTTTAGCCAGTGGCAAGTGACTGTACAAGTCAGGGTCAACTAAAAATTTGTTCACAGCTAATCCCCCTTTAGCACTTTGCATCAAGCCTTTCCTACAGAACTAAGGATAATATACAAGAAAGTGGTTAATCAGGATACAAGCCATTTATGCAAACCAGGCTGCCTATCCAGTGTTTTAAAATTTAGTAACTGGTGACTAATTCCTAACTCATTAAAAATTCTGGTATCTAATCCATCATTTAATCACTCAGTTCTCTGCACTTATCAAATTAACCAGGACTAGAGATGCCCCATTTCATTTCCTTACATTTCAGTTTTGATTGACTCTTTACATGAATCACTCTGGGACCGCAATGCCAACACCTCTTCCTCAGGCATCAGACATTACGATTTAACCACAGGAAACATCATTCATGTAGCCATGATGCAGTAAAAGACCACGAGGTCAGCTAGTCTCGGTCCTGCTTCAAGGCCAGGGAAAATTACACCTAAAAATAAGCTGTCTAACTTGAAGACCTTTGGCTGTGACAGCTCCAAAACCACCCATGCAGTCTCTTCCATTGCTTCCTATCCTTGGTATGTTATTGCAGCACTGTTGGACCTCCAATCCCCAAATGTCCTCTGATCTTTTCCTGCAGAAGAGAAACAGCTGTTCCCTGTGCAGTGATGGTACTCAGTGACTCCTGCCCAACTGTACCACCTTTCTTTTATCTCCATGATAAAAGTCATCCATATCTCCAGTTTCTCAAAATTTTTGAATTCTAACCTCGTTCCCCTGCGTTTACACCTTCTTGTATCCAAGGAAATCTGCACAAGAGACACCTTGAGCAAGGTGTAAATTACCTGCTCTCTAATCAGGCATGAGCCACTAGTGAAGGTGTGGCTGGGTGTGATGGTGTGCTTCCCCTGACCTTTATCTCCTGCAACCCTGCTCAGGTGATAACCACCAGTGGTGATCTAATGGATGCATCTGGTCATGATGGCTGCATCCAGCTCAAAGTGGATTTGGGAGACAGATAACAACACAATAGCCTAGGGCTATTGTGCAATGCACCCACCGGAGAAACTAAAATCTGTGGTCAGCATGCCAATATGACTATGGGTCAATCATCTTATCCCCATAAATAGTGAGCAGCCCAAGAGCTCTTTGGGCTCTCCTGCATGGCAGCGGGCTGCCTGCCAGGATCTCCCCTTGGGCAGGGATGCCTCCCAAGGTTACTCCTCGAAGTTGAGAGATTCCTTGCTGCAACAGATCCTCGGTAAGTGACTAACAGCATGCTAAACTTTGAAATCTTAGCTAAGTGATATAAAGGATTGATTGCGCGCATATATAATCCTTTAGACGTAAACCATTGACCAAGTCTGGGACTAGGACTGGATCTAGCTGCGCCTAGACTCCTCTCTGAGAAGGAGCTTAGAAAGCAACGGGATCCTTTTCTGAACCTCGTGACTCAACGGGAGGGTCTCCGTGACAGTTTTGTCTGACCCTGTCCTCTATGCAGTAAATGATCAAGTGTACCTTGCCATTGAATCTTGTTAAAACACTGTTGCATTGAACTTTGTTAACTCCCTATTCTGTATCAATAAACTATATTTTTACTTCTCTCTTACGAGTGAAGTGGACGCTCACTCCATCCGCGACACTGGAACTCTCCATGTCAGCCTCCCATGGGTACTCTGTGTCCACACAGTCTCTGATCGTACACTGCTGTCCCTCACGGCGTGCGTTAATGATTTTTCCCTTGTAGCTGGCTAGCTATTTTTACAAGTAGTGTCAAAATTTAATATCTCCAAAACCTTTTGCCTCCTGCCAAATTTATTTGACAATAGCCAATAATTTCAAAATTTTTCAGGGGAAATAATACACACTTTTGATTCCAAAAGTAACAGTTATTTAGAAAATAATAAGAGCAAAAGATGGGTTAATACATTTTGCACTCACATTACATAAATAATTTCTTCATTGGCTGAGCAAAATTAGATGAATCCACACCTGAATCTAACCTTGTGAGCCATTGAGCATCTATTTCTGCTATGATTTTAAAATCCCAGCATAGGACGACAACTCTTAAAACAGTCACATTCTCAGGCCTGGAGAAGATGAGATATTTTCTAAACACTAAGAAAAGAACTGGTAAGTTACCTGTTCCACCAGAAAATACACTATGATACTCATCTTGCTTTCAAACATAGTGGTTTTTTTATCCAGAATAACAAACCTGGTGTGACAGCATATTTAGTGCACAACTTTGTTTTGAATTTGAAAAGGGGTTTTTTTGGGTTTTGTTTTTTTTTAATGGTAGAGAGTCCTGTTGTTTATGCTTTGACTTCACAGTATTCCATATCCAATAAACTTCTGATTCTCTTTTCCTCCCCTCTCAAAGTGGCTGTTCGAAAGGAAGGGAGAAACAACTACTCTTGCTGCACCAGTACTTTAGATATGTAGAATAATCTGTAGTTGACATATTTCATTACTAGAGGGAAATCCATTACAGTGCTCCTCTCAGTAATGCTGGTAGGCACACTATTCTCCAGAGCTGCAAAATGTGCAACAGGCTTGAGTTTGGATGCAAAAGTTTTAGCAACCGAGTATGGCATAGGGAAGACTGTTTTTCCCTTTCTCAGAAGGGTGCCCAGGGGAATTGTTCCCAGTCTCATCACATCACACCGGAAAATAAGAAGGAAGAGGCTGGAGCACAGGTGTTCCTGGGAAAGAGAAAACCCCAAACTGGGCCAACCTTAGCGGTCCAATTGTCCTGCAGCAGTGTCTCCAAGCCAAAACCAGGACAGAAAGCTATCTCCCTGAGGGGAGCACAGGAAAGGAGACACTGAAGCCTGTTTGCACCACCAGCCCTCAAACCTTGGACACTTGGAAGAAACAGGAGCATTTTGAGACACTTGTAAAAACTACTTCCAGCTGCTAGTCTCCATCTTACACCAGAGCTCATGTTGCTGTTGACCATCAAACAAGATATTGAAGACACCTTGTTCTGTCCAGTTTTAAAGGCCTGGGACCAAAAAGCCAATTTGGAAATTAATGGTCATAAATGAAAAGCATGGCAAGCAGAGAGCTGGGGTGCTGCAAAGGCAAATTTATTGCGCTCTGCCTCATAGCCTTGATGTCACCTTACATATTCCTGTACTCGCTCCCTGTCTGCTACGTGCACTGCAAGCTTTCGGGACAAGAACATGCTGGATGCGTACATCCTTGCCTCGCCGCCCCCGAGCCTGCTGGCTGCCAGCACTGCTGCCTGGGGCAGCCGCTTGCTCCAGCTCCTGCTGCACATCCCGGTGCCAGCGCAGCACCCGCCCTCGCCCAGCTCCCCACGGGGAGGGTCCCAGCCAGCACCTGCCCCGGGCGCTGCTCCAGCCCTCACATCGCTGAGGATGATCTGCATCCCTAAGAGAAAGATAGAAATGAAAGAGAACTGCTAACGAGAGAGCAAACCTGATTTTCAATGCTGGCTCTTAGGGATTTTATAGTACATCTTATCTTTGACCTCATTTGGTAGGAGTCAAAGCAAGTCAAAGAGAGAATAGAAGAGGATTGCATGAGCCACTGCCATTTTGCATGACAGTTTGTCCACTTCCAGTTTAAACATTTCATTTCAAGATAATAAATTGAACTTGTCTCCAGAAACACCACTTCATGCTGGTTTTACAGTGACCTTCTGTGGCAAAGCACTACAGAAATCGGTGTTGCGTGTGTAGCTGGCATTAATTATGCTCCTTTTAATCAAAAACTCATTTTTAATGAAACAGAGTTGCCACAATTCAATTCTTACTACTTTTATTTTCCTTTTAAAATAGTGTTATGCTCCTTACCATTCAAATATTGCATCTAAACATCAGGACATTCTAAACCCTGAACTTCATGCTATGAATGAAAGAAATAATAAAGAGATTTCTGAGTGATTTTTTGATAGACAGATCCTCACTTTGCCCTCCATGCTTTCTGGTTTTTTGTTTTTCTCTCCACTGCAGTGGTATACGCTAGGAACTACTTTGCTGCTCTGGTGTCCTACGCACAGATGCTGAAATATGGAGTAAATCTTTGGATTGACACAGGGTTATGTTGACTTATACTGGCAACATCCTAAGCTCTGATCAGCCTTATATATAATTTCCCAAGTATACTGTTCCTTTAACTCACTGCAAAGTGATTTTCATCTTCTTACACAACTTTCTTTGAATGCAGCTGAGCATTAGATTACAAGATTTTCAGGCTTCACAGATGAATGCCTGAACCTCAGAATCATCAAACCCTCGGAGACCAGACTGAGGAAATACTCGCTATAATTCTAGTTTTGAACAGCTGTCAAAATCCATCTAACTTTCAAAGTTTCTTATTCTGTTCCAAAAACTGGAGTAGCTCTGTGTTTGCATATTGAAGAGCTGAAAAACCAAGACACAGTAATACATCATGTGTCCTAGGAGGCTTTTTCTCCTAACAGCATTTTCTTCTCCTATGGACATATACTTTAGTACACAAACTATGGTCATTTAAAAAGGACTTATATGGGATTTAAGTGCTATTCCTAGAGAACAGCGACTGGCAGAGAAAAGAAGATTAAGAAGAGCAGGAATACAGGGAGGAAAAGAAAAAACTAGGGAAATCGCGAACAAGTTATCAGCGAAGGCTGATCAAGACAGGCTGGTGGAGACACCAACAACCTGCCTCCACCCTGCCTTAGGCCACCACCTCCGTCTCATTGCTGCAGGTCACTTTTTGCTATGCAGGCAGGCAGGACTTATAGATTTGCCTGTTTTGGAGCTAGAAATGCCAAAACACCCAGCATTCAAGCCTGTTCCTAGATTTTTTCCCTCCAAGAAACAAGTATCTTGGGGAAAAAAAAATTAACTTGCAGAAATCCATCAATAGTACCTCCTTACTCACATGGGTTGGTTGTCCTATAGCTGATTTTCCATACTTACATGCTTTAGAATAGCAAGATAAATGACAATCATTTTCTTTACTCACTGATTTAGCCAGAATGCCTTATGACAAATTTCATACTGATGTTTTCAGGGAAAATTATGTCCTTAGGCTGGAGCCAAGGAGTAACCTTCTTTCAGTACTTGTTTGCATACACATTGCATACACATATATGTATGCAATACAGTATGCAATTGTATAATATATATGCAATACACATACAGAGAAACTCATAGAAAAACCTCGGTCAGAAGGATCCTCCTGATCTCATCTAGTCCAATCCCTGCTCAAAGCAGGGCCAGCCTTGAAGTTAGATTCAACGTTAAAATTAGATTGGATTGCTCAGGGTCATGTCTAGTCAAGTTCTGATTATCTCCAAGGATGACCATATATGCTCTTTCCATAATAAACAAGTGGCTTAGATCCAGAGCACAGGCAGCTCAAGGACTTAACCTTTTGGAGTTTATCTGCAAAATAAATTAAGAACACTAATGGAAGGGATCATGTGGAAGCAAAGACACTTCACCCCATTCACTAGAATCAGATCTGGGCTTGGATTATAATCTACTGTTCTGTGATTAATTACACTTTTCCATTTGCAATGTTTTACTCTCACCCTAATAACACAAAAATCATGGGTGTTTTTCCCTTGGGGGAAAAAATTAATTACATTATATGCAGGTATGCAATTTAAGGGCTAAAATTAAAATTGTATCAAGATGTTTCTTTTATGTTCTCTCTCACACACAGACTCCGAAAAACTTCCTTTACTGGTTAATAGACTTCTGGCAATCAAATAGTCCAAAGTTTTACTGGCAGGACTGAACTCTTTTGTTCTTTATCGATGATAAGCCTTTTCAAAGAGCTGTAAAAGTAATTAGTTAGGCTTTTTTAATAAATTATCTGGGGAAAAAATTTTCCTTTTCACCAGCTCAGAGTTGTCAGTAAGCAAAATAATAAAATCAATTGGCAAAAAAAAGGTTCATTTCGAGATAAATTTCAAAATGTTGTGGCATTTGATGTGTTCCACATTTATTTTGAAAGGCTATGCAAAATGTTGATGTTTTGCATTATAAAATATAATTGCTTAAAAATATGAATTGTTTTGGAAAAAATTAGCATACACAATGTTTTAAATACACAAAATATGGAATAGCAACATGAAATTTTTCAGCTAGGTAGGTCCCAGGTGAAATACAGGACCCGACTAGAAAACAAGGGCTGCTCTAGCTTAAGCCAAAGTCATTTCAGATATTCTTGACCCCGGTGAAGGTCTCTCTTCACCACCGAAGGTTGCTGAGCCCATCCCTGTCTCCATTCTTCATCCATCACAGTCATGGCCACTGCAAACCTCTCTCTTATGAAGATGGGCTTATACTAATATGCTGATTTGTAAACTGGGATATACGCCAGCTGCCACTGGCACAGAGCTGCAACCTCCAGCAGAATGGGGCTAAATCCACCACTACGTGTCTGTGAAAGCTATTAGGCTCAGCAGTACACAACATTAAAGCATTTGTCCTCAAGTGAAGAACAGGCTCTAGTTTCCTTCTCCCTTTGCCTGCCCCTCATCTCTTAGAAGAAATGTTTAGCCCCCACTGTGTAGCATGCTGAGTCTCAGCCTGTCCATGTTCTCAGAGGATACCAAAGCCATTCCTCTCCGATCAAGCTCTTGGGGACTTTAAGCAGAAGGACATCTATTTTATGGTTCACATGATCGAGGTATCAATTTGCTCAGCCTGGTTAATGCTGGGACATCTCTGGATGCGCATACAAATGCTACTGTAGTCATGGGGGAAACTTAAGTCAGAAAGAAAGGTTTTTCTCTAGATACTAAGAGACTCCTGGTTAAGCAACACCCAAGCATAGTTTTCAGGACCTCTAGTTTTGGACACCGGGCAACACTTTCATCTGGCTTCCAGCACCATCAGCAACAGTATATCAGCAGTAAGAAATAAAACAGGACCAGGGCACAGGTCCCCACCGTAAAGACCTAGCCCAGGCAGCCCTACGCAGCTAGGAGGGTTGTGGATGGCACAACATGCACAGTGGCAGGCAAACGACCCGCAGAGGATGAGTGCATCTGAGGAGGTTGGTCGCAGCTTGCTGATGTAGCACCATTGCTCCACGGAGCAGTGAGTGAGTGAGACAGCATCATGCAGAGATGACCACAAACCAGGAAAGTCACTTGCTGTAACCTCAGCTGACTTCTGTCTGCTAGCCTGGGCCTCTGGTAAATTGGGATTGCCATTGACTCCTCTTGTCCTCACTTCCAGACAGAGTATCCAGAGCACATCAACACGTCAGTGGGTTGAGAAGCGTGATCCTAAATCCGTCCTTTAACAAGGCCTCAGTTCTCATTGCCTGAGCAAAGGCAGCCCTTACTGTGAGCCTAACCCAAGCCCAAGAGCAGCCTGTGCCATACTGTCCCCAAGTTGTTTGCATGCCATTTCCCTGTTGGGACATGAGAAGGCTGCCATGACCCACCAGGACACTTGTCCTGTGCTCAGTCTCCAGCCTCCAAAAGATAAAATCACAACTGCAGCATCAGCCATAATCTTACCCCATCAGATGTAGGACAGGACATGGCAAGAAGTCCCAAACTTGATCGCTCGGGGCTTCTTCTAACTGAGGCCTTATTCTTGTTCAGTGAACTCAGGCACACATCTTACCCCCCCCCCCCCCCCCAAATCGACCTACGCTGATTTCCAAATCTGCTCCCTGTCTGTCCCAGCCCTTATTCCCATCAAATGTCCCATCATTGCAGCCCAAGAGCAAACAGCTGCAGTTCCCTCCAAAACATTACCTGTTCACATCAGCTTCCAACAAACCAAATGCATCTAACCATAGCCCTAATCCTTTACACATGCTTAAAAAGGCAATCCTGATCTAGCTGTCTTCCTCAACACATTTCACACAAGATATTCTGAGACTCCAGACTTACAACTTTAAAATAAATAACCAATAGCTCAATATAGAAATTAGAAAGTTATGTCTTAAATAGTTATTTTATTTCCCTAATGCCTCACTTCTTTAACTGAAAACTGTAATTAACTCTAACTACAAATTATCCAAAGGCACTCCTATCAGCTCAAGAGGAAAATCAAGCTAGGACATGTTTAACAAAACTGGGCATTTTTTCTGAATGCAAGACTTACCTCTATATTTAGACCACTGAAAAAACCTACTCCTGCAAAGCCCAATCAAACATTATAGAATCACAGAATCACAGAATTGTATAGGCTGGAAAAGACCTTTAAGATCATCAGGTCCAACCGTAAACCTAACACTACCAAGACCACCACTATACCATGTCCCTAAGCACCTCATCCAAACGTCTTTTAAATACCTCCAGGGATGGCGACTCAACCACTTCCCTGGGCAGCCTGTTCCAATGCTTGATAACCCTTCAGTGAAGTAAAGTACCTATTACTAGGAACCATTGTACCTATTGGTACAATTACAATAACCATTGTACAATTGGTACAATTACTAGGAACCATTGTACCTATTACTAGGAAAAAAGGTGCTTTGCAAGCCCAAAATGCACCAATGCTAACCTGAGCCCTGGATGAAGGGTCTTTTGAAGGTGGAGACTTAAAAAAAAGCCCTCAGACCATGCCAGTGCATATCCATAGCTTGGTGTAGCTGCCCTTTACACCAACTTGCTCCACTGGAGAAAAGGGTGGTCCTTCCAGAAGAAACTCAGAGGAGCAGCCCCATGAGTTAGCCTGAACTCATAGTAGCTCAAGATAGCCATTTTTGTAAAAGCAACCAACCTGTGTCAGAAGCACTCTATCAAACCTCCTTTCAGAAAACCGGAGTCCGAAACATACAGAAATAAATTCAAATCTTCCTAAGACCTAAACCCAGATCCCCAGCATAAAAACTTTTTCTGCCTGCATCATCCTCCCCCCACCACTAAAAACTGTCAAATCCCAAACCAAACCCCCAAATAAGTCTTATTTATTCTAAACAGCTCCAAAACATACACACCCTCCAAAGCATCCCCCACTTAGAAATCAGGCTGATTAAGGAATGAGACTGGGGATAAAGTTAGGAATATAAGTTACCAAAACAATAGCCAAGAGCGTAATATGTTAATTACAAAATAAATGAATCCTCCCCTCCCACCTAACAGGATTAAAAATTAGCATCTGCAAAACCTTGGTCACCAAACCCAGGAAGGATCCCATGCTTCTTTGCAAAGCTGACATGGCAAGGGGATCCCAGCACATGACCCATGTCAACCCTAGGCCAAAACAGAGAGAAGAGAGCCTCCTCTGGTATTGCCAACACAAAATTCACCTTGCTACCTCTGACTGAGCCCAAACACTTCCAGTCCTCTCCCACCTCTCTCTGAGGCCACCATGAGTTGGTGGCTCCTGGCCCAGGAGAGCCAAAGGTGTTGGGGCTTTCCCGACAGACCTCAGGCCGAGATGAAAATCTGGCTTCAGGCAGGGTCCGCACCACCGTGGGAGGCCAGTGCCCCAGTGCCAAGGACGGGGCGAGGGATGAGGGTGCAGCACCATAACCCAAGGGGGCTGAGAAGGCACCAGGGATCAACCCGTGGGCTGATGCCTACACGGGTCTCTGGACAAGCCTGAACTTGCTTTCTCATGAGGACCCCTGCACTGGTGCCCCATCCCACAGGGGATGGTCGTGCTGGGTCACGGGCTCATCCCGAGAGAAAACAGGGGCCCGGGACAAATTTTGAGGCCACATGCACATGGGGCCACGGGCTCAAGGTGGGGTTTCAGAACCTGCAAAGCCCGATGCAGGCAGGCGACTGAGCTGATAGAGGCTCACCGGGCTGGACCGAGGACTGCTTTCCGTGTTCGGCACCATGACGTTTCAGCACTTGGGGCTACACGGGATGCCTAGACTAGGATTAGGTTTGGGGTAACTTTTCAGGATGGCATGAGTCCTCAGGTTTAAAAAACGGGGCGTCCAGGACACACTGTGGGCTGCAGCCTCATAAAGACGGCACAGCTGTTGCAGGTAACAGGGCACAGGCTTTGCTTTGACTTTGCAGAGCCTCAGGACAGAGGCTTATCAGGCTTGCTTTGCCTGAATTTGTTTAGACCTGCTTGAAGCTTTCGATTTATTTGGTTTGATTTGTTGCTGTAACAGCCATTTTTCTAATGACCGTGTAGCTACGCCTAATTTGCCTTGCTTACCTTTGTACAGTATAACCATAGCTTTTATACAGATAGTAGTAACACGCAGCTGTTATGTGTAGTGTGAAATATTTATGACCTTAGCAGAATGATGTAATGCAGAGAAATGCAGGCCTGGTACGAGAGCGGAGGCCCTGAGGGTGGGCTCGCAAGAGGTGGTGTAGAGGAGTACAGGCGCAGGACGACAGGGACGGGGCCCGGGATAACGCTGAGGGCTGCAGGGCTATAACCAGCACATCAGTGGTCAGCTAGAGAAGTACAGACATGGGAGCTGAACAAAACCCATCTTAGGAGCAACAAAAAGTAACAAAAAGAATAAAGAGCAAGTTTCTAACATAGTTAAAATGCACCTTATATAGTAAATTCAGATGTAATGTAGAATTGCAGACCAATGAAGAAAGAACAAACCGCAAAAAGCACTAGGAAACATGAAAATGACCCTAAGTGGATCCTAGAGGAGGAGGAAGAAACCACCAATACCATACTCTTCCCAGCAAAGGACTCGGGATGCTGTTGCCTCGCCATACCTGCTCCCTTAGGCTGAAGCCATTGACCCAGAGAAGCAGTGGAAGGGTTAGCAGAACACCAGGGGAAAGGGGTAGATCCCAGACAGTGCATGCATAACAGTTTTGAATTATTATTATTATTATTATTATTATTATTATTATTATTATTATTATTATTACTGAGGCTTTCCATAAATAATAATAATCCTAATTTTTTTCCTCCTTATTCCTGTTTTGAAAAACAAACAAACAAAATCGATCTGCATAATACCAATTTTTTTATTAGCCTGATAAGACTTCAGTTATACTAACACTAAATTTTCGGCATCCCCTGCTCTCTCCCCATAAGATTTTGAATGTCACAAGGTTTGTACAAGCATGGATGTATTTAGGCAAAGGGCAGCAAGGGTTGCTAGACACTGAGGCTGGAGTCAGAGTTTAGTTTAAGGTTGGGTTCATAGCTCAAGTTTGAAGGGCTCTTCCAGAAAGCATAGAGCTTGGGCTCCAAAAGGTCTGTCAGGTGTGGCTGAGCTAAACCAATGTCATTCACTGCGATCCCTTCACATTTGCAGCTACATTTTTGCAGGCATCCCTAACTCTAACAAAAGCATCGGTCCTTGTTCAGTGACCCTGTGCAGAGATGGAGCTCAGTGACCCATGCAGGCAGCAGCTGACGGCTTAACCTGCCACCACCTTTTTTAACCTATCATCAGTTGCTTTGGTGTATCCCGAATCCCAGCTGTGGCCAGGTTGCGGGCGAGGATGATGGCTCGGGCTTGCACACACCCATGAGTAGGAGCCTAGCTGGTACTGCCGGCACTCCTGCACCTTCCTGCCTCCTCTCCTGCTGCTGCCTGAATTTGGGGGCCTGAAGCTCAGAATCACAGAATCGTATAGGTTGGAAAAGACCTCTAAGATCATCAGGTCCAACTGTAAACGTAACACTACCAAGTCCACCACTACACCATGTCCCTAAGCACCTCATCCAAACGTCTTTTAAATACCTCCAGGGATGAAAAGGGCTCGGCAAAGGGTCATGCTGTGCCAACAGGAGAGGAAAAGGAGAGAGGCTGCCCAGGGAGAGCCCAAATCAGTTCACTGTCCCCAAGACAGTCTCACCTTTCCCTTGGGCTTCCTGCTCTCTGGTGTCTCTGGACTTGGCTTAGGTCTCAGGGAATGCATTACTCTGGATGTTTTTTCCTCCAGTTTGGATACTGCACCATGATAATGGCTCTTAGGCAACAGAAATGGTTAATTAAGCAGCGAACCTCTGAATGCAGTTGTCATGCAACAGGGTCAATTTAAACCTTTTGCCTTGGACTCTGTCCCAGGCCTGTTGCCTCCACACAGTCCAGAAGGACACAGTCAAAGTCCGAGTAAACAAGAGATTATTGGTCTGCTTGGGCAACTGGGAAGAAGAGGAAAGATTAACTGCCTGGATAACCATAAAATGATTGATTGTTGTTACCAGCGTAGGACAGCGATAAAGAGAGGATAAGAGGTTTATCCAAGTTTTGCCGTGACAAAAGATAGAAAAAACATCAAGAACAAAGCCTTAGCTACTTACACTTATATGAAAATTACACATAGACACTGAGTTAAAAAATTTACTGAATGAGTAGGAGGGAAAAGCTTTTTATCATTTCCCCCTTTTTTAAAAGGAATCAAAACCAAGTGTAAAGGCCTTGTTTACTTTTAAAAAAACCAAACACATTATATTCTTTTCTGTTTACACACTTCATATTTACAAATAATTTACTAAGGCAAAAAAATATTTTGACCTATAATTACACTGAAAAAAAAAATCTTAAGGGTTTTTTTCCATCTTCTTTCAGCTTTGGATGTTTTAGCAAATGGGAATTTTTACAGACAACACTACTCTCATTCAAGATGTCAGCCTCATTATGTGTCTCCAGTTAAGCCCACAGCCTGACATAATGATATTCCTCATCACCGTAGAAAACCTTTTTGACAGCTAATCAGCTTCACAAGATTCCCTCAAGGACCCCAGCATTTGCTGTTCCCTTAGCGCAACTTTATGATGCCTCGCTTCTAAGGTCACGGAATTTCTTTTCATTAACGCGCACTTGCGTGACACAGCTGATCCTGGCACACCTTCAAAAGAAACTCCTGAGCAGCCTCTCGCAACCCCCCAGAGAAATATTTGCTCTGAGAGCTTAGCAGTCCTCAGAGATGCCTGTGAAAGGAGTCTCGCAAATAAAAACGTACTAACAGAAAAGAAAGAATTATGGAAACACAATAAGCAGCCCTAAAATATCACCTTTATGACCCAACTCCTCCACAGCCAGACATTTGTTTAAAAAAGCCTCAGCTGTAGCTAATTAAACCCTCGGCCGCAGAGGGAGTCGGCAAAGTGCCTTCAGCCAACAAGCCAGCACTGGCAAGCCTTGAGAAAACACACACGAATACAAAATCCCCTGTTCTGTGGTGGGTGTGCAGCATTTCTTCCTCCTCTGAACCTTGAAAACTTAAAAAAAAAAGTCCACTAAGAATGAGGGAATCATCCAGAAATTCCCCTGGGCACAGACTGAGCCCCTGCACGACTCAGAGCCCTGTTACTTCAGCAAGGGCAGCAGGAGTTAGCCTGAACTTACTGTCAAGCAGCATGTGGCCCAACATTTTTTTAAAGGCACTGAGTTTTCTTCTGCCTCTGCCTAACTTTCAATTAAAGGTAAACCTAAGGGAGTGGGACTGAGCAGGGTATTTATACCGATTCCCCAGCCGCCCCTGCCTATGGCATGCTCTGCATCACCCATGCTGGGGAGAGAAAAGCTTTAAAGGAAGAAAGCACAGCAGCAGTGCTTACAAAAGCCAGGTAACCCCATACGGCATCTATGTATGCAATTTTACCTTGACAAGGAAAAAAATGAATAGATCGACTCAACCTCTTGGAAAGTGTTTTGTTCCTCACTGGTCGTGTTGTCTGGCAACAGAACAGCTCTGTGTTTGGGCTGAGACCTGTATCTCAGCTGTGTTTTGGCACAGCTACAAAATCCAGACACAGGTTTTGCTCCACAGAAGAAGGTGTTAAGGACTTGAGCGAGAAGGCAGAAGAGAGCTATTCATTCTTAGCTAAAAATTTGAACAGACGTTTTCAAAAAGAAAAGGATTCTTCAGTGTTCGGTTCTCATGGATGAGCAGATGAGCTTCAGAATTGATTTTTTTGAGAGAGCTTTCCCTGTTTCTGTTGTTAACATATATCTATATATATGCAGCTAGATAATTAGGATGATATCTAGGTCCTTTCAGCAGCATAGAGCATTAATCCAACTAGTTTTTGGCATTAAGCGACCTTAAGACCCTGATACCTTAGCTCAGTAAATCTTTTTGCTTTGCTCAAGTATTTCTAATAAATACTGTGTCTCCTTCACGGTTGTGCCTCTGAGAAGTGCAGCTACCTCGGCACTAGGTTGCAAGAGGCTTGGAGTATAGGTGGAACAAGTGGGTGACGGTGGCCTTGTTTTGCCAGCACAAGCCCTCTTCTTGTGAATGCAGCTTCACCGGTACAAAGCATCTTTAAACTGAGGCAATGGTGCCCATTTTGGAGGGATCAGCCCGGTCAACGCAACAAGGCACTGCCGAAGTGCTCTGGAGTAAGGATACCCTCTGACACCTGAGGAAGCTTCAGCAGCCAGAGCGTGGTGGCTTAGTAGAGTACAGGAGCTGCAACATGTGAGGAGCAGGGCAGGAAGACTGTCACTACCCAAAGATAACTCTAGAAATCCTCTGCTTTTGAAAATCGGCACCAGCGAAGTGTTGCTGGACACTCAGAAGGTGGCATAAGAAAAGCAACTCTTACTTATTGTTAACTTAAAACTTGTTAAACTTGCACTTACCTTCCTTACTCTTTTCTCTTGCCAACAATTTAAAGAGCCCTGATGAGTCCCATACACTATTTCTATTTTACTATGACACTTCTAATCTCCGAACTGCTTGGTGACGTGGTAACTCAGAATATCATCAGAAACTGGAGGAACTTTTGGATGCAAACTTCAGTATTAGAAATACTAGAGTTTAAAAAAAAAAAAGTAATGTAGTAAGTTGGCAAACCTTTCATTTGTCTTTTAGAGTGGAAATCAAATCAAGTTCTGTTCACAGTTCACTGTCAAGTTCACAACGACTTGTGAAGTCGTTGAATGTACCCTATGAAATGTTTATTACTAGGGCAGAGATATGAAATGCCTGCACTCTGGCTTGGGCACATTAAATTGTAATAATAAGACTCAAACTATTTCATGAAATGGAGAAATCAGGAGGAGGATGATAACCAGGTTATACAGTATATCTTTCGCTAATGTCTTAGGCACTTAAAAGCCACTAAAACTTGTTTTGATACTACTTTCTATTTATATTGTTTATAGTGCAACACATTGATAAAGATGACGCCTGTTTTGTTATACTCGTAGGAGACAAAATTTGTCATATGCTGAGCAGCTGCTTGAATGGATTTGTGGTCTACACATAGCTCATTTATGCAACAAGACGCTAAAAAATACATATGCCTAAGGGAACATGTTTCTGGAAGAAGGCTATCCTTATTCCAGAGCATTTGACAGCACTTTGTTGCATAGACTGGGTTGATCCCTCTAAAATGAACACTGTTGCCTCAGTTTAAAGTTTATTTAAAGTTTTAAATTAAAAAAGAAAGCATTTTTATGATATAGCAATCTAATTTCTGTGGAAATCCTGTTTTCTTCATGACATTCCTGCTCACTGATCTCCAAAGGTAACATCACAGCCAGGATACGATCAACAAATACTAGAACTCATAACACGTATATGACACTTTAAAAACCTAGAAGTCCTTTTTTATTGTGTTAATAAAACAAGTATTAAAGTAAATTTAGCCTTCTTCTAATAGCATGGTATGAGTGGATTCAAAATGAGATTATTAAGGGAAGGTTTACCTGAAAGATAGAATGACTAGAGTGCAGTATGCCAGAAGAAACAGCATGCTGAGCAACATGCGTACCCCCTTGCTTACTTTTAAATAACACTCCATAGCACGGCACACAGCCACAGTTCATCACAGCGTTCTCAGGTGGTGTCTCATTTTGTGCTCAGTTGCAAGACAGAGTTTGTAGTCTTAATTCCCTCCATACTTCAGATTTTTAATTGTTCTGGTAGTTTACATAGTAAACAAAAAATCTAACACTGACATGTACAAATTTGTATTTATAAGGGAATTTAGACTTACCCGCTTGCCTGCAAGCCCTATTACTGATACCCTTTTCAGCAGTGTTATTAGAACTACAGAGCACTCCAAACAAGATCAGAATCTGTTTGCACTAGGTATTTTACACATGAGAGTGAAGTCCCTGCACTGATGGTTTTAAAATATGTGGACTTTTAAAGTACAAAAAAAATGCATTTTGGTGATTTGTTATTAATGTCAACCCTATGCTTTTTTTTTTAAATTCATATTAGCAGCTGGAAGTAAGAAGGCCATCTATTTTTAAGGGATTCATAATGAGCTCACGCTGACTTCAAGAACAAACCGAAAGGTTCCCACGTGGAAGCGTGCGGCAAGTCTGGAGCTGTATTTCTCTGCCTCATGCAAAGCAGAAGCGGGGCCCAGCGGAAACCAGTAAGGTCACGCCTACGGGAATGATGCAGAGTGTGTCCAAGCTCACTCTAAACTAGGCCACAGTTCACCCAGGCTGTAAAACTTTGTCCAAGAATCAGGGTAAATATTCAAGCAGTTCATCTGTTCCAGTGAGAGAAAAAACAATGCCGAATTCATAGCAGAGAGGAAAGAGTAAGACTCTCTGTAGCTTAGCATTTGGGGCACCGAGCTCAGAAAGAAAATGCTGGATGATAGTCCTTGCTTCACAGGCTATTTCTGTTTTCTCCAGCGACTGTTCCCGCTCTTTCTCACCTGCTGACACTATTTGTGAATAACAACTTACTGTATGAAAAAGCACAACTTGTGAAGAGTCTGATCCTGTTGATGCGTGTTGTATGTGATCTGAGACACCATCCTGGATCAAGACTCTCATGGGACCTTGAGGCAGGAAGGTCTTGTTTGGCCAGACTTACACATCTACTAGATGTTGAGCTTCTCAACCATGTGATCATATATCCTTCAGCAAAGGTGCAATAAATTATCTTGCATGCAACCACGATTAAGAGCAGCCCACCACCAGGAGCTGCCAGGGAGCAGCTAGCTTTAAACACCCCAGCTTGTATTCTAGTAATGTGTTCACCCATATCCTCAGGTCTGAAGATCTCCTCACCATCACAACGAAGTATGTTATAACCTGTATTACTCAAGTGTCTTTGTCACTTCAATAGGGTCAAAAAGTAGTTCTGCAGAATCACCTAAAAAATAAAACAAGGTTTGCTCATTCTAATCCCAGAAGCTGTGACTGCTCCAATACCAACTTCCCTTTATCATTCATAAATTGCTTGTCCTCCTCAGACTGATGCAGAGAATATTACTCATTGCAACACTACTCTGAAAATGGATCCAAATAAATATGAGTTGGGAATCCATTCCGTTTACAAATGAAGGAACACATCTTCTTGTGTCCAGTTACCAGTCCACCACCCTGCGGGCTTCTAAGCAGCAGGCTAAGCTCTTATTTCATGTCCACCCTCAACACCTATGTAGACAACGTACCTATCGTGCTCTTATGGACACCCCTGCAAGTCATGTTAAAGACTAGATGAGTGACAAGAAAAGCACTAATTGGCTTCCGAAATCTGTGACAACTGATGTGAGAGGAGGATGTTCTCTCCTTATTTTCAAGGGGTCATTTAGGAAAGCACTCCCCTTGCTGGCTTACCTTTTTCTCTCTAACCACCCCCTCCTAGACCTTGAAAGCAGTTTCCAGAACACATTCTGTTTAAAGAGACATTTTCCCACAGCTGACAGGTAAAAACCTTGTCATTTCAAACAATACAAGGCTGCATTTATCCCGGGCCTAAGGAGGTGGAACTCCAGAGATACTGTGGAACGCTCTCACCCTGCAATAGGATCAGTCAATCAGTCAGCTTTATCCATAGATGGCGGTCTATGGAAGAAGGCAATATTTCTGTGGTAACTGTGCTACTGGGTACTGTTCCTAGACTCTGGGGGCTGCATGAATTCTGAGGTGCCCTGTCCAGAGCACCAAAAACCCTTCCCTAAGGTTTTCCTGTGTGTAACTCTTCCTGCCTGACAATGCTATTTTCCTCTTGGTGAGCAGAACTGACAGCTCTTGACAGTACACTTCTGCCTAAGTGCAGTAAACTGTAAGACACAGGCACAGAAATTATACTACACAGGATAAAAGTCAAAATCTGTTCCTTATACATGAGACTCTGCAGTGCAATTGAGTCCATTCTGAGCTCTGTTTTAGCAGCCATCAGTAGAGACCAGTAGTTGCGTTTATGTCCCCAGTTTTAGAAAGCTGGAAAAGAAAGTGTCAAGGACTATTTTATGCACACTCTTACATGTAAGAAGATTAAGAACACGTCTAACTAGTTTTCAGAACGCACAGAAAATCCACCATTAATCATCTACTGAGATCCAATGTTCCAACATTTCTCATGAATTCATGTGCTTGTCTGCCCACCTACTTATAAGCCAAGTCATTCAAAACTCAAAATATTTCAACACATAATGAATTAATCATGAGAAGGAATGTAAAGTAGTATGAAAGGAAAGTAAAATTCAAACATATGATCTGTCAGTTACTAGCTTCACCTCAGATCTGGCCAGGCATTAGAGCTAAGCATACAGGAGAATGAGCTTCCTTCTCCTCCTTGTTCCTCTTATACAGTTTCTGAAATCCTTTTCTATAATAGTGTTACAGCGTTTTCTCCTGAATGATGTTCTACATGTTTTGTATGATACTTCGATACAGCTCATTCATTCTCACTGAGTTTTGGTTAATAATCTTCATTGCCTGCCTTGCAGAAAATACAGCAAGTTTTGCTCAAAATGGCCAAGAATTTATAAGCATTCGTTTACTGTCAGTAGTCAAACATTCAGAGAATAAAACCAATAGTGCCTTCCCATTTTTTTGCCTCTGAAGAAAGATACACTGTGACTTAAAATTTGTGGTCAGCTTCCATTTGCCTAGCTTTTACCCCCTTGCAGTTTCTCTCTAGCATTCTGCAAAATCCCGGCTGCAGCACAGCATTCAGCACTATCGAAAGGCATTGGACCACTGTGCCGAAGCAAGCAAGCCAGCGAAAGGGACAGCACACTACCTTTTTCTCATCCTAGCAGAGGGAGCAAGTGAACAAGTTGTGCTGGCTTTACTCCACAGAGACCAAGAGGAAGCCAAGGCTGTCTCCGTTTAATGGAGCTCTCTGCCACTATGCATTCTTGTGAACAACAGAGGAGAGGCAAATGAAGGCCAAAAATGCAGTGCCCACATAATTTCTTTCAGGATACAAAGGCAATATAAATATTGAGAAGTTGTACAAGTAAACAACATGAGATGACATCCAATTTAAAGCATTAACCACCAAAACCTGCCTCTCCACACAAAAATGAGTATTAAAGCTAACTGCCAGACAATTAGAGCAAGTACCTTCAGATCAGAGGACAAAGGATTTTGTTCTGAGAAGAAAGCAGGCTCTCTCCATTTTCTTTTTGCTCTCAGACCATAAAAACATTGACTATCCTTAATTCATTTGACTAGTTTTTCAATAGCACAGTAATCCACTCCTCACCACACCCATATACCTTTTCTCTTCCTCTCATATTTATAATCAAAAGCTACAGTCACATAAAACCTCCTGTATGACCCCCTATGGAAAGCAGCTCTAACCTTAGGGTATTAAAAAGAAAATTATAAGCCTGATTATTTTTGGAATTCACAAATTTATCAGTTTACATTTAAAAACCTGAAACAGTCATGTCCACCTCTGAGAAAAAACTTACACCAGCACTGGTAGAAGGGAATATGACAAGACCAACTACAGGGAACAAGCCGTGCGCACCTACATTAGCACTTCAACTTGTATCAGTTTTTGAAGCATTGCCTACTCGTCTCCACTCACTGTGGTTTTGGTATGCACTGTGGAAATTCCCTGCACACACCAGCTGGACTGCTTTTAGATGGAACTGAGCTTGCACCGGTACTCCAGGGGACTGCATCATGTGCTCCAGCCCCCAATAAACATCCAGTACATGGGGCCCAAACGGAGCTATACTATGCTAAAACTCCCAAAACATACACAGCATGGAAAAAAAGGCTTTTTGCAAGAAGTGTTTTGCCTTATGAATCCACTCTGATTGCACTACCCTGTGTGCTGCTGTGGACATAATTATCCCAGTTTGAAATTCTTCCAAAAAAGATACAAAAGGTTAAGCTTTCTGAAGTTGTGGGGGGGAGGTTTTTGGCCTTACCTAGATATGTAAATTTAAATGTTATTTTAAAAACAAACAGAAAATTCAGTACTTCAAATCTGATTTACCAGTCTAAATACTAACCTAGAGTTAATATATCCTTTTTAAAGCCTATCTGTAAAAAGTCAATAAGGCCTGAATTTTTAAACTCAGCTTCACCACATTCAGAGGAAGAGCTAGGGCAAGAACAGGACAAAATAGGTTAGTGCTAGACACAATCTCAAACACTACCATTTGTACTGCAGGCTAAAATTTACAAGGTAAAGAACTTAACAGGATCTACTGTGAGTGCATACCTCTCTACATCTGTAAACCAAGTCTGGCAGAACGCATGAACACAAATGTTAAGAGGTCCTAAACACTTTCACAGTTGAAGCTGAGAGCTCTTTATTTGCTGTAACAGTAAAGGAATTCCCACAACAGGAATCCCACAATAAGGAATTCTTAAAGGATTCCTATATTGACATATTCCTAGGTATGCACAAGACAATCTCCTGAAGTCACAGCACTTTTTTTTTTTAAAGCTATGTACAATGTACTCTTTCAATTTGATTTGACTTGACACAGGGCCTAAACTGCATGCATCTTCCCTGGTGCTGCCAAGAGGCAGCCCTTGGAATAGTGTTTCAAGTCCTGATGTATGTCAGGGAGGCAGAGCTTGCAGAGCCAAACCACTGTTAAGTCATCAGTTGGTGTTGAGGTTATGCTGATGAATATTTACCTGTGCTAACTGCTCCATAGTACACTTTTCCCCAATTTTTATATGCAACTTCCCTGTATAAGGAAAGTATCTTGACTTTCAGGATGCACTAAACAGGTACTTCTGAGAAACATCCCAATATGCAAGAGCATCCCTTCCAAGGCCTTCAAAAAAGTTTGAAATGAATGTATTTGAGCCAGCAAGAGTAAGCAATTAAACTTTTATTCATGATCATTTGCATATGACTAAAAGTGTTCACCACAAAATGCAAACTTTCAGTTATCTTGTATTTAGCAGTGAAAATAGTAATCTCTTCATAGTAAAGCACCAAGGAGGACATCACAGAACAGTCAGAAAAAGATTCTATGTATCAGTTTTTCCTTTACAATGTACATGACAAAGTTAAAGATTTTTTATAAAAGTCTAAAAGTTCCAGAACAAATTCTAGACTCACCTGAGTGCTTGGCAGGAACAGTATTATTTAGTAGCAGTTACATTACCTGTAGTGGAATTTACATAGCACTTTTTTCTGCCTTTTTTACAAAAAAAAAAAGAGCTACTTTTCACAAAACTGAGACAGACCTAATTGGGCCAAACATGGTGTTTCATATTTTGCCTGAATTTTTCAATGGGAGTCAAACAGAACAGTTCACTAGCAGGAGTATCTACAACAACTATAAGAGCAGATGTTAAAAGGAAACTGAAAAAAATCAGCTCATTATAGCCTGATTGGTAGGGCCCAACTGCTTACAGGCACCTATACCCACTACTCCACTCAGCTTTTTCCATTACATTTAATTAGCATTTCATTCAAACATACTACATTTAAGAAGACAACATGATTTTTTTAAGTTAAGTTGTGTACATGGACAAATACATGTCCACAGTTTTGGTAGTCATTTAAAGCTGTAAAGTTTATATGTAAAGAGAGTCCTATGGACCCCATTACAGATTAAAGAGAAATAACCAGAATCAGTGTTACATACAAAATATTCTAACACAGAAACCAATACAGTTATCAAATAATTCATTAGTGAATAAAAATTGTTATACAAAAAGAAAAATGCTGCCTTTTTATCACTTTGGAACAGCAAATAAGGCAACATTAAGGAAAGTGCACAGCAGAAAAGAATTGCTCGGTTTTCTGAAAAAGTTGAATTTTTCTTCAGACATCAGGCTTTTGTCTGGAAACATATTGGGTTAGGATTGCTTATATTCTCTCCCAGATCAGTCTCTTCTTGCATTAGTTCTCAGTAAGGTGCTTACTCTGACATGTAGGAACGATACATCAGGGCCACGATAATTGCTGCTACTGCCGGGATCACCCAATTGGACCATGAACTAGAAGGAAGTTTGAAACAGCAGTTTAGGAAGTGACAACCAGCAAGTTTAAGCAAAAAAAGTCATTGCTTAAAGAAGTCCTTCCTCCCTGCCCCAACAAATACTTCAAAATTAGGCCAACAGAACACCTGGGCTGGCCAGTAATACCCTAGCCGAGTAAAAAAGCTTGTACTGTTAAGGCTTCGTACTAGAGCTTACAAGAAGTTTGCTTACTAGAGAAGAGTAAGACTCTACAGACATTTAAAGTTATGGCATGCTGCCCAGAATATTATTCATTCAAAAGCATTTACGTAGCAGCATCACATGACACTTACAAGCACCCAAGCTCCCCCCTCAGAGGGGCATGGAACAGTCCTCTGAGGTTTCATTAGTAGGCAATTGTCAGCAGGATATAACTTTATAAACTTTGATTCAGTGGTGTTACAAAGTGTTTTTTCCTCTCTCCCAATTCTGACAGATTTTCCTTCTTATAGACACAATCCTCTTATTTCCCTTAGATGCAACAGTTGTAGCAAGTTTTAAAAGTGAGGTGTCCAGGTCAGTAAGAAGTCAGCAATGGCACCACACCAAGCATCCTGTATTCACCTGATAGCCTCCAGAAGTGAAGGCTTGTGTAACATAAGCCATTTGGTAGAGACTGATACATATCAACGTGAGAAAAAAAAATCTAGACAGTAAGCTAACGTGCTTGTAAAGTGGTACACAGATGCCAACTTGGACTTTACATAGAACATAAATTTTCATGCACCATCCTCTGACATCTAAGCTTCCAGCAGATGGAAGCTATTCAGCTTTCTAAGCTTCAGAAAGATAATCATGAGGAACTTCAAGTTTGACATCAGGTGTCATACTATACCTGGAATTAGACTGCGCAGTGGTAATAAGAGTTTCCTGGAAAGCAAAGCATAAAGAGATATTTACATCAGGCGGACACCCCTCTCCATCTTAACTAGCCCCTCAACTTCTCAAAACTCATTAAGTGGGACTAATTTAAAAACAACTCAGTGCACTGCATTTGGAACACATTTTCTCAGAATTCCTATAACAGACTGTTGTATTAGAAGCTAGCTAGCAGCAGTTTCTGTAGTCAACATTCCATCAAAAGTTATTAAAAAATATCACCACAAGAAATTTTGCTGCAAGTTCTCCATGAAGCCAACTTCAACTTCAGGTTACTTTTGAAAAGTTTTAGTCACCTAAAAGACAAAAGATCCCTTACTTGCCTAAAATCCAGTGAAAAAGACTCTGAATTAATACACAAATATTTCTTATATGGAACCTGAATGAAGAAAGCTAGTAATTTACATCCACAAGGCTTATTAAGCTCATTTTTTTGGTGTGGTGTTTCAGATTGCATAAGAATCAGTCAAATTATTATAGTAGCTTCTGATACTGATTTGGAATTCTTGTTCAGTTTCCATAGAAAGAGAACTACAAGATCAAATCCCAGTTGCATACATGTGCACAATTTATATGGACTTATTAATTCAAATACCACTAATTGCACCTGGCCCTAAGAGCATTTAAAAAGATCCAAGCATTAAAATTGTACTTAAATTTAGTGGTACAAGATCCATCACGGAAAAATGAATTGCTTCAGTATCAGAATATTTGCAATTCCTTTAAAGAGCAGAAGATTCCCAACATCCTCTGACAGGTTCAAACAAGGCTACTTTTTCAAGCACCCAAATCATCACAGGTTTACATGTGACAAATACCATGTTTAAAAGAGTAAGACTCAGTGATTACATCTATATCGGTTTTGTGAACACCTCCATGAAAAACTAATCCCAAAGCCAAACAGTGTGGAACAGCTTGTGCCCACACTATCAAGGCTAACACCTTCTACAGCCAACTTGCCAATTCCAGGGCCAGGGGGTGGTTCCCCCCACACCAAGACAGTAAGAGGAACGTGGCCCAGCTCATCAAAAACCTCTTTTTAAACAGTATGACACTGGACATGTACACTAAGGGTATTTTAAATACAGTGCAAGGACAAGAAGGACATTTGAAAGCACAAGGCCTTCCGATGGCTCCTAAAGAGCCAGCGCACGCAGGACCTAACATGTCATGTTGCAGACCCAGGGCGCAATGCAAAGTGAAACTGTCTTATCAGCTACACCCACACATCCTGCTGGGGGAAAGTGCTCCGGCTTCCTTCTGGAATGATGGAACACACGCATGTAGTGCAGATAACTATGACCAGCACTAAAACAAGGGAATAAGCCAAATAGAAGTGTAGTAAAAAGTCATTTGGACACATCTTAACTCCCAACTGACCACACTTTGGCCAAGCTAATATTTCAAGTACTTCAGTTTAGTAAGTTCCTGTGAACATAATCAAAGGATTTGTATTACTACAACTTGCACTGGGCAGTCTGTTTCTCAGCTGCATTTATGGTTGCTGCTCTTACAGCTTAAGTGTAAATTTCCCTGAATTTCAGAAGAAATCTGAATAGCAGATGTTATTCTTGGTGGGAAGAAGTTCTGAATTCCAGTCACCACTCTATTTCTTATTTTTATTAGTATACGAGTTCCAGTCATTAATTAATAATAAAAATCAATAATTGCTATAGCAAAAAGTCTGGTGTGTATATATATGTTTACTTTCTTTCCTTTAACTTATTCCTATTATTGGAAGATCTTACAAAAGTGATTGTTTCTTAAAAGTAATCTCTCAAACAGCAAGAGTAAGATCCTATTCCTGCTACACTTAATTTAAAAATAATCTTCAACTATTTCCCGAGTGCACTGCTGTACTGTTAAGCCAGCCCTGAGCAAACATCCTCTATACACACAGCAGCAGCTGTACAAATTAGTCCCTGATGCACTTGCTCCTTTAAGGGGCATCTGAATTGAGTTTGATAGTTGAGTGCCAACATAACTTTATTCTATTAAGATAGAAAAAAAAGAAAATAAGTGCAATACTGCATTGACAGGACACTCAGCAAAATCTACTGCAACAGTCAGGAAGCAAACAGTATTTTCACCTTGACAAGGGTTCACAATATCTATAATACAGCAATCAAATGCCTCTATATTCTATATCTACTAGTGTTACCAATATTATTTAAGCACCACATTTTTTCCCCACAAACATATTAGACAAATGGATTAAACTATAAACCAATTTTTTTTTCTTAAATTGAATACTGGAAAACCATTGACTGATTCTAGACTCACCTTTTTGCTAGAGTAATGCCATCACATTTAGTAACCTCTTGGTTCAAAACCACACAAATTAAAGAAAAGAACAGCTAACAGAAAGAATAAGTTGAAGCCAGATCAACAGGTTTAAGAGATTTATGACCTGAGACACTACACTTAAATCAAGCTGAATTATTTTTGCCTCTGGGGGTATACCATTTACAGAGAGAAACCGTTCCTAATGCCTAAAAGAAACCATGTGGCATTTCAAGAAACACACTTACTGTTGGTTTCTGAAGCTTCCCTCTATCATCCTGCAAGAAAACAAGCAAAAAAACTCAGACAAAAACCCAAAGCATTCACGTAGCTTTATTACTAAATTCAGTTTGCAATTCTATTCTGTTAATGTGTACCTATTTTTAGCTATGAAACAGACTTGCAAAAGAACAGATTTCAGTGTATGATTTTGAGCTACCATAAACAAGATGACTTTCTTAAATACTTCCTAGTATACAATAAAGAAGTGAAACCTGAGTGTCCAACATATTTCATTATTTCTCGTGCCCATGTTTTTGCATTTCCTTTGTCTCTAAACAGTACACATAACCTTAGCTTATACACTGATTACCATCATATTAGTTTACTTCTACCTACATCAGCAAAGTCACCTAACTAGTTTTGGTCCAACGTCCACTGCAAAGGTCCCAAATTCTATGGATCTTTGATAAACTCATGAAGTTTTACTTGAAATAGTCACATTCATTACAAAAAAGTCCAACATTATATAATCTTGACAGTGCTGTATTTGTACATTAAACTATCAAGCTGTTTGTTTCATATCAAATGAAAACAGGCACTTGTCAAACAAGGAAGAACTGGACTGGTAGCCAGGTTAAGAACAACTTTACTGGCATCAACTGCCATCTGAAATAGACAAGCCTGCAAGGTTACAAACGTGCAGAGATAATTATTTCATATTAGGAGAAGCTACACTATTAATATTTATCAAGAGAGAACCTAAGACAGATACAAGAGCAGGAATCTTACTGTGAAATTTACTACTCGAGAGTGATATTTACCCCGCATGCAAGACAAAACATATGGAAGAGGAAAAGAGAAGAGGCAGGGATGGGCAGTAGAGTAGAGCAGATGGGCACACTAGCAGCCTAAGTCTCTAACAAGTGGTTTTCAACTATTAAGATGCAGGAGAGCTTAAGAAAGGCCTATCTGAAGGAAGCCAAGGCAGCAGCTCTGTAGCTAGAAATAAAGCCTTCAATGCTTGAGGCAGCAGAAAGGTGCTTGTTAAAAGTACAGGAAATAGTAAGGACAGTACAGAAAAGAGAAAGTGACAGATGATCCAGCAGGAACTGATCATAAACAACCCTGACAACTACAAGTAGGGAACACAAATAACAGTACAAAATGGGGGGAGCCAGAAAAAGGGAAGACAGAGCATCCAACTAGAAATAAGATGCTTAGCCGTTTTCTAAACATACATATGAAGAGCCAGGACTGTACTTCTAGATCCAGATGGAAGCCTGGCATATATATTTACAATGATGAAAGAATGAAAGCAGCTGTTAGTAATCACTCTGCATATTGACATAAGAAAAGGTCTAGACATTCTGACATATCACCTTCAGGGGTTATAGAGTCTCATTATAAATCTCACAGGGTACACCAGAAGTAGCATGATTCCATATTCAGTTTATTCAAGAACTAGACTAAAATATTTCAAACCAGCAAACTTTAGATGTGACTATCCTTACGCTACACTAATCCAGTCCCTTCACATGGCGGGAACCTATCTCCAGTCCAGGTCCATTCACAAACAGCTGCAGGGCTGGCATCCAACCAAACTAGCAGCTCTCCTTTATTTTGAAGTAAGTTACCAGAGAAATAACTAGACACAAAAACACTATAGTAAACAGCAAGTATTGGTACTCCCACATACTCACCGGATGAAGTTCCCCAACAATAAAGGTTTCTGACAGTGTCCTTGCATCTGTGGAATGGCCAACGTCTTCAAAGTTCTCAGTACCATCTCCTCCAGCTTGCTCCCTGAGAACTTCTTCACCACCCGGGTGCTGCAATTTTTAATGAATTTGAATTTGTTACTGAAAACCATTCCACATTCTAAAAATGGAAAATCTTCATTTCTACATTTCTAGAGAAAAAATTGTCCTTGCAAAATCAGCTGCTAGACTTCTTAGCGCAAAGATAAGCCTCTGAATAACTACAGAGCTTTATGTACTCTCTGAAGTCAAAACCAAGGAAGCTAAGTTTCTACTCCATCAGCAGCAGAGCAGTAAGAGGCATTACCCATAGCAACTAAAGCATTTAGAACATTATGGGAATCAGTCAGTCTTAATAGCCCAACTATTGTCAAAAGTTACATTCCATGTTCTCACTTCTGCAGGATATGTATATTTTTATCCTAATAACACTTTATACAGCAAAAGGATAAAAGCCAAAAGGTGTAAGTTGTAGCAAGAACATTCCACGTAGATATAACAAAAAAGCTATTAACAAGAAGAGCAATCAATCACTGAAATAAGTTGGCAAGGGAGCACACAGAATCTCCATCCTTTGAGGTTGCCTAGACAAGGCACTAAGGAACCTGACCTTCAAGTTAATCCTAGTTTGAGCTGGGGGTTGGAACAGAAAACCTTCAAAGGTCCCTTCCAAAAGGAATTACTGTATGATTAGCTAGTAAACAAGCTACTTTGGAACTGCTTAAGTGCAACTGAAAGCTTACACAAGTATAGCAATTGGGTTTTAGCAGACTATGGAATCCCAAAACCACATTGCTGGTAAAACCTTTGAGATGTAGTGAAGTCATCTCCCAGTATCTCCTAATACCTCAACCCATCATCATTCCTTTAACCTAAATCCCCACTCTCCGTTGACTTTTATTCTTCCTCAGCACACACTTTTGGGACCACATTTCCATCCATCAAATAACTCCATAAGTACTGCAAGATATTTCACATCACCTAGTTCAGTGAATTTTCTCAGCTTCAAGTTACTCATTCATATAACAGATAAGTAACATGCCATAAAAATTCACCACTCAGCTCTTAAGTAGGAAACTACTACATAAACACCAGGAATGATTAGGTAAACCAGATGAAAACACTTTAGTACTACTGCCTTGGATTAAGGCAACCATGAAATAAATTGTAACACTTTACCAGTGACAGAGGAAATAAGGCTTTGGAGCCTCAATTCAGTTTTTAATGCTTCTGACTACAGGCTCTAAAATGATGAAAATAGGAAAAATTTCTACTATTTAGGGTCACCATGCCTGGAGTATAGCTGAACAGAAAGGCTATGCTTAGACAGTAGATTAAAGAAATGGCATAAACTTTTCTGCTAGTCTAGGCAATTCAGATTAGCATTTACTTCAAATCTACCATACTAACCTCCTATGAATCCTTCTCTTCTGACAAAAATAAGACTTATTCATACAAATCAGGAAGACACTTACTACCAGTTTCCAGTACCAGAACCAGCAGCACCAGAACTCCAAAACTTGAATCTTTGCATTAAAGGCAGACATTCATTTTAATAGATTAAGTTGCCTTTTTTTTTTTTAGAAAAAACAAAACAACCCAATACTTTTTTTAAAGAACCAAGATACCACAGCTAGAAGGGTAAGGGATCCCTACCATGACTAAGCAAAAGCAAGATTAAGCAATTGATAGAGAGATTAGGCACAGCAGCTGAGCCAAAAAAAGGTTAAAATAGTGCAATGCAGAGTAAAGATTATGCAAGCACACATGCAAGTGTGGCATGCTCACCAAAATCCTGCCCTTGAATCTATTCTGATAAGTATTCAGGGAAAGGACTGGACAAAAGTTGAGGGATCACTCAAGTTCAGTGCCTTGAAATGTATAGTACATTTAAGAAGCTGAACTTGGGTCTAACAAGCTCTCCCAGATATTGCCACAACTAAGTCTTCAAAGAATTCCTTCATCAACATGGGGTTTTGGGAGGGTTTTTAGTTGTTTTTTTTTTTTAATACCATGCTAAAGAATTGTGCTCCCCAAAATAGAAAAATATATGTAGCATCTTCAGCAGAAAAGGCAGCAAAACTCCTTGGAAAATATGCTTAACAAACAAGACATCAACAAGTAGCAAAAGGCACCAAAGTTATACTACCCATAAAGCACTAGTAGCATGAGTACCATGTAGACTCACACTCGTGCATTCCAATGAACCCAAACCCTACTCATACAAGTAGATAAAACACTAGTTACTCAGCAAGCTGTCAAGATCACATGGTTTACCCTAGTTCCCCCCAAAAATTCACCAACCAGCCAAACAAGAGAATACCTACCAGTATAACTGTATCTACATAAAAACTATTTCAGAGTACTTTAACAAACTACCTGCAGGTCACTGACTACAGAATGATCATATACTAAATTTGTTCCCAAATCCCTCCCTTGTGCCACTACAAAGCAATCATGTAGCTATATGGGCAGCTTCACTGAGGCACTCCAGCTTTTCTCTTAGGATTAGGTTTTGGTCTAATTAGTAACTGATCCCTCTGTAAACAAAACCACAATATTAGCATCACCACAGTGCTCGTGACCAACCCTCTCAGTGGCTATCACACATCAGCTGAAGGGGAGAAACTCACCCGGACCTCTGCTACCACAGCTGGACAACTGATAGTATTTTTCCTCACATCAGCAAGATTAAGGTAGGGAGAATCACATGCAGAGTTCCTGACTTAAGCCATCTAGCAGATGTTACTAGTAACCTACTATACATACATAAAAGTACTTTGAAGCTAAACCCTCTTCTTTTAGATGGCAGCTCTGCTTAGACACGCAAACTTGCAAATCTTCTGCAAACAGCTAGCACACAACACAAGTAATTAAATAAAAGATTTCACCTCCCCTAATGAAAGGGAGCAACTGTCATGTCTCAAAGGGCAAGAAGTGACTTTTCCATGGTTCAATGGGTTTCTCAAATTTTTTTTTTTATACAGGGCCTTTGTTCATACTTCTACATGGTAAACAGAGCTTCCTACTAGAATTTCTACTTTAATGAAGAGCCTCTGGATAGACCCTGGAACTGGAAGCTCCCAAGACTATACAGATAGTGACTCCTAACCTGAATTCCTGCTGATACAAGTAACAAGTGTTTTTGCAGGTAAAACTGTGGTTCAAGGGAAATGAAAGAGCTTTTGCTGATAAATTAAGCTAGTCTAGCTCATTCCTAGGACATTCCCAATATAATAGCACAGATATCCAAGTACATGTGTAACAGAAGTCTGTACAAAGCCAGCACTAGTACATAGCATAGACTAATTCCTAACAGCAGCACATTAGAAAGTTTTAGATAAAGCAAATGAGCAGTTAAACTCACTGCTCTCATCTGGGTCAGAAGTCTGCGATTACTTCATCCTGAACACCTATCACTTCTTCTCCCTCTTGCTACAGTCATGCAACTTTCTCAGTATCATAGTTTAAGACTCCACTAAAGTATAACTATCCTAATTCACAATTCCTGCCCCTTCCCATACTGGGAGAATCAAATCTAGGGTTCAATTTAACTTTTGGGTCCAATCTAGAGTCCAATTCTAGGATCCAAATCTAGGGTCCAATTTAGCTAACAATTTAACCAGTGGCAGTCTTATAAATTCAAGTTTTGCTTTCTGCACTACAGGGAATGAGAAGCAGAAGAGGGCAGCGACAGAGCCAGAAAGACCCAGAGAACCTCAGCTTTATTGTGCAAGACAAACACTTGTTTGTTTTAAGGGTACTTTCATGTGTAGTCTGAAGAGTCTTGCAAATTAATTCCATCACCTATTTAACTTACAGGACAGAAATTCTGTACTCATGTAAAATTTTAGGAACCTAGGAGAGCAGATCTCTATATGAGAGTGTATTTTTGAAAACCATCATTAGCGTTTTAGATGAACTGCAAAAGAAATGCCTAGCAGCTAGGTGCCCATTTCCCCACTTACAAAACAATTACAGCTTGCAGCATCTTGCATAAAAGAGTGCTGAGAAGTACTATTTTTCAAAGAATTTTCAAATCCTCCTGCAAGCTTTATCAGAGCTTAAGTGATAACACTGGTTTTAATCCTTGGACTGCAAGGTTCCAAAATAAAAATTAACATGGTACATTGAGAGACTTCAAAACATGCTAGTACCAGCACCTTTTGTTGTAAGCTGTTCATTACCTTAAACATGGAAGGTATTATGCTACTCCTCCACAATATCATCATATTGGATGAATGTAACTTATCAGAGAACATTTTTCATTCTGACAGAGTAAAACAATATTTGTTTTTCTGCACTTTATTTGATCAGCATTACAAAACACATTGTGGCAGCTGTCCATTCTGTTTAGAAACAGTGCTATGAAAGCACAAGTTCATACCTTATGAAAAGCCCATTTTCATTGGCCACTAAATTACAACAGTGCCAACAACTGATGTAACCTAAACAAAGTCTGTATTAGATGAATATTAAATACATACCATAGTTAGTTTCCAGAATAAGGAATTTCTCTCAGGTAGAGATGTTCCTATTCCCTAAGCTAAGCTTCACTGCCTAGCTTAAAGAATCCAGATGAGTTCCCACAAAAGCCATAGGGAGGACTCTGGCCACAATGGGAAGTGGATCAGGACACTGATCATTTCATTCTTATTTTCATAGGCCCACCTACTCTTGTTCAGCTCATTAAACTGATGTCAAAGCCTGACTAGTGGGATTGCTTTATTAAACTATGGAGAAATAATATCAAGCATTACCAACATACTTAATCCATTAATTGACATTTAATATTATTCACATATGTAATTATCTGTAATACAGATACAGCCATAAGATGCTACTGTGAGTACACATGCATTTCTAGTAGCTATTTTCCCTTAAATTATGTAGGACTTGAAACTACGAAAAGGTTTCCCAAATTTTCTGTAATACAGGTCTGACAGCCTTTGAATGAAAAAGATTATATACAAGTTTCTGGTCTCAAGAATAGTCTATCATGCCAAGAGCTTTCAGATACTGCATTCCAAAAGCTGAGGTCTCTGGATTTCTTCTCCTAGAGGATACACTTTGACAATCAAAGAAAATTCAGAGATTAATATATATTCAAGTTAGTTTTCCTGAGAGCTGCCATTTAAAAAAATATATTAAAAAAGCAGTTGCTGGAATTTTCATCTTCAGTAACCCCTAGGATAAGGTGTCAGAGTACACAATCCTTTCCTCCTCCAGCACTTCATCTGTATTTCAAATGATCTTTTTTAAGCCTTGTCCTTAGGAAACCAAGCTAATATGGTCACTCTATGCAATACCTTCACTCCTTTCCAGCCTCACCACTCCCAACACATATACGTCATCACCCCCACTCCACTTACTATCTAACTTCAATCAAGTGTTCACAGAGGCTGATGGTTCCCAAAAACCAAACAAGTTTCACTAAACATCTACAAGCTTTATGAAGAGAAAACAGCTGGACAGAGGAAATACACCCTTTAAGTATTGTAATGGAGTAAAAGATAGCAGCATACTTTCACTTACTTAGGCATGACAGCATCCAGGGTGTCTTTAGCACTGAAGCACTGTAAAGTTTTCAACTTCATAATCAAGAAGAAAATATTTCTATAGGTTAATGCAGTGGCTGGAAAGATTGCTTGTCAAATTAAGAAATCGGACTGGTGAAGTCAGCTTCCATTCCCAGTTCTTCACTCCCTAGCAATCCGATACTTTTACTTATTTACTACTTGGGAAGAACAGGAGTTAGGTGATGCTTTAGCAGTGCATCCTCTTTAGTACTACTGGACTTATTTTAGTAGCCCACATTTAATTCTTGAAATATTTTAAGCTTTTCTACTCCTGCGACAAACTGCAAGACATAAAACTGAGTTTGACCAATAATGATATTGAAACAGCTAATGTAATCCCCATTTCACTGAGAAGCATTTACCATACTCCAGAACACACCTGCAAGAGGCTAGCTCCAATTTCTCTTCATCTGTCATATGTAAATGCCTCAGGGCACCTGACAGGGTCAAAAGAATTAGCACATCACCTGATAAATTAACCAGGTATCAAAAGCATTCATAAGACACTAACTTTTTTTTTTTAAATATTTTAATCCAAGCGTTCCATCCCAAAAGTCACCAACACAATGAACAATATCCAAGAGCTTTCTTTAGGAGTGTAGCTTCATTTAGATACTTTGTTGAAAATAGTTATCCAATCTCATTAATTTATTATCTCAGAACATGACCCAGAAATTTCAGCTCCACAACCAGACATATTCTATTGAAAGCTGTTTAGTGTGAGGCTAAAGTTTGACCCATGTGTACCAGAGTGCATCAGACATACCACAGTTGTCCAAGACAGAACTATTTAACTGCTCACAGACAAACTGAATTCTTTTAATGTGCTGCTGAATTAGCAACACTGTCCTGAAGGCTGAAATGAAGACTTGGAGAAATTTGCACAAGGTAGTGCCTCTTAGTATTTACCAATTTCATGCCGTGTACTTCAGAAAGAGGCTGTCAGCTTCTTTGTGCAACTAAAATCCAAAAGCTCATTAGATCCTGGATTTATTTGTCAAGTGTGGTTTTTTTCCGGGGGGGGGGGGGGGGGGGGGGGCTTTTTTTTGTTTGTTTTTCGGTTGGGGTTTTTTTTTGGTGGGGGTCCCCCCCAATCTGGAAGTGCTTATACAATTATGTATCAACCAAAACTGATCAAGTTTCCAAGAACAGCTACTTCAGTTTCTCAGGCTGCATGAAAAACTGAATTCTCCTCCAGGGATTCTATAATTAAATTGGCCTTGCCTGCATAACCAAACAAACATTGCCATAACTAAAGGATGAACCAGACCAGGGACAGAGCTAGATTAAAAATAATCAAGGAGTTCGTAGATCAGTTTCACAATCCGCCTTGCTGAAAAGCCAAACAATTTGTGCTAGCACACAGCTTAAGAACAAAATACTACCTGTGTCAACACTGCCTTTGAAATATTGCCTGTCGACCTCTTATTTGCAAAATGCTCAATTTACACTTTGAATGTCAGGTGCTTGCAGCTACAAAAAAGTCAAGATGGGGCTACAGAACTACTAAGGCTTGAATTCTGTCATGTCTCTACCAATCTGAACTGTATGCTCAAAGAAATTAATCTACATCTACCATAACACTTTTTAATTGGATGCTAGATCTTTGCAGATTGGGAATAACGGGAAAGAGGGAGAAAACTCAAAATATCACTAATAAATCCTAGCTACACTTAACACTGAAAAAAATTGCTCAATAGTTGCATTACTGCATCTCCACAGAAGAATGTTTTAGTCCAATAACTAAAATGCTTCTTTGTTAACCATGACTATCAATGAGTACATCAATTGTTCAGCAGCAGCAAGCGATCAAAACCATAAATCGTTAACTAGGGGAAAAAAAATAAAACAGCCAAAGCCCTTCAACCTGTAGCAGAGTTTGACCTTCTGCAGCTTCGCAGTACCGCGTTGCACGCCCACGCCGAGTGTGCCAGGAGAGCAGTAAGAGCACAAAGCCTTGGGGAACTCTCTGCAATGGCAGAAAGTGTAAAGGCAGGTGAAGGGAGAAAGCGGTTCCTAGCAGCGGATTACACGCGAGTGGGGAACAGCGTGCTCGGCACACTCGCGTTTCTCCTGCAGCCCGAGAGGCGCCCGGAGCCCGGCCCCGCGGCCGCCCGGGCGCTACAGCCAAGGCCCGGGGCCCTCACACGGCTGCTTCTCGCGAGCCCTGTCGCGGCAGGCCGAGGGCCCGGGCTGTGCCGCACCCGCAGCGGCCGCCTCCCGCCCGCAGTCCGGGGGAGGCCGACGAGAGCCCGCAAGGGGCAGCCCCGGCCCCGCCCACGGCCACAGCGCGGGGAACCGGCGGGGGCAGCCGGCGAGCCTTGCACCGCCCTACGGGGCTCAGGGGCCGCTGGCACCCGCAAGGTCCCGGCAGGGCAGCGCCGGGCTCCCCGCCTCCCCTTCGCCCTCGCCGGGCACCCACCTCGTCCAGAAACTTGGTGACATCGTAGATGCGGTGGTGCAGGATGATCCAGGTGCTCTGGCTGTTGTTGTGCTGCTGCACCTCCTCCAGCCGGTAGTACCGGCCCCGCCACGACTCGCCCCCGGCCTCGCTGGAGCCCACCATGTCCGGTCCGGTCCAGCACAGCACAGCCCCGCCGCCTCCGCGACAGGCTTTAACGCCGCTCCCACGCGTGCACGCCGACGGCAGCCCAGCCGCAAGCCTATCACCGCCCGCCCCCGCCCCTCCCCTGCGCCCGCCCCCTCCCTGCCGGCTTCTCATTGGCGGAGCGAAATGCCTTTCAAAGAAGACGTCAGGCTGGCGACCGTCGCGGCCGCGGGGGAGGGACTTGTGGGGTGGCTCGGCGGCCTCGTGCCCCGCGCTCTCCCCCGCCGCGGGCGCGAGCGGCGCCCTCCGCGTGACTCCTGTCACGTCCCGCGTCGCGTGCCACAGCGGCTGGCCCGGCCCGCGGGCGCCTTCCAGGCCGAGCCCCCTCCTCCGCAGCGGGCGAAACGCGCTGCGAGGGGCGGTTACCCCGGCGCTCGTCACCTGTGCCAGCGGTGAACGCCGGGCCGCGTAGCGACGAGCTGGTCATTGACTGCCACCTCCCTTGCATCCCCGCGGCTGCCGCCGCTTTTCTCCGCAGGAGCGGCGGCGGGTCGGGGCGGGCACCTCCCGTGCCGGCAGGGAGCACCCTGTCCTCTCCTGCCCGGTCTTCCACCGGGCCAGGGGCTGGCCGGGGAAGTCACGCACGCACGCACCCACCCACCCCGAGCACCTGTGACAGGTCCCTGCGGAGCCCCCGGAGCGCCGGCGGCCGCCCCGCGCGCAGCCCCTTCCCCCTCCCCCCTCGCACGCGGGGTTTCCTCGCGCCGAGGGCGGGAGGCGCGCGGCCCGCGTAGCCCATGAGGGAGCCCGGCGGAGGCGGCTTGAGGAGCGTCCCTGACCCAGGTGCTTCCTTACAGCTCCTCCAACCCTCCCTGCTGCCGCAGCAGCCCCTCGCCCTGCCTTGGGAGAGCTCTGCCGGGGCCTTGAGCCGGGGCTTCCCTGTGACACCGCCTCGCCCCGCCTGCCTGGCTGCCGGGTGGGCTGAGGGCACAGGGAGCAGCGCCTTCCCCTTCTCTTGGCGACGCCCTTTCACCCGCCCGGCACCCTGTTTTCCTTCAGCTTTGTTTAAGCTAAAACCTGGTTCCTTCGCTCTGGCCTCACATGGCTTTGATGGCTTTGGTTGCTTGTTGGGCGAGAATGGGTCCACCCGTCACCTCCACGGCAGTGCCCCGCGCTGCGCTCCCGGCGCTGGGTAATGTCCGTGTGCTACTAGGGTGCCTCAACAGCAACAGCCCCACGTACGCGCTCCGGTGTGATTACAGGCTGGGTTTTTTTGTGGGGTTTGTTTACAGCATAACTTTACTGACATAAAATGTACCCAATGTGACCTGTTGAGACCCTTTTCCTTGAAGCTGGTGCTTAGGCAGTTGTTTTGTACCCTGTGCATTTGCTGTGGGTTATCAGTGTGCAGGGCAGCTTCATAATTCCTCGCTAAATGCCACTATGATCTTCAGATCCTGTCTTCAGTTCATTACAGTCAGCCTAACAGGAAGAGTAGCTACTGTCCCTCACAGCTTGGTGTCGTTCTCAGCTTTAATAAGGTTATTACTGAAAATAACAAATAATGCTGCCAAGCTGTGATTTGCCTGTCTGTTCTGACAGAAAACCAGCGATAGCCATTCTCTGACTGATGGCCTGTTCACCTTAGCAGGAGCTCTGTGGTGGTTTCAAGTTCATGTGTTGTGATTATCAGTGTCTAAGGATGTAATTTCTCCCACACACGTTCAGTTCTACTTGTACAGAAGGCAGTTGGGTTTATTTCCTGTGATTTATAACTAGTAGTTCTATGTTAACTGGTACTTCTGTCTTTATCCTCTCCCCTGAAGGGAGAAGACATTTGCAAGCACTCTGTCCCATTAGCTTTTAAGATGACTGGGAAGATTTCACTTACGCTGAATACAGCGGGTGGTTCCCACAGGGGAGTTGGCATTAAACAGCAAGCGGGTCACTGGAGCGTTGCAGCGTGTGTTTTGCAACATCTTTGCCACAAAAATCCCTGGTCAGCCATTTAGGACTCTTTTAAACATTATGAAAACAAGCTGAGGACCCAGCCTTTCTTTTCTGTGTTTGCAAACGGACAAGGTTTTTTTCTCATTTGTTTAAAATGGTCCTTTCCCTTAAGCTGTAGCTTTTGGAATTCTCTGATGAAGTGATAGTCTCAGGTGGCATTTTAAAAAAAATCTACTTTTCATGATTCCTAGAAAAAACTTGAAATGTGTTTTCCTTTAACAGTAAGAAACAAGGAAACATGTTATTTTCTTTAAAGTTACAGTTGTAAAACACCGATATTGTGATTTTTCTAGGATATGACTGAGGTTCATCTTTTTAATGTGTTACACTGTAAGCAAAGCAAAGCAAATCAGAACAGCAAAATTATCTTTTACATTGTTCCTCAAAAATGTTTCCTCAAGCAGTTCATCATTTTTGGATCACCATTTGCAAAATTGCTTTTCAGGTGAATATCTGGTGACTTCATAAAATTTGGAAACAAAATATTTATTTCTATCTTCACTGCTCTGGTAAGACCATTTCCAAAAAGGGGTTTAGGGTTTAGAGGGGGGAGAACTATTAAAACAGCTTTTTCTGGTGTGCAGTGTTTGTTCCTGGCTTTTCATAACAGGCAGACTTTCTACCTGCCTGTTTTTCTTTGAAACACTTTGATTGAGAAAGGTGCTATAGTTAAAAGGTGTATTTTCTTTAAATACTTTAATGTTAGATGTTCTTTTTTGTTATAAATATTCTAGTTCTTTTACACTCAGCCTGGCCTGTGCTGCAATACATAGGAGCATACAACAGGCCAGATAACAGCCATAACTTCATATTACTCCCACTCACATGAAATTTGTTAGTATTGCATCAAAGGATCACATTCTCAGGCTGAAATTCTGGTTCTTTCTGTTCTTCTTGTTGGTGCTTTTTAGAAAGTTCCAAAAATGACAGAGTTGCAGCGCATCTGCTCAGTGCTATGGCAGTGAACATACATGTACTCTGTATTCTAACTTTGCATGAAATATCAGGTCATGTGCACTTCAAGATAATGATTGTGGCCTGAGCCCAAAACTGCCTCATACTCTTGAACACAAAATATAGTCAATAATTTCTATTACAAGGCAAAGCTTAGGATGTGAGAGACAGCTTTGATAGAACCACTATATGTCTAATCACATTCCACTCCAAATACCAGCTATGTTTTCTTCATCATTTGATAAGAATGTAGGAGTGCACCTATTAAAAATTCTCACAAGACAAAATGCTGTTCTTCATACATTTCTCCTTTGAGAGCAAGAATGGGAGAACAAATTGTCTGTGTTCGTTATTAGTCATATAGCTGAATGTGATTCTGGATCAGTACAGCTTTCAGTACAGTGTAAGAATGTACTCAGTTCTGCATAGGTTAGAATACAGTGTTCAACTGTTGCTTGAGAAGAGAGATTGATTTAAGCAGGGAGCACACTAGTTCCCTGTAACACTACGAAGGGGGCCTGGTGTGGGGAAAAAAGAGATTTCCAGTGTGCCTCCATGTTTCTGTGGTTTTCATTGTCTCCGACAGGCCAGCAACAGTCTTTGTGTGACTTAGTAAGGAAATCGCTGTTGAGCTCCTGGGAATTAAACTTTCTTGCCGGACAGGAGGGGATCAAGATCGCCAAGGGATTCCTCAGCTCTTGGATCCCTGATAGATTCCAGCCCCAACGTAGACTGAGAAGAAGGTGGAAAGGATGCTTTTGTCATTGTCTTTACTCTGAATATTTTGACTCTTGTAAATAATTATTTTTTCAAGTATAATGCATTATTTATAGCAAAAGTATATTGAGCTGTCTGTTTTAGTTGACCAAATTATATTATATTGCCTACCTAATCTTAATCAGAAGATAACTGATTATTAATTTACCTGATACCATATACTTACAAAGTTCTGTTAACAAATATCTGCCTTATAAAAATTAATGAAAATTTTTCTTTTAAGACCCACGTGCCATTTTGGGGCAATCAACAATATAACATGAATGACACCAGGCACCAGTCCCTGTTCTTTGTCAGTCTGCCAGAGCTACAAAAACTCTGTGCCACTACAGTAACACTAAGTTCTCAGATACCAGAAACTGAGTCAAGGAGTACACAGATAAAGATTTGCAGGTAAAGAATTTTGAGGATTATTATTTTCAGAAGCTGTTGGTGGTTGTTATTCAAAGATTTTATTAGCAGTACTAGAATTAACTAATAAAATCAGCAAAATTATTATCATCAGCAAACAGTATAAAATTGTTCAAAATAGGGGGGGGGGGTTTGGTGGAGAACTTCCTGGCTATTGGGGAAAAACCCCACATTACTATTATGTTTTAAATGTCATCAGCTAAAAATAACAAGGCCACCTACTTGAAATTAATAAATAGTTAAAATTAATCTGTGTTCACTTGCAAAGTTGGAATGCTTTAGGTACATCATTTGAGATACTGTATTGCTTTATGTAGGTTGAGACTGAGTGAAAAGAATACTCGGAAAGCATATGTACGCTCCTTAGTGTTCACCAAGAATTATGTCATTCCCTTTAATAGGAAAGGGAAGAAATGAGAACTCTTCCAAAAGGAACACTTTTGGAGAGTTCTGTTCATGTGCCAAAGGCCCATAGTCTTTGTCTTAGACCACTGTGGGTGGGTTAAGAGCAAGTAACTTGGACTAGTCCAATATATTGTACTGAACCACTGGAAACCGATTAAAAATGGAATGTGTTATGTTTGCAGAAGGTGAGGAAAATAAATTTAAGCTGACAAGATCAAGTATGGAAAATTATTTTTGAAATTTTTTCTAACTTTTTTTTATAGACAGTTATTATTCCTGCATCAAGAGATCCTTTCTGCACCTGTTATTGGAACACTAAATCAAATTTCAGTTGTAATGGCGGTCAGTATCACTGTGTAAATAAGTATATGTAGTTACATACTGTCGCAGATGAGCGGACTGCACTTCACTCAAAAGAGAGAAGCAGCAATATATTTTATTGAGGTAAAATAATAATTTGACAGAGTTCAATAAGTTCGATGGCAAGGTTCATCTTATTAATTACTACATGGAAGAAACGTACGAAGGAAAATTGAGTTAGAATGACTCATACAAAGACCAGAGGCATGAATAATAAAGAGGACCCTCCCGTTGAGTCACAAGGTTCAGAGTGGACCCCCTTGCTTTCTAAACTCCTTTTTGGAGCCTAGGTGCAGCGGGATCCAATCTTAGTCTCAGACTTGGTCAACAACTCATATCTAATGGAATTATCCATACAGTGTTTATAATACCTGAGTAGCTACATGGATTAGTAATTCTTCATACTATTAATTCAGCATGCTATCAGTCACTTACCGAGGATCTCTCGTGGGTTAAGGGATCTCTCAGTCTTGGGTAAGGAAGGATCTCTTAGTCTCAGGTAAGGAATCGCTAACCTTGAGAGGTGTCCTTGCTCACGGGGAGAGTCGCCTGGCGTGCAGGCCAGATGCCATTCAGGGAGCTGGGCCCATCCTGATTTTAATATTTATAGGGTGAGGTAGTTGGCTGCTAGTCAATAGTATAGACAAGACAGATGTCTTTGGTTTAGCTCTGATATCTTGTTCTGTACTTTGGTTATGTTGTACTTCTGGGTTTCAAAACTGCCTTTCGAAATGTTTTTCAAGACAGCTTGTCCTGGGGGAGGGTGAGCAAGCAGCTGTGTGGTGCTTAGTTGCCGACTGAAGCTAAATCACGACACACCTTCACTCCCTTGTACGTGACCCAGGGGCTTTCCAGCTCGCAACTTCACCCCAAGGACATAAGGCCTGTTGCTTCTTGGTCAGCCTGAACCGAAGTACGGCTAGGAGTCAAGTGTATCTGTCACACATACATGCATGTTTCTCTAAGAAGTGTTTTGTTTGAGGATCAAGGATAAGTAAAATTATGTAATTTAAAGCAAACTTTTATTTTTGTGCATTAGTAATGTAGATGACAACTTATGTCTTCTACTCTTTTGACGAAATGGCCTTTTCAGATGGAGAACCTTTTGTGGAACAGAATGGACTCCACTGGTAAGATGCCACCCAATTCACAATGAGAGCAGCAGGGGCAGAGTTCTGTGATTTTGTTTTGGGCTGTCTTGTGCTTGCTTGTTAATGTATCTTTAGCTGGAAATGAGATTACACTATGACAAATGCCTCAACTAATTTTAGTTATCATTCTCCTTTAAAATACAGGATATGGTGTTTGTTTTAACTATTCCTTAGCCTGTTTTTCTTAGGCAAAGTCACTGATGGACCAGAATTTAGTTTATGATTTTCTAAAACACCCCTTAATTTCAGACACTTGAACTTTTTTTTATTTTTAGATACCATTTTACAGATCAGGAATATGTCAAGCCTACATAGAGAAACAAGGAGCTACCGTAAGTGCTGAAAGATGTCACAGTTCTTAAGACTGTTATGCTTGCCCGCAATTGCTGTTGCCAGAGATGAGTATTTTTGGTAGGGCATGCAATTTGCACTACAGAAGCCAAGTTTCAGGGTAAAAAAGTCTGTCCCATAGACAAAATGTCTCTCACGAATCTGGGTATAGTGAGTATATTTTGTCAGAGTCAAAAGTTTTAAGAAGTTCCTGAGCAATTTCACTAGATTTCTCTGCTGCAGTGGGATGCTGATCCTGTTCAGGGACATTGGGATTTGGCCCCGAGGCAACGACAGACCTGTCCTTCCGGCCAAAGACCTGCAGCTCCTCTGCTAGTGTCACCCCTTCTGCGTGTGCCCTATAGGTTCCGTGGGTGGGGGTGTTCAGACATCTGAACTATCTCCCCATTCACGTTTTGGGTCTATCCAAGCTGTGTAAGACAGTCTCAGAGAAACAAAACAAAAACAGAGAGAAGAAATGGAACCCATGAGCTTAACAGCTCATTACATCTAAACAGCTTAACATCTAAATTTTTAGACCATTATGCATATGCTTTACTATCTTCGAGTATGCAATGTTTGTGGGTTTTATGAATGTATGTGTGCACACACTAAAATTGCTGAGTCAAAAGACTGTAAGCAAAGCCAGTAGCTCTCGTGATTCATTTACACAGCCTGTTGGGTGTATTTTTCTTTGTTCCAGGAAGTGTAAATGCATATCTGGATTAGTAAGGCATATATTGCTCAAATAGGCTTAACTTACAAAACTGCTTTGTGTTGATAAGTGTAACTGACCTGTCATTGTTAGATTTTCCAACACCGGCAGATTAGTAGTATGAAGTATATTTAATAACCATGACCTGCAAGCAGATTCTTGCAGGATCTCGTTAGAAACATCCTCTTGGAGGTGTATTAGTTAACTCTTTTTAACCCACAGGAATTAGTTTATTTTTCTTGACTAATGCTAATTGTCAATAGAAAGCTATGCAGGACAGGCAAGCAGTCAGGCAAGTAGTACTGCTGGGTGAACAAAGCTACATTTATCTATTGTTCTTGTGATTGCAAGAAAATGTCTCTGGTCTTGAGTTTCACAGCAGAGTTAATATATGTACATTTTGGAAGTTGTGCCTATTGTCTGGAAAGAGATGCATATCTAGTAAAGTACTCTAGTAAAGTATAGTTCAATTAATCTTTTCCCCAAGTCTGTTATCAGCCTCGTGAAAACATTAAATGAATTGTAGTGCACCTTACTTTGATGGTGCATGAAATCTAAATGCCTACATCAAATAACGTGCTAACTTCTTGTAGATGAAAAGTAAAGATGTGTAACATATACTAGGATTTGGCTCCAAGATGCAGTAGCACTATCTTTGATTAAATTTTGACTGAAGCCTTTAAAAAAACCTGTTAAATTATTAATAATGTATTTTTCTTTTCTCACTGATGTTATTAGCTGGAAGCACCACAAACAGTTAGTCCAGCCATTCTCCAAACCTGTCTCTCCTACACACTTACAGCCAGACTTGCACCCAGATGGAACAAGGCTGGTCATCTCTTGGTGCAAGGTATTTGACTCACCTGGGTCAGGGATATTTAGTTTTCAGTTCTTTATAGTTGCATTTATTTTCCATAATTTAACTTCCATAATTATTTCATTTCCATCATTATTTCATTCATTATATTCAATTATTCCATTCATTTATCCTCTGATTTTTTGTCTTTGATTGCATTTTTATTGTTCCTTTATCCAAGTTCATTGATTCAAGTTAACAATCTGAATGGTCATATTCACTTTTTCATCTTCCTCCCCATCTTTGTAATAAATCAAATAATTATTTCAACTGAATGCAACTTATCAGATTAATAATTTCCAAACCAAATATTGTTGGACAGTAAATGTCTTCTAAAAATTGGGCCTGTTTTTCAGATTCATGCTTTCATCAGGGTCACTTCTGCATGTGGTTTGCATGCTTTTCTAATACAGAAGTGTTTTTCTGTCAGACCACCTCCTTCTACCAAGCTCTGTCTTTTTAGATGGTAGTTCTTTTGCCTGACATCTCTCTACCAACTCCTGTGTAGGATAAATGTGAATTACCAAAGTATGGAAAAACAGATGTGTTTCACATACTGTCATGTGCTCTTAAGCTGAGCAATTGTACAGATCATTCCAAATATACATTGAGAAATGTGTTTATGTTATTGTCTAATTTCCAGCCACAATATTAACACTATCTTGTTTTCAGTATCTTCAAAATATATAGCTCTCTGAATGAAATCAACTTATTCAGGAATAGCAGCTAGAAGTAGAGGGCTAGCTGGTAGGTGATATAAAACTGGTTTCAATGAAAGACATTGACTAATAGCAATGTGACCCTGGTACATGCAGCTTGTCTAATCATCTGTGTTGCTAAAGCTGGGCAAAACTGATGATAGATGGTAAAATATGTAGTAGTACTAAAATTGCTGTATAAATTGCTGTCCACTAATATACTTTCATATATCTGTTATATAAGATGTTAATGAATCAGTGAAACATTAATTGATAGAGGGGTTTTTCTCTCCTTAAAACGAACAAGCCTTTCAGCATTCATGACACACACAAACGAAACTGTGTGATTTCTCCTTTTTTTTGCATAAAGACATTAGGCATAGGGTTTAGAAAATAATGTCTATCTATTTTATTTATTAAGGAAAAGATTTTTTGTCTCATTCAGGAAGGCAAAATGCTGTTGGTAAGTACAATATTCTGTTCATGGTAAACTTGTGAGAGCAAGGTATAGTTATGTGCTTCCATACAGCCATGATCTTGGTATTACCAACACAATGTCTTTTCGTTTTTCATTCTGAAATAACCTCAGTCAAAATACACTTGATGGCAGATGATGCTCTGTACATAATAGTTGTCAGCTCAACTGCACCTTTGAAAAATTGCCCACAAAAAAGGTAATTTCTGTACTATTCATCTACAGCCATAGATTGAAATTTACCATTTAAAAGTTACGATAATTACAATTAAATGCACTTGCCTCAAATTATGAGTCTTGCAAGTGATGTGAAAGTTTCATAATAATAGATAGGAAAATGAGCTAAAGTGACTGTCCTGTATGTACTACATTTGCTGTTCACAAAAATTAAGTCACAAAGCATACTGCTTAGCTATTGCAAAAATTACAAAGTAATATTTTTATTCCAGTATAAAAGTTAAAGATTACATTTGGGGATATTGAAGCCTAAATTTATATCAGGGACACATGTTGAGGAGCACAATACATTCAGTTCCTGTGCTAGAGCTTGCTCAGAGCTGGGTGGATGTTCTGGAGACGTGTCAATAAATGCTTGCCTTGCTCATGTAGTCTTTCCTATTGACCACTTCTGGATGCATAATACTGGGCTAGATGACTCAGTACAGCCAATGGTTATAATAACCACATTTGTTTTGGAATTGGGTGTTTGTGTATCAAGGACATGAGTATCAAGCATCCAGTTGCATGGACAGCCATGAGTTCCTTGGGAGGTGTACTGTATGAATGGTAATTCATTATTATTTTAATTTTTCACAGTTAAAATGAAATTAACTTTAATTTCCATGCTGAGGAAGTCTAGCCTTTTGATTTTCCAATGCAGCACTTTGACTAACAATTACTTTAAATAAATATTTGGTTTAGCTTTCTAACAGATGAACTGTAGTTCAAAACAGGGCTTTGCGCTTTGTTTTTATTTTAGTTATAGACCTCAATGTATCAGAGAGACAGCTTTGCATCAGTGTGGAGGCTTGCTCAATTCGGTTGCCACCCCCTGAGGTATAAACCAGTTATATTTGCTATGATTGTATTTGTCTTACTAATCTTTATGTTATTTTCTGTTAGGTGACTTGCAATTAGCATGATGGGGATAGGAGTGCTTATTTCTGTTTGTATTAAGAGAGTAATCATACTCATTGACTATCTGCATCTGCTCTAAGTGCATAACATCCATGTTATGTCTATATTGATGCATTCTAGCAAGCATTGTAAAATTGAGATTCTAGACTAATTAAGAGACCTTTCAAAAATGCTAACAGAATATAGTAGTGAAGTGTCTTTATGATTCTAGATTTCCTTCTAGCAGTGTTTTCTTGAAGGCATTCACTTCTCACTGTAATACATAGACAGTTTTGAGTAACATCTTAAAAGTGAAGCTACAGGTAAGTTGTCAGCACATGTTTAAAGGCCCTGTATATAATTATTCTGGAATCTGCTTCATTTTCTATGCAGCTTCCAAAATACAGAGGCAGCCTGGATTATGCTGCATGTAAGCATAATAAATAAATTGTTTAAGAAGTCGTGGTTGAGGCTGAAAAGTTACCATCCTTCTGACAGCCATGTCACCTTTGTTGAATATGTCCATACATACAGGAGCATATTTGTCAGGCCTGCTGGTTTCTTCCAAAATAAGTATTTCTGATCCAAACCTTTCTTAGAATAGAAGAATAGGATTTCTTCTGTGACCTAGTTGGACAGCATAAACATTAAAGCTATCTTTAGGAATCCAATTCTAAAATGACACAAAGCAATGATGGAAGTGATCATGATGTGGCTTTATTATCAGTTTGATAATTTTAATACTTTCTAAAACAGAAATGGTGAGATTTTCTTGTCAGTGAATAAATGCAAACCCTGGTAGACCAGTAGAGAGGGAAAATGTTTCTTAAATCTCAGTGTTTGATTGGCCCCTACAGTCAAATATTTTCACATTGTGAAAATGTGTGGTGTTTTTTGACTTCTCACAGGATGAAGCTATACATCCCATTAATTCTGTTGCTTGGATCTTTGCACTTGATTAGGCAAGGTGGCATACACAGTTACTAGACTGTCAAACATGGGTTTCTCATGTGAATTTTAAAAAATGCACATGGAAGTGAGTTCTTAGTTTGAGAAATTCCTTCTGTACTCTTACATATTAAAACACTTCAAATAAAGTTTAAATCTCACTGATTTAAATAACCTTTAAACCTAGTACTTGCATAACTTTTGGAAGTGTAGGCTCTAACATAAGATACTGTGCAATTTGATAATGGGAATATTTTCTGAAATAAGCAGTCTGTGAGAGCCGATAAAAGACTAATAAGGTGTAAGCTTCAGTGTATTGTGATACGCAATTATTTTTGAAAATTTTAATTTTGTACCGCTGTAGAAATACTTGCAAATAACTTTGTTTTTCTGTTTTAAGCTGGGAGATTTTGATATTTCAGCAAACACCTTAAAGCTGTTTGACAGCAGTGAAAATACAGTTATTCACCAACATTCAATATTAAGTAACTGGTGCTATGTTTTGCCAAGGTAGGAGTCTCTTTACATTTCAGCAGAAACAAACATTTCCTGGAATGTTTGCCATACAAATTGTGAATTTGATATTAGTGATAAGAACACTTCTGTTTTACAGTCTGTTTTACATTCAGGAATCTTACTTTTTTCCTTTTGTGCTCTCAGTGTTATGGAAAATGAGAAAAATTAATCAGTGAATCATAAATTACACATTTAAATATTTCAATTTTAGTAATCTCTCTGCTACTTCTGTGATATGCAAGAGCATTAATTTTTCTCACATATAATTTTAGCAGAAAGTGTCAATTTAAAGAAAAAACATATTTCCACCTTTGCCACAAAGTATCTCTATTTTCATCTATGATGTTCATCTTAAAAATATGAGAAGTAATGATATATTTGCTTTTGTTCTATATTCACTGGTATTAAGTATTAGAGACAAGAGAAATTAGACTTATAGGTGCCAAGTTCTTTTCCATACTTCAGGAAATATTGATATTGTTCTGTCATAAACTTATGAGCTAAAGGCATTAGTCCTCAAAACATAAAAATAACCCATAAATACTTTCAGTGCCAAAAATTAAATTTACTTTTTATTTCCAAAAGTCCAGTATATTTTCAGCTGAGTTTTATGACACCCTTTTTAAGCATCCCTTCTTTACCTATGCACAGCATGAAAATGGGTCAGATCATAAACATCAGCCATGTAATTCCTACAGAATCTCCTTTCCATTCATATAAAGAATTTCAGATGCACTGGAAGAATCTGGTAAGAAACAATATACACTGCTTTCATTTTTCCCTCCTTTTTTTGTACCTATTGAAATTGTATTTGTAATACATGTTTGTGGGTTTGTTTTTTAAAGTATGGATATATTCTTCCAGAAGATCTTGAAGAGACAAAAATATACTTCAGTGTTTACTTCAAGCCACTAGGGGAAAGGTTCTTCACGTATCCTTTCAGAATATTTTTGTTACATTTCCTCTACTACACTTCTAGTGAAGATCTAAATTTTCATTTTTGATTGTGCCACATTTTCTTCTTCTGTAATTTCATAGAAGTCAGTATAGAATTGTTTCACTAGACAAATTGGAACAAAATACTTAGTCAGGTCTCTTTGTACTAGTATTGACTAATAGTAAGTTGAATAGATCAGTTTGCTTCACAGCTTCTGTAAACATGATAATGCCACTTTAAATGGTGATGTAAAAGGAAGAGTTAAATTCCAGTAAAAATATGGCCAACAAAGATTTGTTTTAAAGAGAATTTTCCTTCTAGGAAAGACTAGACTAAGGATTGCTTATATTAAGTAATCTTTACTATGGTAGATTATTATGGTATAATCATGTTGAAGTCCTGTAATGTTATAAGATTTAGTCCCTTAAGAAAGTAAGTGCTTTTGTTCACCTTTTTGCAAAAAGCTTTAGACATGTTCATGCTCAATGAAGGATGATTCATAATTATAGAAATGAAAAGAAACTTGTTATGTATCCCTGAACAACTACTCAGGTACCCTTTAAGTTGCATTCGAAGTCAGCCAGTGCAGTATTTCCCTAGAACAGATTCAGAAAGTGTGTTGAACTCTTTTCTTTCTGACATGAAGTGTCATCTTTCCCATCTATGTGGATTTCCAATAAAGATGACAAATAAAGCACTTTATGCTACACAGGAACTCTCCAGAGCTCCGGTGCGTGTAAGGTTTTTTCATAAACATATCAATGGTATGTACTTTGTTCATGGTATGAAGTGGTCTTTATTGTGTTCAGAACACAGGAAAAGCATAAAACTATGCTTTTCACAGCAAAAACTATCAATCATGTAACTTTAATTAAAAGTGTAATTAAATATTATATTGCTATTTGCCATTGTTATGTTGTTGTTCACATCACAAATACATTAAAAATTGGACTTAGTGTTAATTAGTTGCTATCAATATTTGCAGTTCTAGAGGCCTTATTTTACAGTTGGATATCCAGAACTTTCTCACACCTCTTCCATAACAATAACAATAATTATAATAATATTTATTATTGTTATTATTACTACTATTATTACAATTTATTTTTTAAAAAAACAAACCAAGAAAAATATAAAGTTCTGTGGACTTATGCATTTAAAAACACTCAAGCTGTAAGATTTACTCCATGTCTGGTGATGGAAAGGAGGCAAGCGATCAAAACTCCTTTAATTTGAGGTTGTGACAAAGGCTGAGACTCAAATTTCTTTGGTAGTAGTGTGTGAAAGAAGAAGTGAAGTAATTAATTCCGAACAAAGAATAGTGACAGAAATTGCGGAGATTCTAAAATACTATAATCCTCTTTCAGAAAGCTGTTCCTGTTTATGTCTCTTCAGTGATCAAAGCTAGAATGGCTCCTCTTTGTCATCTGCAGTTTTTATAGACATCCAAACTGTCTTTTGTTCAGAATACAGATGCCCTTAGAAGTCTTAAGAGACAAGGAGCCCTGTCAGTCAAATTCTCTGCAGACCCCCTCAAAAGGGCTAGGCATTACCCAATTGGAAAGCACTAAACCAAGATAATAACCATAATTTAAGTCTTTCCTTCTGAGAAATATGATATTCCAGCATAGTTTATAAACGAAGAACTGGGGGAGGAGAAAACAAATCTTCATTTATAGTGACAACAAAATATTGTTTAAAATATAGTTCATTCTAATTCAAAACAGGAAAATGTGTGGTTATATATTGTGATGTATATTAGGTAGATATCATATAGTGATGCCTTAGGTGGCACTGTCAGATTTTTAAATCCAGTTCATTCAATTTAGCAACTCTTGTTGTATTGCAGGAAATAAAACCTAAGCATATGAAATTGGCTGGTGAGATGGTTTGTGTAGTATCTCTAACGCAGGCTCCTCCAAGAAAGCAGACTTTGCCTAGAATTTCTTCATCATGCAGTATGGAAAACAGCCACTGGATGGAGCGTTTGATCAAAGAGCCAGAAACACAGACTTTTTCGAGTAGCAGTAAGGGTAAAGAAAAGGTTAGCATTGAAGCAACAGAGAAATCAATGAATAATAGGCAAATACCAGGAGTACCAGAGTTACCAGTTGTGAAATCTTTAGGAATGCCTTTAAATTCAGCCTCTGAACTCTCCACCCAAAAAATCAGCAAAATTATACCAATTTTCAAAGGAAAGTTGATGCAAATGAATGGAAAGACCACAAATCAGATGGGTGGGAAGAAAAGAGAAAATGCTGAAAGACATTCACCAATAAAAATTACAGGTGTTTCATCTTCTATGCTGACCGTGTGCAAGTCCAGCATAACTGACGTTTACAAACCCATTCAAAATATGTCAGTCAAAAATCCTACTCATAGCAGCGTACTTCAGGTAATGAATGCAAAAAAGTGTGCAAAACATGGAATACCTGTATTTCGATGGAAAACAGAGTCTGGTGGACAAATGACTAATTCTGATTTTTCTGATAACTCAGCTTCAGGTGGGAATTCAAGTGAAGTCAATCACAAAAAGGCAAATTCTCCTTCCTTTCTTAAAAATGTTGGGTCAGTGCTTCAGAAATCGAACATCAATCTGAGTCTGAATACATATGCATCGCCTACTTCCAGTGCAAGAAGGGGAAAAAAGTTTGCAAGTCAAAATACCACGCAAGTTCTTGAGAAACACCACCAGTCAAAAGAAGTACATTTGCAGATTTGTAAATTAGACAATGGAATGACAAATTCTGGTTTATCACAGGAACAAACAAAGAGATCAAATGAAGAAGCAGGGTTAAATATTCATGAATCTGTCTTAAATGATACAGTGTGCATTGCCAAAAATGAAGAAAATAAAGCAGCATGCCATTCTAAGGACTATATCACTAAGACAACCAGTCATCATTTCAAATCTAACTTTGAACAGGTACGGTAAATTACACAGCTCGTTCTCACTGGTTCTCACAAATTCAGTATATTCTAAAACAACATTAAGCAATAAAGAGCATGGCTTTCATCATGTTCTACCATAATTCTCAATATAGTTTTCTAAAATTTCTACCATATAAGTTAATGTTTTCAGCCACTGCTGCTTTTTTTTCTGAAAGGGAAGATGATTTACTGTCTTGTCTGAGATACACACTTTTTATTTGGGACTTTTAAGGTGGGATAATTAGTTTTCCTTTCTTTAAGACAGTTTATCAGTTTATCAAGATTTGTGTGAGGTTAACGTGGTGAAATTTTCAGTGTTCAGTCTGTCTTCATATGAAACCATATTAATGAACAGCTCCTGGAAGGAATCTCAAACCTCATCAGTTATGTAGTGCTGACTGCAGTGTGTGTTAAGTCATTGTGCTGTTAGACAAACATGGAAGTTTTGCAAATACAAGTTTAATTACAATGTCACTAAAAGCACAAGTTGAAACAGGAGAAATTCCTACTGGGCATAAGGGAAAAAAATCTTCAGAGTGAGAGTGGTTAAGTACTGGAACAAGTTGCACAGAGAGGTTGTAGAGTTGTTATCCTTTCAGATCCTCAAAACTTGATTGAATGGGGCCCAAAGCAATGTGATCTAACTTTGAAGTTAGCTCTGTTTTGAGTAAAAGTTATAATTAGATGACCGCTAGAGGTACTTTACAACCTACATTTTCTATGATTCTATCTTCTTTTCAATAAAATAAATAGCTGAGCTGATTTAAGTGCAATTTTTTATGAGGATGATACCCCACAGATTGGACACATGGATGAAATGTGTTGTGCTTATCACTTTTTTCACCTATAAAATGTAATTTGGAAGGTTATTTCAACTTTGTGTTATGAGGGCACCTTTTGAAAAAGTAGGTCATTTTAACAAGTACAAAAATACTGGGGTTTTTTGCTAATGAAGGTATAAACTTCTATACTTTAAGATGATTACAGGGAATGAGTATCTGACATGTGAAACACTGACGTCAGAACCGACTTCTTCAATCAAGGAGAGCAACCTGGAAGCATCTCTAAAGAAGGGTTGTGCCAGAAAAAGACAGGTAAAAACCCCACACACATACACCCTACAGGGACCAGAATTAATCCAGCCTACAGGGACCTGAATTAAGAGATAAAAAGGCAAATTTAATTTTTTTCATTTTAGCACGTTCCAGTTAAAACAGGGAAACCAAGAAATCTTATTGAGCCTGCTCTGGATAAAATTAACCTTAACCAGGATAAAATTAACCTTAACCATTGGTTATGTTGCTGTTACTTCAAGCATGCATTTTGTCTCCTGCAAAAGATACTACTGAAATGATAACATTTAATGATGTTACTTAATGTAAATATGTTTCTGAAGCAGATTTTCTGATTCTACAGAAAACAGTTTTATCTTGCCCAATATAACTACGGCCATTCTCATTGTCTCTGTAAGTGTCTCATCTTTAGTGCTTGAATTCAGCACATTCTGTAGAAATGAGTTCCAAAAGGCTATTTGTAATTTATTCTGGGTTTTTAGAAGTTATATGCTCTTAATTATTTTATATATTTAAGTTGTTATTTTATTACTAGATGGGGTCATCAGCAGCAATTAGATAGGTTCCTAATATGATTTTTTTTATATACTTTTTCCTCTGGATGCGGATCTAATGATAATAGTGTGTACTTTTAAATTCCTCTTCAAAATATTTTTTCATTATTCTTAAATATTGCTTTTACCTACCACTGGATTACACTTCTGTTTCTAAATATCAGCTCTTTAAAGCTCAGTTGTATCTTCCACCTCCTTCTCCTTACAACCACATTCTCTCTGTTTTTACTACCTACAAATTAGGCCCATTAGAAGGAACAGGTCCCGAGTCTCCAATGCTCAGTACAATTGTATTTTCTTATATAGATATGTATGTATTATTTCTGCTAATACTCAACTGAAAATACTGTGCAATAAGTCTACAAAATAAGCCAGAAGGAAAAGTTGCACATATCTAACTCCCTTTTCACCCAGGTTCTCTTGCCTTTTGTATTTCATTTCAAGTGTGACCATTTGAGGTCTCATTACCCATGCTTGATCTGAAGTGCTTTTGCCTAGTCACATGTTGCAATATATAAACTCACCTTGTCAGCAAACTCTTTAACTGTTGATTAAGAACTTAAGAGTGTGTATCCATAATTCAGATTCTTCCACTTAATTTGCATTTGTTAACATTAAATTTTATCTGTCATCTTTTTGTTTTGTTATGCTTTTAAAGCCAAATACAAGACAATTCTGTAACTTTTAATGGTAATTAAAAGAGCACAGTCTGTGCTATCCGTGCAGTTCAGAAAGGGCCAGTAGAGCAGCCTCAGGGGCCTGCTGCAGGAATGCACTCGTACCCTAGAGCTCGGGCTGCAGCAGGGAAGAGAGGAGTTGGTGTGGGAAACGCTAGCCCAGCTGCTCTGAGCTGGCTCCATCCACCTGCAGCTGGGAAAGGCCCTTCCACAGGGCCATCACTGAGTCACTAGTTACAGGCCCAGCGCTGCAATACTACAGCAGTAGAGTCAGGAGTCAGTCTCACAAAGAGGAAAACAAAAACAGCAACTAAAAACTGTGGTTATAAGAATAACAACCCCAGGGGTCTGAGTACTGAAGGGAGACTTCCACCATAATACGAATTAAGTGCTGAAGTCCTTTGCCTGCCACTGGGAATGACTCAGTCAGACTAGGGCTTGTGAGCATGGAGCTACAGCTTGGGCAGACTGGGCAAGCAGGGAGCTTGTAGCTGGTCTGGCAGCACTGCTGGGATGGGGAAGGGGCACTGTTCTGTCCTAATCATGAGTCACAAGTGCTCTGTGCCATTCCTCTCTCTCCAGACAGGCTGTGAGTAGCACAGGTACCAGCCTGAGCCCTGCAAGCTACTTTTGGGAAGCGGCAGGGGACAGCAAATTCTCATTGTTTGCCTGCCACACTGCCAGTGCAGCACTGCCACTGCTGGAGCCAAGTGAGGTGGATGCACAGCTCCAGGGAAGCTTCAGCTGGAGTCTCAGGATTAGGAGAGGGACTTGTCTATTAACTGGGGTAGGGATGGACACTCCAGTGCTTGTTAGTCTGATTCCTCCTCTCTCCAGTTTCAAATACGATAGTGCTGACTGGGGACACTGCTAAACACTTCTCTGAAGAGTAAGCCCTTGTCTTTATCTCAAGTTTGGACACTAAAAATGATCAGTTGGTTTTGAAAGTCTTGGCTGCCAGCATGTAAAAGGGTATTTTCAAAATAGCTCTGGTTTTAATTATTTACCCACTGTACATACAAACATACTTTAAATTATATTTACATAGGAAAATAAAAACTGTTATTAATTACTTCCCATATCATTCAACTAAGCATTTCACTCAGATACAACCTTTTAGTTGAGCTGTTAGCTTAGTATTACTGCTTTGTTTGCTTTACTGTTTTTTGCCTTTTTGTTTGTTTGGTTTTTGTTAACAGAAAGAAGAAGGTTATTCAAAGTTAAAGAAATCCAAAAGAAGTAAGCCTTCTATTTAGGATATTCTGGAGTACTGAAACAAAACTCTGGGTATGCTTATTCCAAATTTTAGATATTTTTCTTTATTAAAATAATATCACATATCTATAATAGTTCCTACTCTTTTGCGTCATGATATTGATATCAGCTGTCTCCAAAGGTATCACCTTACTAAACAAATGGCTTCTAGAGCAAAATAACGAGGTAACAGAAACAGATTCTTGGTTTTATTGGACACCAGCAAATAAAGCTTTGCTTTTTTTTGTGAAACAAGCAACGTTAAATACAAAGACATCTTGTACTTAGTAGAACTTAGAATTTGGCTTAAATTTGTATTTTGATTGGCTCATTTTCTTTCAGACTAAAATAAACCTGGTTGTTGTGCTGCTGAGTTTCATTTGAATCTGAGCTGAAGTTAAAACCATAAACCATTAAAGTGAAACTATGTATATTATTTAATATCATTACATGAAATAGGGTGGCTAAATGCTTTTGTGGTGCTAAGATCTAATCCAAGGACAAAATGGTCTGCCATACAAAAAGAATAAATTTAGTTTTGTGACCAGATGTTTCAACCCACATCATGGGTGGTTGTCGATAATAGTCTTGCAGGACAGAACAAGCTTTTCCTGTGAATATTCCTTGAATATTAAGGATACATATAGCATATGACCTATGTGATAGGCATTAGGTTTTATTGGCCTAATGCCTATCACAAGTTATCAGTAGTAAAACATGCAGGAAGGAGTAGCCTATATAGTTAACTGTTTCAGAGATAAATAGAAGTATATTTATTCAAAAGAAAACATTGATGGAAGCAAGATGGTCACACAGGCACAACAGCACAAAAATGTATATTATACAAAACAAATAGAAAAACAGCAATAAAGAAGCAAAATATAAATTGCGCATCTTTTAATCTGGCTTTTGGTTTCAACATAATGGTAACAAGTAGCCAAATGTGCATTTTGTCTCAGAGATGCACTTTATGTCCTTCCTTTCTTTGCATGGATAAATTTCCTCCAGTGAACATGTATACCAGTTGTCTGCTTTCCCTAAAGAAAGTCCATTGTATGGATGGAAGCTTTCCATATAGGGCCTTCATACTTCAGTATTCAGCATATCCTGTTCATGGGTCTAGCACTTCATCTCTCCTGCTTCAAGCCAGGAAGTTCAGGCATGGTCCTTCTTCAGAGGTGACCTGTTTTAGCAATTCAGCATAGATATATGTAGGTTCAAAGTCTGTGACTTTCACTGAGGACTGATGAACAGAAATGGTGTCTCTGAGAATGGTTAGAACTTCATTTTTTTTTACTTAAATTAAAAAAATCTATTTTTTTTCTTATTTATGAGTTAAATGCCACGATCAAGTCGATCATGGTAGGCGATGCTTAAACCCTGGAGAGGAAACAGTGTCTTCCATAAAGTTTTTAAAATATGATTTCTAAGAATCCCATTGGTATGGGTTCTTCATTGGTGTTAATGATTTAAAAAGAAAAATAGAGCTAAAATAACTTATGCTATTGGATTGGTGCCTACAATTTTGATTCTGAAAAGCTTTGCTCTGAATTTCTTTATTATGTATTACTACACAGGCAATCAGAGTGCATGTTTTCATTTAAACACTTGAGAATTACTTGTAAGTTTTCAAGTTTACTGTGTAGCAAGATTTATGGTGCAGAAGGTCTTACAATGGAATTCAATGATGTAGTCAACAGGAAGGATTTAGATCTATAATTTATGACAATAAAAACATTTTTTTATAATTATGTTGCAAAAAGGGTCAGGTTTTATGACTAAAATGCCAAGTTGCACAGCCTCTTAACTTGTCCAGGAAATCACAGCACAATCCTGATTTTCTTCTTTGTTTTGCTGGTGAAAATAGTGGGTCTGTTAATAATGCAATGTGAGAGAAGTATTTAACATTTTAAGAAGCTGAACATTTGATTTTAATACTAAATCATTCTCATTCATTCTGGTTTTGCCCATATGTAGACAATCCCCCACTCTCTGGGGAAGGACTCGCGCTTTTCTTTGGCATAGCTAGATATTAAGCATGAGTTTGAGATACCCCCTTCCCGTCCCCGTGTTTAGGGGTCTGGACTATGCTGGGCACATTGTTCTTTTTCAAGGCCATGCAGATTGGGCCAGTGGAACCTCCAAGGCTGCAGAGGTGCCCAGCCCGCGGGGTGGGGGCAGGATATCTGCTGCTGCGTGAGCTCTGTAGAGTCTGTTGGGTATGTCTACTAGATTTCCATTGAATTTCATAGGAGTTTTGACACCTAGCAGATACGCAGACAGCTAAATGTAGGTGGTCTAAATCTGGAGCTCAAAACCTTCCCAAGAGTTAGACCTGAATAGTTATTCAGTTTAAATAAAGACTATTAAGCCATTTTATTTTTGCTGTCAAATTAAGAAAAAGTCTCCATGCTTAGTCTTTTATTAACAGAAGTCATCCTATCGTTTTTCAAGGTCAAAAACTACTGTGAAAGGGAAGTTTGGCTTCTAAGACCAATCAGAAGCGCAAAGCTTCCAAAGGAGAGTACACACTAGTACAGAAAAATGACTTAAAAGAAAGTTTTGCATCATTACAAACATTGGTGCTAGAACACACATATTCAAAATAGCAGCAATGAAGTTCCCAAGCCTTTTCCACTGTTCTGCAGAACCCTCCTGTTGCTCTGCTCCTGTGTTGTCATATGATACTGAACTTTGGTTTTAGTTGTCAAATTTAATGTAGAAATGAGAAGCTACAAATTCATCACATATAGTAATAATAGTATTACTTTTTACGTGAAAGTAATTGCTACCATTGCTTTAAAGTTATTGTATGAACACAGGTTGAAGGCAGGGAATCCCACACAACTGGAATTAGGTAAAAATTCTCTGCAGTTTTGTATGTAAGGGCTAGAGATCTATTGGAGTGTTTCTTCTAAAAGGTGGATTGCCCCAAGCCAACATTTAGGAATTTCTCTTCTAATTAGAAAGCTATGGTACACAAATTTCAACAAAGCTATCTTTCAAATGCTTTGTTGATGTGAAATATTAGGCTAAAATAAGACCTTTTAAGATATCATATAAATATAATAGTTTGAGCTGTTTTTATAAAGAAACAGATTTAACTTAAATTTGAAAATATTTTCATGGAAATTGTATGTGGTGAAAATATTTGGGTTTTCATTGAAAAAAGATTCTGAAAATGTTTAGTGTACAATGAAAAAGCAACTTCTTTTATGATGGGGGAAAATTAATTTCCTAGTCAAATCTAGTATCAGAAATAACCTTTGGACTGTCTTCATTAGTAAGTTGTTGGTACCTAAATATTTGAGACATACTCCAAAAAATAGATGCTATCATAACATTATTGCCATTATCCTGTCCATTTTTCATTGCTGCAGGATTGTTCCAGGTTAGGGTTAATCTAATTTACTGCATGGTTGACTATTTAAAAATGCTAAAGAATAGTTTCTTAAGATTCTATCTCTTACTTTCTGGTAGAGCTAAGAATGTGGTTTGGCTACCTGATCTCAGCTGGTTAAGAAGGTATGAATACACTTCTGCAATCAAAGTTCTTTCCTCCAGCACCACAACTGATTAATATTTTGAGGGCTTTAAATTTAAAACCCCAGACCTAAGAGGAAGGATGAAGCTGAGAACAGTACCATAGATTTATCAAGGAAACAATTCTTTCTTGTTCTGTGTAAAAATGCAAACATTTAACCTGAATACCCTAAATCCAAACTTTGTAACCAGAATGAAAATACAAATGTGGAAATACAGCAACTTTTGTCTGCATATTAACTATACAGTTCTGAGTTGTCTTTCAGTTTCTTTTGTGATCTAAACTTTTTCTATGTTTTCCTCCATTCAGATTCCCAGGAGGGCATTAATGTACTTGAGGACCTCTGAGCTTTGTGAATTTTGCTCTGCTTATTTCACATCATTGGTACCTGTTGCTGGATGAAAAACTGAGGGTTAAATACATATAGCCAAGTGAATCCATATATCAAGAACTTCTCCAGACAGTTTAGGTTAATAAGCTTCTAATGAATTTGAAAATTTAGCTAATTGCTTAGTTTTTGAATCACATTAGGTCTGTCCTAGTACTTGCTTACACACTTAATCATTATTCCAAGTTATTTTGAAGTTTGAAGTCTGTCTTTTTATGATATAATTATATTTAATTCTTTGCTACAATGTCTGGGCCTCTTTGTTTCGTCAGTAAAACATTCCTAAATAACTTTTCCTTGTCAAGTCAAATGGTTAGAAAATAAACAGTACAATTTTTCTTAGGGGAAAAATCTGAAGGCTGGATTTGATTTCAGCTTCTTTAATTCTTGTTATAATTTTTAATGAATTTCCATTTTCAGAAATGAAACTGCTCTGTAAAAGATTTTTTTGAGTCTAATTGATAACACCATTCTTCAGCAGTTCATGCAGAATGTGTATAGCTGCCCTTTGAGTAATTTTATCAGCATAAATGTATCTTCAATGACCGACTTGAAGGTGTAGTTACAAATATATACATATATGTGATTGTTGCCCCATAATCGCTGTTTTTAAGTGAATATTATTGTGTTACTTGGAAAGTAAGAATCAAATGTCACAACACTAGCTCCTAAACTCAAACAATCTAGAACTGTAGTTTAACAGTGCTTTGGCTATACGTTTGCAAAACTTTTTTCCTAAAGGAATTGGTACAATGGAACTTTATGCACTTTATGAAAACCTTTTCAGGTTTATATTGCCATAGTTGTATTTTTATTTACCTCATTTTTCAAAGCAGGATTTTGCCCTACTACAGTGACAACTTTTGTTGTGTTTGTGTTTTTTTTTCTCGAATGGTGACTGTTAACATAGCTCTAATTTAATGATGCTGGTGTTTAAAAGGAAGTAGGCACTTCAACAACATGTAATTTTCTCATACATAATACAAAAAATACAAACCAACACAAATATTACAAAAATTAGAGCAATATGCTCAGAAAGAAATCAAATCGTATTTACATTTTGTCTGGAAATTGGTATACAAAGCTATTTTCAAATGCTGTGGATTAGTTATTCTTTCATAGGTTTGGCTATATGTAATTGATCTTTTTCTTGTCTTACAATATGAAAGATCCTGCAGAGCAGTTGCATTTCTACTATGCTATATAAATTAGTGCTTCATCTGATCTATTTCCTATTGTTACTTTTTAAATGCTGCCGGTGGCCAACATTTGCCTTGTATTATAAGAGAAGTCATTTTGCATTATTCTTGCATTTTAAAATGTTTACATCCTTTGGTGTTATCTATTATAGCACTCAAAATACAGAAAATGTAATTATTGCAGATCCAATTTCTTCCATTTAAAATAAACTATTGAATTATTCATTCGTGCTAAATTGACGAATACTTCCTTGTCTGTGCTGGGGGGTTATTCTTCCCCATCCACCCACTCCTTGTAAATGTAAGGTGTTGATAGTGAGTGGAAACATGCTGGGTGTAGGAGTGGTGGTGGAAATGCCACTAACGGGGAGGAAGGAGCAGTGCTGTGGCTGCCTTCGGAGGATTTGGCAATGCTGGAGGGACCTTTGCTGCTGCCTTACCCTTCGCTGTTTATATGGAGGGGTTGGAAGAGCCCGTCTCAGTCTCTCCTTTTAATCAATTCTTACTAACTGAGCAGAATACCCTCACTTCTGGCAGGTACACAAAGCTGTCCAAGCACAGGAGCCCTCGACATCTAGGATTACCTGGAGCCTCCACGTGTGATGTCTGCAGGCTTGATTTCTCAAGATTAAAGGAACAGACCCACCCACCTGCCCCAAAATATGTAAATGTACATCAGGAACAAGTGGAAATGTAACAGGTTAAAACAATCCCCGGGTGTGAAAAACTGGTCAGCTGGCAGAAGATATCACCTGCCCTTTGGCGCCTGCTGGGTCTTATAGTGTTTTATAGCTTTTTCATCAGTTTTCAAATCATCTGATTCTATGTCTAAGTCGATTCAGATTTACATTTGAGAAAGCTTTCTTTGGCCACTGTGTTAGAGGATTCAGAAAGCTTCAGTTGAAGTATTTGTAATGAGTTTACGTTATTTAGTAAATGTGCACTTCCAGAGAGTGATCTTTTCTCAAATACTTTCATAAGTTGACAGTGTTCTTTTCCTCCCTACCCTTCACAGATGTAAGCCGAAGGGACTTCTTACATACTTTAAATTGGCGTATGCTCAAGTGCTCTCTCAAATCTGAACTTAGAAGTTTACAAGTTATTTTATAGGTGCTTATAACAGCAGGGAAGCTTGCTGTTTAGTTCCTTTGGTGCTGGTTTCATACCAGCTTGTGGTTAATGGCTGGTTTAAAAATAGTTGGATTAAGACCTCTGAAAGTACTATGTCACTATATCACAAAGTAATTTAGTAAATACAGCAATTTAAGGACTTTGGGCTGCATGCTGATTTGCATCAACATGCTCGTCCTAGCTTCATGGAGAACTGTGAATTGAAGAATTGCGGCATCTCTTGTACTAGTTCAGGGAAACGATTCGTTGCAGCCCTGCAACAATACAGCGTTCTGTCTCTTCACAAAACTATGTTGTTCTGCTGGCCTGCGGACAGCACAGAGCAGCGGCTCAACCCCTCGCCTAAAAATTTGCAGCCAGGACAAGAAAGTATGTTTTCCCTGGGATCCGTGCAGAACTCGATGCAACCTCTGAACAGCTTAATCCCCCCAGGGTAGCATTAGAATCTGGGACAAAGCAGTCTAACTTTGCTGGAAAATAATATGTGAAAATTGCCCCCAAAGAGCTTACAATTCCATCAGGAACACACATAGCTTCTTGCAATGATTTTTTATTGTTCAAAACAGTGACAACAAATTTCTTGTTAAGCCCAATATGTAAAAGGGATTTAAGTTTGCTCGAGCAAGAGAACTTCAAAAGTATTGGAAGCCAACACATCTGATCTTCCTGCAGGATGAAGCTCCTTGTCTAGGGTCAAATAACCACTTTTGGGAACAGATGCAGTTTTGTTCCAGTGTGAGAGCAGCCCAATATGTGTGTAAATAAATATATCTATAAATATATATGTACACATATGTATATGTGTTAGAGCATGTGTGTGTGTATAGACTCGTACATACATATAGCTATGTTTCATTACAGATGTTTAAAAATATGCAGAGTATGCGTAATATGCAAAATGTTGTTCTAGTACAGCCAGTTCAGACTGGGCAGCAGTGTTTGGTCGTTCCCTGTTGCCAGGTACCACGGGGTGATGGGCGAGGGATAATTTTCATTTTGTCACCCTGGTTCCCTTGTCAGAATACACGACACAAAACTCCATTTACATCAAAGGGAACAGGCTGCCAAAGTTTAGCTGGTTTCAACCGTGCTGTCTCTATGGGTATGAGTTTAATTAAATACTATTAACCCATCAACTACTATTTAAATAAATCAAGAATTAGCCAAGTGCGCTGATAGTTGCAACTTGCAGTGTGGCTGTGGTATGAAATCTTGGGTGATGCCAACTTAGTAGCGAAGGTAAAACTTCCAGTCTTCTACGTCCCAGGACCTACCTGTTCCAACGCATCGGTCTGTGTGCTGCAGGCGTGCCTGGCAGTCAAAATCATCACCTGGGTAAATGATCCAAAGTTGAACCTTAACGTAAATAAAGATAAAGCACGTGATTGCGTGCTTTTCAGCTTCCCCAGTCCAGTAAAATGCATTTCCCTTAATTATGCATCATATCGCAGCACAGATTTTAGCAAGAATAAACATTCGCCTTGCCTTGCAAAGCAGCTGGCCACCTGTCTCAGTTCAGCCAGTGAACAGCACCAGGGAAAGCAGCTAAGACTGCTCAGTGCCAAAGTGCTTTCCCAAATAAAAATAAAAAGGGTTATTCCACTGGGAGGTGCTAGCAAAAGATACCTAAGCCTACACAGCTGAAATAGATGCAGACACATATTTAACTTTTTATGTTACATTTTTTATTATATTATGCAGCAGAAATATTTTTATTGCACCTGGAGCTGCATGGCTCTGGGATATTTCAGAGCAGATGAGGTAGATGAAACAAAATTCAGCCTCTGCTGAAAAGGGGAAAAAAGGGTGATAAGTCATAATTCAAAATGATAATGTGTAGTTTTCAGTCTTCAAAAAAAAATTGTCAGAAAATTAACTTCATTTCTTTTTCTACCATTCATATGATGGAAAATAATATGGAAAAAAAGAAAACCAGACCCTCTGTAAAGCACTTGTCATTCTGCAGCTTACTGTGCATCTTTTAACCTATGTGACCAGCATTGTAAGGAACTGAAATTTGCATAAATTCATACATTTGTTAACCAGGAAATTTCTGTAGTGCTCTTTCTGTTGAAAGAAAGACTTAAGTAAGACTCCATTCCTTAAGGTTTTATTTCGTGGGAGATCAGATGCTTTGAAGGCTGACAAAAGCATTTCATTTCATATCAAATCTCACAGCTCCTTTAGGAATGCCCTCACTAAAATGCCACCCAGACAAAGTGAGCACTTTGTCCTATTGACCAAACTTGGGTTATTATTTCTCAGTCTTATAGTACTAATTGGATATTCTGCCTCTGCAGTTTTTTTAATTTAGAAAGAATAACAATAAAATCTGAATTCTGCACATCAGTGAGAGTAAGTGCATTCCAGTAATGGAAAACACATAGCTCCCAATACCTGGGCACGTGGCCAGCTTGGTATTAAGCGTACATCTTCATTAATTCTCATTTACAAGAAGATGAATTGATTGACGTTAGCAGCATAAGCTCAAGTAGTGTAAACCACCGTTCAGATGTAAAGGAAAAACAATATCAGTTTCAGGATTTTGCCCGTACTGGGAATACTGGATGTGCGTATATCCATCGGCTATTGGCATGCATGCGCCTGCTGAAATCTGAGGCCCCAGCTGGGTGAGGGATGCTGAACTGTACTCCCTCACGCCCTCCGCTCCCCCGGCAGAGCCAAATCTGCCGGCCTTTGGGTCAGAATGCCGATTTTACCTACTTTCCCAGGCTTTTCTGGGCTGGAGGGAGCCGACTGGGTGGGAGTGGGCAAGAAGTTGTGTGAAATCACAGAGACACTCCTTTAGAAAGCTGGTTTACATGTTTGACATATGACTACAGGCATTAATTCATTTTAAATGAATCCAAATTAAAAGGCTAAAAGCTACTTACTTTCTGCATTGTTATTCAGTGATAATAAGCCAGTGGGAATTTATCATAACAATTACGCTGAGGGTTTCAATACTCTGAATGCTGTGTACATCTTTATGGAGGAAAGTTCTCATCTGTTTGGATCTTTTCAAATATTACTGGAAAGTTTAAAAGATGCTATAGAAGAAGCTTTTTTTCCTGCTTTGCAGCTTAAAATATTTTGGTTTTTTTCCAAACTTCAGTCAAAAAAACCCTATTTTTATGCTGTCATATGGAATTTGTAACCCAAGATGGAGATCTAAAGCAGTCTTATTGGCAACTGTAAAGGAGAACACAGAGTGGCAGATCTCACAGAAAGTCCCTGTAGATTAAGTAGAAAAATAAAGATAACAGAAATAACAGAAAAATAAATAAAAATAAAGATAACATCAACAGTATGCATCATTAATTTTTAAGACAGCTACTGTTAGAAGAAAACTATCAGACTTTGTGAAGAGTGTAATAGACCTGTCAGGGCTACATTTTAACACCGCAACATTTTTATTTTCATGTCTCTGAAGAGTCAGGATCTGTATAAGTTACAGCAATACCTATTTATTGTGCAGTTTCACACAGTACCCAGGGGAAACTTGATGCAAAGTTTAGCTCCTTCAGATCAACTTCACATGCCTACTACTGCACAATCAGGGCGAGTATTTTCAGAATAATCCAGAATAATAACACAGCAGCCTTTTAACGTGTTCATTACAAAAAACAGTTTAGCATAGAATGCACTGAGTGTTTTTTTTATATTTTTGTGAACATAGGATAAAACATTTATGCAGTAACTCACTATTTCATTAAGGTATAATACGTTTTATCATCACTTTTAGATATAACAGTCTGTAAAAATTTGGAAGTCACACTAGCATCACTGCTGTTCTGATGAGCTTGTACTCGACCAGACAGGAGAGACACATAGTTGGAGGCATAGGCTATGGATAGGAACAGAGAGCTGTTAAGTATCAACATTTATAACCGATTATAGGTCACCTGATTCCCATCAAGTTCTTTGTACACTTAATTGTGTCGCCCTTTCGCCCTTTATGATTATGGCGGCAATTCTATTAAAGCTAGGCAATTAATCATATTAAATTCTGTGTCATTTTTGTCACTCCCCTCTCCCACAAGTTTATGCATGCTCAGTCCGAGGGCGTAGCTCTCTGCCTGCATCCAAAGGAGGGTCTTCCCACCTCTGCCTCATGAACTACAACGTGCTTAGAACTTCAGTGTGAATAATGCACTTTTGGGAATGCTCTACAGAAAGTAATTAATGGGGCTGGTTTTCATTCCTAGTGAGTCATGTTTGGGCCAGCAACAATTTTCACACAGTTCAGGTTGTTCGCTCTGTTGCTTAATAGGACAGATGTGATTAAATGCATTCAGAGTGTCAGATCCAGGTGTCTTTTGAAATGGGAATCTAACAAGAATTGAAATAAGCTTTATTTTTCCCATTTTGGTCTTTTGAGATTGAGGTATTTCATACACATTATATTTCTTTTACCTTTTCCTTCTAACTTTTATTCTTGAGGGAAAAAATATTTTGACTTACTTAAAATAAGACTGTGAGCATTGGTATTCTGTGCATATATTTGCTCGTGTCTTTTTTACCCTTGTCCTTTCTGCATCAACTTCCATTGCTTCTTGCTTGTGCTTACGGTGTGTTGTCTCACAAAACTACACACTCCTGTTCGTGATGATGGTTTGCTGCTCTTTGCTGCTTACTGCTTTTCCTCCTGCTCTGTTCCTGAGTGGGTCGCCCACGGCTGCAGTCCCTCGGTGTGTCCCGGCCCCAGGGTGCCTCTGTCCCTGCCAGCATCTCCCTGGCCAGGAGTGCCAGCCCGGCTGAGCCATGGCAGGCCCAGCTTTGCCTGTGGGCAGGTGTCCCTACGATGGCAGGACTCCCAGGCAGGACGATACGGCTGCAGCCCTGGTCGGGGTACCTTGCTTGGACAGCAGGACCCTCTCTCCCATCCCTCAGCCTCCTCCCTCACTTGAACATGGTTCCCTGTTCCTGCACCGGTGGTCAGCTGGCCACTGAACTCAGATCTGCCCCGTCAGCAGCAGCAGGAGCAGCGGGTGGCAGGGCAATGAGACTTGTGTGTGCCCAGGGCTCCCACGCCTGCAGCTGCAGAAGGCACCTGCCATGCTCCCGTTCTCAGACTCAGCCCTATGTCATTTTTCAGCAAGCCAGAGCTTCCCTCTGCCACTTTATACAGAGTCAGAAAAGACCTTAACAGGAATGGTCTTTGTTTGGATGCGATCTATTTGCTGTAAGGTGCTGACCCTGCTCAGTACCCAGCCCCTGGCTGGCTGCCTGCCTCCCTTGATGCCCCGACACCCACCCCTCCATTTCCCAGTCCCAGGCTTGCAATGTTTATCCAGGCTGGTTGATGGTGCTATGTGAGCCACGTGGAGCTGATTCTCTCCTGGGCCTGGCACCAGTTAGTTCTACCCATGAGTACATGCCAGAAACCTATTTCTGAGCAGCCTGGTGTGCCCCAGAATGTAAGACAGCACCAGCCTCTCCCACAAAGCTCGCTCTCTCCCACAGTCTTACCCCAGTCCGATGTTTCCCAGCCAGAAATCTCTGTCACTAGTCAGTGTTTTTCTACCCCTGCCTTGGCTTCCAAACTTGTATCAGCCCAAGCAAAGATCCAGGGAGGACCAAGAAGTTTGCCAGCTGTCTAGTCTTGCAAGATTTGCTTTGAAGGGACCTTTGAGAGGGGGACCTTGAGACTTGTCCTCTAGAGCAGTGGCTTTTCTGGGGTGCAAGGGTGAGGGAATGTGCTGCTGATTTCAGATGGATGATGCTTTTCACCTGACTGCACCACCATCTTTCTTCTAGCTCGTACATCCTTTTATGCCCAGTGATCAGTGGCCACTGCCAAGCAGTATATTCTTCCAGTTGTGTATATGGATATCTGGAAAGTGATCCTGTAGCATCCCAAGATGGGGTGACGGATATACCAGCAAAACCGCCCCACCCCTGCCAGAGCTAATGTTGACACAGAAGCCATCTACCAAGAAAGTTTGTGATGGCTGTGCCTACTGCACAGCTTGGCTTCCATTAGGCACTACCAGAACTACCCAATGAGTAGGTGTATGGTGGACATGAAGGCTAAGAAAATACAGAGAAGATGGATCTATGACTGACACTAATCAGTAGCCCTGCTCAGCTCTACAAGCAGCTAATTTCTCTGTTTTCAAGCTTTTACTCCTTCCCTCCTTGCCTTCTTAAAGGGGCCATCCTTCAGACTCACTCTTAGTGACACCCCCCCATCACAAAATGCCCTGCAGTGGGTTTCCTTGGGTTCAGCATGGTTTCTTTTGCCTTTTTAGAAAAACGGAGAGAGAGCCTTGTTTGTGCTTCTCCTGCCATGGCAAGTCTCATCACAGTCTTCACGGTGGACCTGGCTCCACAGTGATTTCCAGGACATCTCACACTAGACAGATTTCACAGGGCATCAAGACCATGAGAGTGTACTTATTTGTAGCCCTGTTGCATAGATATGAGCAAAGCATGGGAACAAGGAAAGCAAAGACATTTTTAACTGAGGCAATACCAATGGACTTTGACCTTTGCAATGGAATAAAGTCTACGTTCATGCAGGTGCTCAGGGAAACCTGAGGGTGCAAATGCTGTTTGGTCCATTCAACGCCAGCTTCTGGCTGCCGGTGGCTAGTGCAGGGAGCTCAGGACTGGGTTTCTCCACCTCTTTCCTTTTTGTGTTAAGTGACAGTGGTAAACAGTAACGTCAGCCAAGCAGAGCCATTTATGTAGGGCCAGATAGTTAGGGCCCTGGATATGTGTAATGTAAACAAGCTGGGAGAGAGCTGCAAGGGCTGGGGGTAGACCCCATGCTCAGGGTCTGCCAGGGTGCCCTAAAGGGCTGCGGTATGGATATAGGAGTGCTGCAGCCTTGGCTGCCCTCAGGATTAACCTAATAAAGGGGTATAGAGGTGGCCTCAAAGATAAATCCTGTAGATCTTGACTCTGCTAATCAAAAGTCATGGGAGTTTCCATATGTAAGATTTGGTGCAAAACTATTCTTAGCACTTGGGGAATACATTTTATCGCTTAGAGTTTGTGATTAAATGGGGAAGTAAGTTCTCATGCCCCTTCATCTCCCATTTATCAGCATGGCTGCATTGAAACTAAAATAAATGACCTTAGGAAGGAGAACTTTTTGTTACAAAAATACTCTTACAGTATGTATGGGAAGCATGTGAATATTCCTGAAATACGATCAAAACAAAACCCAGATGACTCAGAGAGATTGAAGTAACATTATCTTTCCTTTATTCAACCCAAGCAGAATTTAAATCTGCTGCAGGCAGTCTCTAGAAACAGCACTTAATGCGATGCCAGATTATCCTGAAGAAAAGGTGCAGCACATTAATGTATGTATGTGGATTGTCTTTGATTTCCTTTAGCTGTGTGAAAGGGCATAATCGGATAACTGCACTAATGGTAATTGTATAATCGATTCATTCACAACGATTAGTTAAGTGCAGTGTTGTTCTTCCGTGGTGGAGAACAACAAGAAGTTAGACGATTGTCTCAATTATTAAAATAAATCTTGGCTAGTTTGTTTTGTAGGGGTCTTTGAAACTCGTATTAGAAAGATGACAGTAACTTTCTAGAGTAGTACTTCGCAGGTTGTTTATTGGGTTTTTTTTAATATTTTACTTTTCCTGCCCTTGCCCCTGGCCTCTCTGCCTGATTTTACATCTCTGTGGGCTTCGAGGCTGGTGGATTTACAAAGCATTCTTGTGCTTGTCTCACGTTTTCAGTATGTCCTGATGGTGCCATCCTTTTGAACCCAGCCTGTAAACAGACGGCAGATGGACCCACCCCAGCACGGTGACATTGACATAGGGAGTGACATTAACAGTCCTTGAATCTGAGGGGACCGTGTAGAATAAATATTTCAGTCAAAGCAGTAAAGCATACGTTAGCATTGAGAGCAAAACTTCCAATGGATGCAGACCCAGATTTTTTTCTTCTTCTCTCTGCTGTGCTGCATTTTTGAGTATTTCCTGATTCTTCTGGGCATCTGAGGACTCAGTTTCTCTCTCCATCCTAATTTCAGGGTACAGTTGGCAGAGAAGAAACAGCTTTCTAATGAAAATACACCTATTGAATGCTATAGTTGGGTCTTTAAGGTTTTTCCCTATCAGTTTTGTTAGAGACAGGTGAAGCTTTGAGTTTTATTTCATTCTCTTTAGTCAGCCAGACCTTGGCTGGTATTTCTTTGGAGTTTCCAGTGCTGTTCTGGCCTACTCCTTCGACAGTAGATTTCTCCAACTTCATAAACAGACACTTCAGGTAGACAAGAATGCAGATGTTCATTATACAAAGCAGAAGAATAAATACGTAGGTTTTTTTATTTTGACAATTCTTAATAATACCTGCCTAGAGAAATATTAAAATAAAACCATATGCTCATACAGTGCTCAATGCCTTTTAAAATGCTATATAAAACACTAATTCACTGTGGGTTTTTAATTTCAATTCATTTAAATAAATCTATAAAGAGTTTATAATTTAAAATGCTAACAACTATTCTTGCAGAGCATTTTGCTTGAGCATACGTAGCTTGCCAGTGCCTGACCCTGACTTACCCAAAGCTGTCTTACTTCATAAGAAAGACATTGTAAGAATAGATGGCTGGAAGCCAGCATCAGACAGATTTAATTGAGAAACAAGTGAGAGTGATTAGCCATTGGAACAAACCACGAAGAGAAGTGGAGGGCTTTCCATGTCTGGATGTCTTCAAATCAACAATCAAATCTCACATGGAAGACATGAGTAATCAAACAAACATTTCTGGGGCCTCAACAAAGGGTAACTATTTGAAAGCCTGTGATCTACAGAAGTTTACAATATTTAATGATTCCTTCTGGGCTTAAGTCTGAGTTCAGGGCAAATTAAAATACTGATAACGTGAGTGTGACTTTCTGAACCCTGAATTCCCTTGCAGATCTTTTTCTCCAAGTCTGCCAAACTCCAAACATCCAACTACTGAGTGACGATGGAAATAATTTTGAAAAAGCCCAGTTTTGAAAAGTTGCCAAGAAAATCATGGGCCCACATGTTGGACAACTGTAGACAACTGTCTGTGGACAACTGTAGGTGAAAACTTCTCACAGCAGACAGAAGCTGGTTTTATCCTGATGGGCCATCAAGGAGCCCGCCTGAGGGACGTTCTGCCCACCACTGGCACTCTTTGGCCCAGAAAAACCCTTGGTGACCCCAAGTATCAGACTGAGAAAATTCTTAGACCCAGTAAGTTATTCTAGATAGATATCAAATATAAATGCTGCCAGGATTTGATTATCTTCATGCTTGACAAGTCCAAGGACAGAAAAACAGATTGAGCAAACTGACTTGTAAGTCATCACAAGTTCTCCCAAAACACATTTTCCATCTAAGCATTGACTCATGTGATAAAACATTTTATCATTTGATAAAACCGAGCTGTCAGGGGTTAAGGTACAAGAACAGGCTATTACATGGGAAACAAATCATTACAAGCACTTATTGCATTGGATGTTTTTGGTGATAGAGTCTCCACTCTGAGACCAGCAGGCAGACACCGCTTGGGACTGCTCGGGGTGCGCTGCAGCGAGCGCTGGGAGCACATGTAACCCACTGCAATCACCCCTCCGTGACAATAACTTCAACAGCAAGCATAGAGTTCATAATCAGTCAGTATGTAAAATACTCATATGAACAGTGGCACATCTTCTGTCCATACGTAACAAACTAATAGTAATTAGAGGAGGAAGAGCTCAGTAGCTTTTCTCTTTGCAGTAAATTATTGTTTGTGAGATATTAAAAGAGCTGCAGCTCTTTCAACCCATTTTTATAATGTTTCTCTTGCAAAATAAGCAGATACGTGTTTTAATTTCAGGCTAGCACTCTAACCAGTGGGGTTTTCTTTTTCAAAATTAGAAAGAAAAATTGGTTCCTTTACTGAGTGGATTCCTGTGATCTAAAGCCTCAGTGAGATATTTCCCCTGTTATCAATATGCAGCTGCTTGCTTTTAATCGCGAACTTCTGAAACACTTTTTCAAACATGCCTGAAATGGAATATTTCATGTGGAAATAAATGAGTTTGTGAAACCGTTTTAATTATTTTACTCCAGTGAAAAGATTAAAATCTAAGTCTCTCTCGCTCCACATCCATGTTGTAACTTAAAAGAATATAAAAGAGATTAATCATTTTCACGCCAAATACAGAACAAAGTCTATTTTTTCCCTTTCCTCCACACAGTCTGAAAGCCATCAAATTCCCCCACCCACCTACTGTGCGTATGAGTTGAACATTGTCAAGTACAAGTTAAGGATCTGATCTAGCAATTGCTTGTGAACGTAGTCTTACAGAGCCGTGCCGGCTGCGGTGGGGAATCACAGGCTTGATTCAAAGCCTGCAGAGCGCTTCCATAGTACGCTGGGGATCAAGCATCTCAGGGAAATAAAAAGGCTCTGAATCTGCAAACATGGCCCGTATCCAATTGTAACTGCAAAAAAAAAGTTACTGCCTCAATTTTAGAAAAATTTAACATCATTTAACAATAAAATGGCCTGGTGAGTTTTTAGAGGGGAGGATGTACTTGTCTTGAGGGGTTGTTTGGAAATCAAGTTGGTGAGTAACTAGACCTCAAGATTTGTATCTTTTTGAGTTCATATGGTCCTGTAGTGCTGTTTGCTCCCAGTGAACGTACGAAGCCCTCTGCCCCGCTCCCAGGGAAGCCGGTCACTGGGAATAAATTAAGGAAAGAGGCCTTAAATGTAGCCTGCTGGCCCCTGGGCTATAGCTGGTGAATACCATGCCACACACTGCAGAGCCATGAAAACTTTGATTGCAGTTTGGTTTGCTGTAATTTGCACTTTGTATTTGTACTACGCATTTTAAATTAGGTGTGCATTAATGCATCAATTACCAAGAATGAGCAGCACAGAGTGCTGAGTTTTTTATGAAGACTTATTCAAGGCTAGCTGATTTTTAATGTGTGTGATTATTTGCAACCAAAATCACAGTAATCGAAATAAAATTATACACAAAACAGAATAGGAGGCTTTTATATAAGAATGGGGCAAATGATACAACGAATGCCAAATTGATTTCTAATGCTGGTTCAAATAAAGTGTTTGTAAGAGTTACTTATGCTTTGATCTCAGTACTGAAAGATGTGAAGATTTTGTTTATTAAAAAATACTTCAAAGCTATTAAACCCTCTGTTAATGGAGGGCATGCCCATATGACACTAAAATTGGGAGTTTGTTTTACGCAACATAGTGAGCATCATTCACAGCAAGAGAGGAATCCCAAATGTTGTGGGGAGTTCTCTATCTCAAAGTCCCCTTTTGCTCAAAGTCTCCAGTTCCCAAATGGTGAGGCTGTTCTCTGAAAATCATCATTTGAGTGGCGGCTTCTACAATGTCGGTTTTGCAAAAGGGTTCTGGAAACTGTGTGGTCATAAGCTCTGAGGCAACTCACAAATTAGGGCTACTCCTAAGTATGAAAATTTTGACATCTGCAGGACCACTCCTTTTGCCGAGCAGCCACAGGACAACAGATCCTAGATAGTAAGCCTAGAAGATAACTTGGCAAAAAAAAAAATGCTAGTTCAGTGCCATTTTTGTGTTCCTGTGGATATTTCTCAAAGCAGATGATACGTTTTTTTGGAAAAGATTTGCTTTGATTAATTGGTATTTCTCAGTCATTAAAAAGTTACTAAAAAAATTCCCAAGCAGCTGGCTGCGCAGGCTTTACACAAGAAATACTACTCAATACTCAAGAAATAATTCAAGTACCCTTGAATCCAATCCTAAGAAGAACTGCACTTCTCTAGAACAATTTATCCCCAGAAACTTCTGTAATGTCTGGTCGATTGTTGTCTGTTTTTCCTGGCTCTGCTCCATGCCTTCAGGTAATTGCTCTCACCAGCTCACTCAGTGGCTTCACCATGAGCAGATTTCCTGCTAAGTTTCAGATTTTTCCTGTGCCTCTCAGGTATTCTGGGTTTCCTAACGGAATTAGCCTGGGCCCCCCGGCTGTGATTTGACTGATAGGAAAAAGGGTTTCTGTTCCCAGGACTCCGTATTTGATGTTTATTCACCTGATTCTCCGTTCGTACCCGCTGCGTATATGTTTCAACTCATTTCATCACCTCCTTTTCTTTGAAACACTGCCAAATGCCACCTCACCTTTACAGCCTGCAATGGAACGTAAATGAACTTGCACCGAACTTGCTCTTGACTCCAGGGAGGCTGACTTCAGCGTCTGAGCTAACCCGGCTACCTGACCCTCAGTCTCTGCAGCGGTAGTGGAGGCGTTGCTGCAACTCCTCTCCTCCCTTCTGAAAGGACTGAAGGAGAGAGGCACAGAGATCTCCACAGACATCCCACCGCCTGATTTTTTTCCCAGTGCTGCAGACCACAGAGATGGTTGGTGCTTTACAGCCGAAACCCCAGCACTAGCTTGGGCTTCAGGGCGCTTTGCCGGGCAGGCAGGATGCCAGCCCAGGGTGGTAATGCAAGGCATGCACAGGGGCTGGAGGCTTCGGGCTGAAAATGCTAGCCCAAAGGTCAGGGCTTCACTCTTACCTTTCCTCCAAGCATCTTGTGTCCTTCAGCATGTCAGTTCAGGCTAGGCTTAAAAGATACTTGTGCCGGGAGATGCACCTAAGTACTTAGCTGGAGTATCCACCTGCGACGTACCTAGCTCCCCATGACTGTTAATAATCCAAGTAACAGTGTAACTAACGACTCCTTTTTAACTCTAAAAATCGTTATAAATGAGAGCTGTTTGAAATACATGGAAAAATTAATAGTAGCAAAGCTCTGCTTTGTAGAGGTATTGCTCAAGGATAAATGCACTAATGTTTGTGGGGTTCTCAGCCTCTGTGTCCTGGGGGCTGTAACAGTGACAGAGGCAATTCAAGCATGGGAAAATACTAAAACGTGAAAAAAATCTAAATCAATAGGTTACCTTCACGTAATTTGGAGGTAGGATGTTTGTTGCTTCTTTCAGAAGTTGACTGTGAACTTGCTTATCAAGATAGCCCAGCCTATAGCAGAACTAATCCTTTGTACAGCTATAGACTCAGTTGTGGCAGTAAGTGGGATCCACTGGGTTGGCCCCTGGGGTGTAGGTGATACAGAAATGACCCTGTGCTTAGCAAGAACTGAGCATGTAAAAGCCTCCCTACGCCATAGGAATGAGGGTTTGAACCACTGAGGCTTGATTAAAGCCTGAAATCTGTATTTTTTGTAGGCTATTTTGGTTTTGTTTTTTAAGGAAGGCCAAACCCTCAAGAAGTTTGTTGTTAGTTGTCACCTGCTTATTTCTCATTATTAAAAATAAATTTACTGCTCTGCCCTGAGGTAACAAGTAACAAAATGAGGTAGTGCATAACAAATGCATATGCCAGAGCACAACTTGACTGTGTAATTTCACTTGCGACGCTAGGCGAGATGTTAGTCTGTCGCTAGAACGATGCCAGATTGCAGCCAGTGAGGATGTGACTGCTAATTTTCCTCTCCCAATGGTCTGTACTATTTTGAAAAGAAGTTTTCTTTAATGAAAATTCCATTAACATTATTCTCTTCCTCTGCCATTAGCCAAGAAGGTTCCATTTACTTTATTAAAAAATCATTTTTCAAATAAACTTATTCTGATGTTTTCTTGTTCTGATGATGAGAAAATCTCTGAATAATGTGAGAGGAATAAAAATGTGCTGCCCTTTTATTTCCATAAGGTATATATCGTAAACGATACTTACCAGCTCCACCAGAACTGTTTTTGTGAGAGCATTTGTGGCTTTCCTGATAGCAGGGCTGTTAGACAACTATTTTGTCTGACTCGGAGTGGCTCTCTGACATGTCCCATTTGATAACTGATGAGACTGCAAGCCAGCTTAAAATATTCAGTGCCAGATCCTCAGACTGTGTAAAAAGCCCTGGCTCCATTAACTTCACTGGAGATGTGTCTGTTTACACCAGCTGGCATAGTGTGAAATGCAGCTATTGTCTGTGGAGGGAAGAGGATATGAAATGTCGGCGAGGCAGCCACTGACAAATAGATTATATTTGACAACAGAAGAGGAGCACAATGAAATCTCCATTGCTTTTTTCAATGCTGCTATTAAATGCTCTCCCACTAACTAATGCCACAAATCTTTTTCCTCCTACAAGCAGCAGGCTTGTGTTAGCCCAGATCACAATTTATAATGTGCTAACAATTTCTGAGGACCCTTCTAAGGAAAGTCTTAAGGTAACTCTCAGATATTTGCAGGTTGCAACAAAATTAGACCGAAGATCCTCAAGTATTCATCCCAGATGTTAAAAAGTAAAAAATGTTGTTGTCAATGGTAACAAAACAGCTCGTAGCCAAATTCCTGGGAAGCCTGTGCACCTAGTGAAGAGTTTGATAGGCTTCTTTGCTGTGGCCACACCATGTTCTGGTCCAAGACACCAAAGCCCCGGGGCGCACCATAGACGCAGCAATACATGCCAGTGATTGCCATCTGCTTACCTGGTGGATGACAATGTCCCTAATTCCCAGCAACAAGCCTTTTCTCTCTCTCTAAGCTCACTGATTCAGAGGAGCCGGTTTTGTTTTCTTTTTAGCAGATGCCATTCTCTCTTTCTTCTGCCATGCAGCAGAGAACACATTGCTGATTAGAAAATAAAGGTTTTTATTGCCTCCTCTCTGCAAATGTGATAAGGTATGACAAGGTATACATTACCTTTATCTTTTCTGGCATTCTAATGAACTGCCTCTATGGTTTTTGGCAGTCCGAGCTGCCCCCTCACTGCCATGGCAGTGGAAGGTGAGGCAGGAGCATCCGTGGCTGCAGTCAGCTGGATGCCATTGCGGCTTCAAGCAGAGGAGGAATCCCAATCTGCCTGAGCTTGTTCCTACCCAGAGACCCATGGGATGCATTCAGTCCTCTCCTTCACCTGATATGGGTCAGATTTATGTAGAATTACTCTTTTTGCAGCATTGCAAGGGGTCAATTTCAAGGTCTCCAGCACTGTTTTATTAATGAAAACTACAATGGTTGAAAACTGTGCTAATTAGGAGATCTTAACAGCCTTTGACTTAATCTTCAGATCTGTTGTAGGTCATGTATGGGGGAATACAGTTTCATACAATTATAAACGAATGAGGAGTATGTTATTAGTGACAATGAACTCTTTGTGGTTTATGGTTTACTGAAGAATATTTTTTAAAAGAAGACTTTGTGCTCTCAGGGCAATTTATGTTGGAACAAGAGTGTCTATAAACTGCAGGTGTCTCATTAAATTCTGCTGGTGATTAGAAGAAGCAGCCATGTGCAGAGATGTTCAGCAGGGGCTCCATGATTTGTGTTGTCATGCTCGGTTTTTCCCTAATAGCTACACACTACTTAGCATTGATACTCAGCTGCTGTGAGCAGAACTCTGCAAAAATAGTCGGGTTCCACTCAGACGTGAATGGCATCGAGCCAGCTATTGATTTATAGACTGACACATACTGCTTTATAATGACCGTGAGAACGTTTGCTCCTTACCTGTTAGCTTTCTTCAGGAGTACATTAAAAATAACTTTCCACTTGATAAACAGAAGCACACAGCATGATATTTTTACTGGTCATTTTCATAGAGAGATCTGCAAAGGGCTGCTTTATACAATTGCACTGGAGAGAGAGAGAAGTTGAGAAAGTTTGTCAGTATTCCCAGTTCTGGTTAAATGGTTTGGCCTGAAGGCAAGATGGATACATGCCCATTTCTTCCCAGCATCAACATGTGTTTGAAAACAGCAACTTGGCATAATGCTTTAAAAAAAAAAACCCTAAACACAAACCAGCAACCCTGTTGTATCTGCCACATATACTACTTCTTTGGGGAGAAAAAGCAATAATATTCAAGCTTCTAACAATAATGATACATTATTTAGAATCTTGTGATGTCTTATTTATCTGAACGACTAAAAGGTATTTATTTTCGTATTTCTGTAGAATTTATTTTATAATTCTCTGCTAGTTACAAGACAGCTACTTTTTAAAATCTTTGTACCTCCAGTCCTTAGCTGGTCTCTTTCTGTCCTTAATCGTGCAATTGTGCCTAAGATAAAGGAGGAACAGTGGGGTTTTCCCAGCACTGAGGTTCTGTTTGGGAGGAAGAATCTAAGTCACACCAAAGGGCACCAAACTCTTGGGCTTGATTCCAATTTTTTCTCATGTTGAGGTCTTGCAGTGGACATAGATAATACTGATATGCACTCATGCCCCTGAAGGTCATTTACAGAGCAGGCCAGAGGGGTCCAAATACGAATGCAAACTCAGGCATTGTTTATTACTCTGGTCCTGTCCAGCACCTGGCACAATGAGGCCCTTATCCACTTAGCCTAATAGAGACAACAAAATGTTTAAACCATGATCATGTTGTCCTAGAAGTTCACATGGAGATTAAGTTTTGGGATTCAAGAATTTTGTAGAGGATTCATCCTGTTGGCAATGCAACTCTGCAGTTCCTTGACATTCATGAAACTCTTGCTCTCCCCATTCCTCAGCTTCCTCAGAGCCTGTGTTGGCTTTGGCTAGGCCAAAGCGTGAAATCAGTGCTTCAGCTTAGAGTAGGAGATGCCTGCAAACAACTGGATGGGCCACTTGTTAGGTAGAGACCAAATACGTGCTTTTGGCTCCTTCACATAAAGAATAGCCACAGTTACAAGAAACATTTGGGTGTTTTGAGTAATAATAGTTAAGGAAGACCATTATGTTTCTCTGATTTTTAAACTGTGGTTGACATTTTTGAAAGGCTGCATGCTGGTACTGAGACATGGAGGTCACCTAGTCCAAACTCCTGCTCAAAGGAGGCCCAATTAGACCAGATCTCTCAGGGCCTTGTCCCGTCAAGCTTGAATATCTCCAAGGATGGAGACTCCACAACCTCTCTGGGACCCTGTTCCAGTGCTTGACCCTCTTCACAGTATAAAACTTTTTCTTAATACTGAGTTGGAATTTTCCATGTTCCAGCTTGCGCCTGTTGCTTCTCGTCCTGCCACCGCACGCTTCTGAGAAGAGTTTGGCTCCATCTTCTTTACACGATCCCGTTAGCTGTACACAGCAATCATTTCCTAAGGCTAAACAAGCCCAGTTCTCTCAGCCTCTTCTCATAATAATCTTCCCTATTCCTATGCAAGAGAGAGGCTGTATTTTTTTGGTATGGCTTGCTTCTTCTAATGAAAAGACATCATTATCTTCTGCTTTTAATAGCTCTTCATAGTACCAGAAGTGTCCACAGAGATACATACAAGCACCTTTTAAAAGCCCATACCTATTGATTTGGCAATGCTCCAGCTCTGCTCTGCACTCCAGCATCATTGCAGCTTGAGAACACGCACTCAGAGCAGCTAGTTTAAATATTTATAGCCCTTGCAGTTGCACGCTCCAGCTACCAGACTTTTATCCAAATGCCCTAGCAGGTGTGTGTGCCTGCATTGAAATCCCTGTTGCTTCCAGAGACGGCATCTGACCTGGCTGACAGCTTTGTGAACTCCTGGACTACAAATTAAACACAGCCTTGCTGTGCTTTGCTGTCTATAATATGAAAGGGTGGAGCTCAACAAATTCTTTCTCTTCCTTTACGCTTTCCAGAAAAACTGCCTTATTTTGTACTGATTATTCAGACAAATCTGTTTCCCACATGGAAAAGCAGATAGTATTAAATTCATCCCTACAATCTTTTTGCAGCAGGCTACGTTGTGAGAGTAGGTCTTTCTCAGCAAAGTTTGTGTGAGGCTGTCAAAATCCTGGATCTGTGGCAACGGGGTGAAATCAATAGACGAGGAGCTTCCATGGTGCCGCGTTTGTTTTCTGTTCTTTCACTGCCCTTCTTGACATGAATGCGGCGTTCCTCTGAGGCACCAGTCTCAGCATGGGAAAGGCTCTTGCAGCCCATGCAGGAGGAGCAGGATGGCGAGCGGTGGCGTCACCAGCCCCATCACCAGATGCCATTGCTGAGCCAGCGTCTGTGGAGTGATAGTGATGGACCGTGCTGTGGTCCTTGAGGAGCATCCCTGGATCACTTCTGAGACGGCACAGCTGTGCGTTGCCCTTTCCACAGAGATTTCCGCTGGGGAAAGAAAAAAGCTCTGGGCTACAGCGAAACTTCTGTATTCTCACGTTTATTAAATTAGCTTATTGCTCATATTAGTCCCACCTCTGCCCATTTGAAATGCAAGGAGCTCCTGCTCGCCTGCTGACGTGAATCAAGAGCACACACTGAAATGCCAGTGAGTTATGCTGGTGTAAATCCAATTGAGCCTTAAAACACACTAAGATCACATATGAATTCATGTAAGTGCGTATGCAAGGGAAAATGAATGCAAAAAGAATGAGGTGGGACTGAAGATCTGTCCTTGCTATTTAATGTAGACTCCATTTGCAGGCATTTCAGTCGTGCTTATCACTGTCCTGTCCAGCTCTTGGCTTCATTTCTTCGCTTTTGAAAGTTATCTACCAAAATGGCAATGGAAATTCATGCAGTATACTTGCATTATTTAATGCCGCTTCAGCTATATTGGTTTGGCTAATATAATACTGTTCATCCAATATTTTCTAAGAGTTGGAGACTAGAATGTTATGCAAGAAATTTAACTCTTTAATCACTTAAGAAAGGTCAGTGAAATCAATGGGTAAAAATGCAGAATTTGATTAAGCATTCCATGAATTTTTCATTATTTCTCTACACTGTGTGATGCCCGTTCATGTTCCTAATTACTCTTGCATTTTCCCAATTTATATGGAATATAATAGGAAAAATAAAAATACCGGGCATTTGTGGACTATTCACTGAGCATTTGTTACAAGAAGTTACAGTTCAACAAACAGATGCATGAGTATCTGTGTGCACACCCACTGTCTTTACTCCACAAACAATTGAATATGATGACTAAAAGAAAGACCATGGATATAAGTTGGTAAGGGTTTGGTTTTGTTCCTCTATGCTCCAGTCCAGATACACAGTTTTGCCAAGAGTCAGTTGGAGTCTTAATCCATGTGAAAGCATATCTAAGCGTAAGTTTGGCAAAGCGCTTACTTGTACACATGTGATCTAGAATCAGATAGGATAGTACTGGTATTGTTCCATTAAAAGTGAAATTCTGAACACTGGAGTAATTACATGGGTATTTATTTTGTTGTTGTTAGACATTGAGTCCATTAATCAGGCCCTGGTTTCAAGTCATACATATTTAGCCACTGAGAACTCTCTGCAAGATTAGAATGGTGCTTAATAACCCTTGAACAAGAAAAAAAATAATTTTTGGAAACAGTATTTTTCCAGATATTCACTTTCTTGGGATAAAGGAAAAAATCCATTTCCTAAGGACAAAGATACAACCTGAAATGTCTGACATAGAAATGGGAAAGAAGTAATTGGTATACCTGTGAAATTTGGAGTAGTAAACACGTTCTGCTTTTTAAAATTTTCTTTTGAATGGGAAAAGAGCAGAGGGCTTTAGATTATGCAAATATAGACAAATGTTAATTCATAAATGTACATGGGATACTGGTTGAAACATCTATTTTTTCAGCTACTTGCATTTAGCTAGAGAACATCTTCTTTAGAAATATAAGTTAACCTCCGTTCTTTCCTACAGCTTTGCATGTCGTACCTTTAAGAGAATGAACCCATCCTGAACTCAATGCAGTTTGGTCTTTTCCTGCTGTAGCACGAATCTTGGAGAGATTATAACCAATTTAAGCAGGATGGGGGATTCTGTTTCTAACTAGCTACAAGCAAACCGCTAAGGAACCAGCAAGGGAAAATGAGAGGTATTCACAATAGTCTCCAGCTTGGATTACATGTATCTCGAAAGCACTAGCAGGAGATGCTTGTGGAAGTGATTATGCACTGGATCATATGCACATCCTTCTGGCTGCCGTCACCACTTAGGCACATTTGTAGTGTAGGAAAAAGGCCCCTCCAGTTTACAGTAAAAGGAGCTCAAAGTGTATTGCAGAAGGCACCAATAATCACGGAGTTTAAAGGAGCTCAGCAATCACTCTGCTGCTTAGGGCCCAAGCCTGCAGGATCAAAACTTTAAACAAACCACAAGATTATGGATCATAGCCTTTCAGGGATTTCAACATTTTGCCATACTTTAATTTATAGACATAACACTTTCATTGAGAAAAGCACTCTTTTCTCCTTTTTTGGCCAGCATAGGTTGTTACTAATTAGGACAGTTTTCTGCATTTATGTAAATAGTAGTGCTAAAAGCTTTTGCTAAGTTATGTTATTCTGCCTAGCCTTCAGGCTGCAGACGTCATTCTACAGCTCCACAGTCTACTTGACAGATCTTTAGACACGAACAACAAATGGCTTTGGGGATGCCTGCACTATATCCCCTGTGCTGCTGTTCTTTTTTATTTTGAAGAACTACAATAAAAGTGTTTGGGATTTTTTTTCCAATCAATTTATTGATGTTCTCTGATTTTTCAGTACGAGGTCTCTTATTAGCTCCAGTTCTGAGTCCAGTTGTCCTGTATTTTCATGCTTCCAGGCAACTCATTCTTTCCCTCTCTACGTGTTGCTGCCTTTTTCTGCTACTGAAAGCCTAGTAGCCTTTCTCCTGATTTCACTGAGGATTCTGGAAAGTGGCAGCGACTGAGGCTTCTGCAGAGTGACTCCGCTTATTGCTTGGACTGACTGCAAGTCAGCCCCAAGAGAGGGATTTCATCGCTCATCTGTACTGGGCTTCTGAGAGCATCTGCCAAGATGCCTAATCTGATTGTACGCTTCCACCGATACCGGCTATGGGTTTTGTTACAGTTGGCTGTTCAGATGTGTCAACTGATATTACAACCACAAGGCTCAGATGTTACAGCCTGATACTCATTAAAAGCTGCAATTTATCACCTTCCTGCCTGTTACATACAACAATATGATCTGCTGAAAGACAGGCAACATGGTGTGTGGCTTCTTTAATTCTTTTTTTCTTTTTTGAAAACTACATAAAAATAAACAGGGCAGCTTTGCTCTACACTTTTTAACCAAGGGAAAAAACAATCAGTGAGGAGTCTCTAACTCCTTCAAGTTCCTGATCCCATTTTTCACCTGTAGGAAGTGTTTTGTTCAGTCAATGTTTCTAATCAAAAGAATACAAACCCTTCCCTTTCTTCTCCCCCTGTCCCAAATACCTGTTGTTACATCTATTGCTGACTTGAGCAACGTAAGCGAATGCTCTCAGTGGACAGGGCATCAGTGAGTTCACACTAGGGAGTAGTGGGCTCTTTATGAAAAACTGTGGCTACAGCAATGACCTGCTGTTCTGGGTTAGTCGCCATTAAGGCAACCTCAAAACACAAGGGAGACCACATAAATCCTTTGGGGCAAGGAGTTTTGCTCTGTTTCACATCACCCTAGTGCAGGACTATTGCTTGCAGATGTTTTTGCAGAGCATACAATGCCAATTGGCCAAAAATCTGCATCTAAGAAGTAGTCATTCAGTGAAAATCTTGAGCAAAGGGTTGAATTTATCTTTCCTAAAGATTATGAAGCAGACCTCCAACTGGACTCACCTCTTGTAAAATGTGGGAACAGATAGTATAATGAGATTATTGCAGAGTTGAAGCACATGCTGCTAACCGAGATGCAAAGAAGGAATAAACAATGACTTAATGCCATTCCTGTTCCACAGAGAGCCATAAATATGGGGAGAAAGTTGCTGAGTAAGGCACTAATGCAGCAAGTGGCAGAAATGAATCAAGAGGTAGTGCCACTTTTATAGGGCGAAAAGGATTCAGGAACAGACTGACTGAGCAAAGAGATGGGGCTGAGATCAATTGAACGGGAACAGCCTTCTTGGATTAAGTGGCCATTCCCAGTGCAGCCAAATGTTATTAGTGAATCTATATAAGAGGAGTCATCTTTTATGCGGAGGGAATGAACAGTGTGAAGAATCTTACGTAGTCTATGATTTTGCAAAGCTGTGGCGAACTAGATACCAAACTGGGATGCCAGCAGGCAGGTGCTTTGGAGACACCTGAAAGTGAGAGAAAGCAAGCAGAAACCATTGCAGCCCAGGTTATGATCACAAACAGTACACAGAAATGAAGTGGGAAGCAAAGCTGACTTCAGAAACTATATGCGGACCTCCTCTTTCCCAGATCTGACCACTGGGGCTGGGTGAAAGAGTCTCTGCAACAGATTTTGAGCTTTCATGAAATTTCTCATCTGAATCGGGATGAAGAGTAAACATCAGAAAGCGATGAGGGTACTAACAAGCTGCACTGCGTAGACCAGACAAAGCACTGCTTTTTAAACCGTGATTCATTTCACTCTTCATCTTTTTATTTTGCAAACCTTTTCAGTATGAATTAACTAAAAGTGGGAAAATAACTTGCAGATTTTTCCAGATAGAAACTGTCAAAACTGAGTATGTTAGACATTTTCAAAATTGATTTAAAAGCATTTTAAATTGAGGGGTTTGGTGTCTTGGGTTTATTTAATTAGACTCTTGTAGTGCATGATATAATTTTTGACAAGTTTTCATTTTCTGACCATTCCCCAGGACTGTTTCGCTGCAGAATTTCCCAGCTATCACTGCCAGCTGTTGCATTGCAAGAAACTGTGCCCACAGCCCGGGTTCAACAGCACACAGGACTCTCATTCAATACCCGCCCGACCCGGCCATGCCCTCTGAAGTACGTGCCAGCTGGGTGTCTCCTTATGCCAGGGCTATTTTTGGCGGGCAGTGCTGCCAAGGCAGTATGAAAAGGGCTTTGTCGGAAGGGACATGTGAGCCTGGTTCTTCGTTGTCAAACACCTGTATAGATATTTCCACCATAAAACATGGGTGTAAAATAATGCAGGTCGCACTTGCCTCCTTAAGGCAAACGGCAACTAACCCGGTGTCTTCATTTTCTTTTCTTTCTGTCCCGGGGAGATAAAGGCATGACTACTGTTTTATTCCTGCTTTGGGCATTGGTACCTTTCTAAATAAGCTGGAATATTTCATTTGCTTCACTGGTAGAATTTTTTTCTCCCATTTCACAGGTCTGAGTGACTTTACAAGGTGCACGGGGGGCAGTGAAGAATAAAGCCCTGTCAGATGCTCCTTGTCTTTCCATTCACCGGTGAAGATGTACCAAAGCCAGCCGGAGCTGGCTGCACCACTGATATGCAATATCACAGGCCAGCCAAGTACAAATAACCCGTTTGTGTCGCTCTTGAGAGGTTTCTGAGGATTATTCTCTGTATCCTGAAAAGAAGAAGTGAAACGTAATGACCTGGGAAAGTGTGTGGTGGGGGGGAAGCAGGTCCCTGCCAGGTGGAGGTGGCTGCAGCCAGGCCCTGGGGGGGTTGGAGAAATCTGTCAAAGGCAGCTTCCCTTCCTAAATCCGGCCAAGAAGAAGGACCTTCTGAGCAGAGTGACATTCCACCAGCGTTTGGCTGCTGCCGGGTTTCATTGCGCTAGGTTTTTCCCACCCGTTTTAAAACTGAAACATCACATCCAACAGAAATTTAGCCTGTTTGAAATGCAAACCTGAAAATGGGAAGGGGAGTCCTGCCATGGTGGAGTGTAACACTGCTGCGAAGCACGGAGTGTCTGCATGATGCTTGCTCTTCCCTGATGGTACCCGCCGGGCTTGGGAAGGAGGAAAGAATTAATGGGACCAGGGAAACAGGAGAGGGATAATGTATAAGATCTTTGGGTTCCCCAGCAGTGTTTGGGGTGTATACCGCATCTAGCAAGGATCAGTGCCTTCTTCAGTAGGGAGGAACACACGAACCCTGATCACACCAGCAGGCTCTGTGGCATCATTTGCACAGTTGGAGATCTCTGTGCCTTCCCTTCCCAGGGGACCCCACGGATTTGCACATAATAAGGTGAGTTACCTATCCCTGTGTCTCAGAAGGGTGGATTTCGTTGTGAGGGAGTCACAAGAGCACAAACATAAGCTGGTAATAACAGAATCACAGGACTTGGAGACAAAAGGCTACCTCAAGGCAGGATCATGGACATTACTAGATGTACATCGCTCCTGACAGGCGCTCACTCTTGCCCGTAGTTCAGAATCACAACTTACGAAGACTGAAGTTTTCCCAAATGATCTCTGCCATATCTCCACTGTTCCTTACAGAAAGCCTGTAACAAATGTCTAGCCTGAATTTTCCTTGCTACACTCTAAGCTCATGGCCTGTCATATCCACGAAGGAAATCTGGACAGGGCAGTTCTCTCCTGTTCTCTTTTTATCAGCCTCTTTCTGTTTCTGAAGAGTGTTACTGTGCTTCTCTTCTGTCTCTTCTTCCTCAGACTAAATGCCACTTTATTCAATCTTACATCATAAATCATGTTTTCACAAAATGGGCCAATTTTTTTTTACTTCATTTTTCCTATTTCTCCTTCGCCTCTTTTTCCTCATCTTCTCTCTACCTGATACTTTATCTGTCCCCGACCCTTTACCATGATCTGATTCTATCCTTAATTATTTTCTCCTCTATCAGTTTCAGAACTTTGTGACAGGGCTTGCTCTGGAATTTGGGTTTCTTCTTATCCTGCTTTGCCTTCCTGCTTTTGCAAAGGATGATCTTAAAGTATAGAAACATTGTCTCCCTGGTTAGAGGAGAAGCGTGGACTGAGCACAACTTTACCAGTCAGGAGCCCCTAAGCTGTAGCTCTGGCTTAGCGGCAGCTTGTCTTCGGTACAGCCCCAGGCAAGGCAGCCAACCTTGCCCTTGCTATGAGCTTCTTGGGGGCTTGCGTGCTTTTTAAAATAGCAGTAGTCTGTTGCAAGAAATAGAAAAAAACCTAGCACTAGTCTGAAAATTTGAGCTAGTTTTGGGTAAGTGTCAAGGTCTCCTAAGCAGCTCGCATTTTTCTGGTCACAGGCAGTCTTTAACATCACTTTAAAGAACCACGCCAGAAATGGAAAGTTTATGTATAATTAGTGCTCACAGGCTTCAGGGCTGTCATAAGGCTGAGGCGTATAAAGATGAAAAGGATTAGGTGTTGTGTTGTGTCTCACATTCACAAACCAGTATTGTCAGTCTTAATATTGAAGACTCCTGCTGAGCTGAAGGCTGCCATAGGCTGTTGGTTTTTCTGTTTGTGGGGTTTTTAATGTCTTCATGCCAAAACCAGCTCATGGGTATATTGCCCAGTATTGGGCCTAAACACATGCAATGTCTTCTGAACCCGTGTGTTAGATTCTCCAGCCACAGCTACGCACGTTTGAAAGGCAAATTTAATGATTTTAAGTTAATATAGGAATCTTTATTTATGTAACTGATTGCAAGATAATGAATTCTTATGAAAAATTTCCTTTTGTTCACTAAAAAAATACTGTGTGAGAAAACTCTGGGTCTGGATATTGTTCTGTTCAGTGCAAAGGACAGATGGTTGGCATTTCTGGGGAATTCTGCTCTCTGGCAAAGGAGTGCTCCTTATGAAGTGCACTGATGTTCAAGTGCCTGAGGGCTTGTTCACATGGGAAAATTCAGTGGCATTATTCATACCTCTCCACTGCAGAATATGAGTACCCACATGGGAACTCAACAAGGCTACAATTATTTTGCTCTAGAAAAGTCCTAAGTACCTTCATATAGTTTCTCCCCAGAAAGTTAGCTATGGCACAGGTAATGCAACACACCAGATAAAATGCATTTGGGGACATCAGAAAGGACTGCTTTGTACAAAAGCCACTCTTCATTCATGTGACAATACATTTCCCTATTTGACATGATTGTTTTTTCACACAGAGCGCTCTGTCCCTACTTTAAAAAAAACTCATCCCACAGAGAAATTAAAACAAACACCATGCATGTACTTATCCGCACCCACCCACCCACTAATTATTGATATTAGTTTTGCTGCACTTACTTACACTTTTCTTCTGTAAAGGCATCCTCACTCTGAGCACCACACTCAGACAGATGCTATCTGAGCAGCAACTACAGCTCTTGGTAAGCAAACAATGTGCTGAACGCTGATGGAGAGGGCTCGCGCTAGCTCAGGAAAATAAGCAAGAACAGAATCCAGGTAATATAAAACAATTTCACACTTGAAAGGATATTAACAGGACGTGCTGCACCTGCAGCCATGAATTTCATTTGCATAGGAGAAAAACAATCTCTGTGCTGTAAATGTAATACAATGGGTAGGAGGGATGGAAGAGAGAAAGAAAACAAAGACTGCCTCATATACAGTGTCCCTTAGCAGTGGCTGGGATGTGGCCTCTGCAGTTCTGCCTTTTGTGTCTACTCTGCCCTTTGCAGTTCTCGCTGAGTGACCCGAAGCAGGTGGTATAACTCGGAGAGAGATTTCAGAGTCCTCTGGTGCCCGGCAGCATCCACGTGCCCCGGCTCGGCACACTCCTGCACAGCCTTCTGCAGCTGCAGCTGCAGGGGGAGGGAAACCAGCGGTCCTCTGAGATTTGGGGAAAACCAGCGACGGAATATTTTGTCACAAATTACCTGAGGAAAGAGAAAAGAGCAGATGGTTGTCTTTCAGGAGCCACAACGAATGCCCTGCTGCTTCTCTAGGACTGTAGCAAAATGTCATCTGAATCCAAAATGCCTCCAGCCATTCAAAGAGGAAGGTATAGAAAAGGAGCAGCCGCAAAGGCTATGCTCAGGCTGAGGAATCCCCCTTCTTCTCAGACTGCTCTCGCACTTCTGCATAACAAGTGGTGAGGGTGAGGGGGTGCGAGAAGCCGGCAAAAGGCCGCCAAGCTGCACTCCCCCAGCCTCTCTGCTGCCCTAGTGCCTCCCACCAGCACAAGGTGGGTGAGCTAAAGACACCCCATCCCAGGGCCAAGAACCCCACGGACTCCCCTTTCCACTACATCCACGTACTACGTCTGTAGAGTGGGGAATCGCAGCCCCCCTCGTGCTTACAGGTGGACAGCCCCGACTTTACCGTTAGTGCTAATGCTAATGCTAATGCTAATCCCCTGCCCCTACTTCCTTCACTCTCCTGTCTGAGGCACTGAGCTAACAGCTACACAAAAACACGGCAAATAAACACTAGTGAATATAAAGATCTGTTTGCATGCCCCAAGATGGGATCTCTGAACAGGACTGGCACTTACATGGTCACGTTTAAAAACCTGTCTTCGTCTCACAGTCTCCTAGTACATACCATGCATTTTACAGTCAATGTGATTTTAAAAGGAATGGATGCATAAAGCAGCTGTGTCTACTCACTTGCAAGTTGTTATTGGCTCTCTGTGCTCCGCATTTTCCGATTTTCAGATTGCATTTTGAAAAGCAATCAAAAAAATTACAATCTTCGTCCCCTGTGCAGTTCTGTTCGAGGATGTCCCTCATTTTGGGTTCAAAAAAGGCCATATCCACATCAATGGCCACCACCTGTGGATCAAAACAAGCCATCAGATCTGGCATGGCACAGCCTGCGGGACAGGGCTGAGCAAGCGTTCTTTGCTGCTTGCTTTTGGAAATGCTGTGCTGGGAGCATCTGCCAGTGGAGAACTGGGATCACAATGAAAGGGCTTTATTTTGCTAAACTGAGCTGCACTCGTCTTATAAATACCACTTTTTAAACAAAAACAACCACTGCTTATGACACCAGGAAAGGGAAAATTATTTGTGGACAATATGCGTCCCTGGGGTCAACTGGATTGATTTGCCTTAAACCGAGACTATCCAACTTGAAGATTGATTTTCAGATTATTACATTATGTAGATGACAGCTCAACCTTTTAATTATATGAGGGTGCAAAATTACCCACAGGCCAGACGGTATCATTTCACAATTCACCATTCAGACTAAACCCCTGACTTTAGCATTGTGGAGAGGAGCAGTGGGATGTGCAGAAGTACCTGCACCTGGTACAGCTCCTCCGAACCTGCCACGGCATTCAGCGGGTTTGAGTCTGCTCAGCTGTAGAGAGATCCCTGAGGCTGCGGAAAGTCGAGACTGGCTTTGCCCAGTCCTGTTTGCTATGGTTTGACTCATTTATTGTGCATGGTTCTTGTTCTGCTTGTCCAGAAATATGGTCCATAACAGAGTCCAGCCAGCAGCTGGTCTCAGCAGAAAAAGCAAGGACTGAAGGGATCAATCAGTTTTCTCGCCCTGACACAAGGCTTGCAAAATAGTGAATACGCAGCACAAAGAGGTCTGCAGAGCTGCTGGCTGTGCTAGGTTTGAAACCATTCTGGGAGTGAAGGGCTGTAGTCTGTTTCTGCCAGTGTCACTCCACCCATGAATACTTCACCTAAAAAAATCACAGCAATAAACAGGGAAAGAAAGGAAGCCAGTCATGGGATGGCAGCTGCTCGACATGAGACAAACTGTGGGTGACCACAGCGAACGCAGCCTGCCTTCAGCGCCATGGATGCAGCAATCGGCATACGTTCAGAGCTGCGCTTAACACTTGACGGTCGGGGTCAGAGACTCTGCCTTCCAACAGCTGACACACATTTTCACGGAGGGAAATGTCTGGGACCTGGGCAAAGCAGAGTTACTTGGGCTCAAACGATAGCCTCGTTTTTAAGATAAATAACAGGGGAAGCTGAACTGGGTGGCTGGAGCAGCAGCTGGATCAACCCCAGGAACTAAAGATGTCTGGTCTGGTAGAAGGCCAAATAAACCTTCCACAGGCAAAAGAAAGCACAAGGTCTAATCTTTGTTTTATTCTACTTCTTTTTCCCCAGGGAAAATCTTAAAGAGATGAGGAACAGCTTAAAACTTCAGTATTTTTAGCTTCTTGGAGAGCTTGATAATGATGAGGTAGCCTAAAGAATTTCACACGTTTGGACAGGCAATTTTTTTTTCTTTTCTTCTTTACTTCCTTAAGCTTTCTGCAGTTTTGCTGTTCACTTCTTTGGAGAAGAGACAGTAAAAGCGGTGCAGGGTTTCCCCAGTCCTAGGGTCGCTGCATCGGCACCCTGGTGGGGTCTCTGCCAGCACGGAGCACCTCTCACAATCTGATCAATTGCTCCGCTAGGAAAAAAAGCCCTGGTTCCCAAACGTGCGGCTGCCAAAGGGTTCGGTGGTTTCATCAAGTTCATCTGTTACAAAAACGTGTGGGCATCCAGCCAGACCCTGCGAAGATAGATCTGGGTGACACTCTACCTATAAACAGCTACGTTTTGGTGGGGTTTGTTATGATTGTAATTAATGAGGAAGGTGCCTAAGGAAACGCAGAAAGGACCCAGCTTGGCTCCTGACCTGACTTAAAGTCATGTTCAAGGTGCTGTAGTCTTTCTAGTTCTTTCTGAGGTGCTGGCAGAATAGGAAGCTCTCCTGGAGCACTGTATATTCACCCAAATCTCCTTCCAACTCTGCCCCTTATGTAGCTCCATGGTAGCTTAACATTCCCCTGGATGACCTACCAGGCAGTGATCTCTCCCCTCCGTGCTGCAGGAACAGCATGGGAAGGCTGGAGTGAGAGCCGGAGGCTTATCCCCACCATCTGAAAATAATCCTCAAAGTAAAACTATTGCACTCCAGGCACATTTCTTTGGGCACTAGCAGCCTCATTGCTGCGATCAGGAATAAGTGATACTACTAAAGGATAAGGAATACTATTACGGGTGTTCATTATTATCCTATACAGAGCACAAGAAACAAGCAAGTGAAAAAATCGCTTAAAACAAACATGAGGGGCAAAAAAAGAGGCTGCCTTGCTGTGTCCCTGTTCTGGAACTAGTTGATAAAAGTGCCTAGAATTTCTGCTTCTCACTCTCCTTCCTTCTTCACCGATCAGAAGTTCTCTCCGTTGTCGTGCCCCCGCAGCTTTCTGTCTGTGTGCATCTCCTGTCTCCCAGCCCAATGGGGTGAAAACAGGTGATACCAACAGGCTGTAACGTACAACTGGGAGAGCCATGAGTGAGCAGCAGCTCACGTTTTGTTTTTTAATGACTTCTCTTAGAAAATACTAAATTAGAGTACTTTCCTATAGCAGAAGGTGACTGCTGTCTCGTTGGACCCCAGAAGTCATGGGAGGATCCTGGAGAAGCAAGCCTCACCAAAAGCACTCATAAGGGAAGACACATCCAATATTCGTTCTTTTTTCCTGAATGAAATCCCTTTTCCTCTAAGCAGGTGGTAAAACAGATGCTCTGGTGGGTGCTCGGCCACAGGCAGTCACAGCCCTGTGTAACTGAAAAAGATGGGCAAAGCCTGCCTTGAGGAATCTCTGCCGTACCTCACTTTGCCTAAACACCAGTACGCATTTTTAGTTTCTTGCTGTAGCTCCTCACCCATTCCCTGTTCAGCTGCTGCGCTGCACCTGAATAAACAATGGAAGGGAAGGGAAGGGTGAAGGGGAAGCACTCTAATCGGTCTTAATGGCTATATGTTTAGGCAATGTTTGCCTAGCACTCTGAAGATGCGAGTGTTATATTAACAGTCAGTGAGTACTGAAAATAGCATTCAAGTCTCTGAAAATGCTTTATGTTGACTCAGAGTGCATAAACTCCGCTGATGTCACTGCAAATTGTGAGTCTGGTTCAAACACTTACTTACTGCACAGTGCCTCCAGTCCATACACACAATTCCCACCGAAACCAGTGGAATTTCTGTCCACGGAATGAATGCAAGATATGTTCAGCAATGCGGTGCTGAGCTACATCACTACTTAGAAAACATGCATAGCTATTCAGGTCTGAGTTACAGCTGTACAATGAAAAGTCAAAGAGTAACACTACCAGGGAGTTTCATGTCGCTGCCCTTGGATCATTTCCAGACCAGATAAGCTGAACACTAAAGCACAAAGATGCGTGTGTTTGTATGTGGGGAGGTCCCCTTGTGCCAGGTCAGGGAATTCAGCCTTAGCTTTCAAATTGAAACAGCTTTACCTTTCAGCATCACTACCAGAAATAGTTGCCATGACTCAAATTACAGCTTCATTTACAGCTTTTGAGATCTCCTTGCCTTCAGGAGGTATCCTTCACCACATTCAAGAGACCCTGTCGGTGCCAGTGCCTTTGAGGAGGTGAAACAAATCAGAACTGAGCAAACAGTTCTCGAAACAAGCAGCAGGATCTAACACTCTGAAACGTGGCTGCATGTACTACAAAGAGGAAAAGCAGTAGAGAAGCTCCCCTGTTACTTGTAAATGCATCGGTTTTGCAAAAACTTGGCCAAAAGCTGCACGAGGAGGGAAGTGTCATTTTTACACAGCCACTTTCAGACTAGGATTTGACCTCAAATTGCTGCAACACAAGCCCAAAGACTCAACTTACCGTAAGATCGTGCCTGATAGCAAAGTTTTCTGGTTTGATGTCACACAGGTGAAGTCGGTGAGAGAAATCATTATCAAAATGCTGCACCATGTCCAGAAAGCTGAGTGCAATGTCAGTGATGGCTCTCACCTTGCTTCTGTGGCCAGCAAGGGAGGGACTGACCATGTTTTCCAAGGGAAAAAGAGTTTTGTGCCAGGCATGTCCAGCTGTGAGATACTCCACAGCATAAAAGTGTCCACAAGAGCCAAGAATTCGTAGCACGTGTTTGCTGAAGTCCTGCAGCAAACTGAAGTAGATATATTCTTCCTGCTGGAGCAAGGACCACATGCTGGCCACCTGTGCTTTCCAACGCGGTCCCTTCTTCCTTGTCCACAGGGGCCCCACAGTATTGTTAGACAGTTCTAGCCCCAGGACATTTTTGACCTCCAAGGCTACCATCAGCAGAAGCTCTGTTTCAGGAATATCCTGTGTTTCCACCTCCTCTAGCATAGTGAGATGCTGGTAGCTGGAGAAGATTTCCTTTTTGGATTTCAGGATGATGGGCTGGCCTCTCCAGTCAGCCTGGATGACCTTCTTACCTCTGTCATAGTAAAGGCAGTGTTTGTACACCAGCTTCTGTGCCACACACAGGTCTTCACAGAGGTCGCCAGTCAGGGCTCCGCTGCTGTAGTCAAGACACTGGAGTGAAAGAGCAGAATATTCATAGCAGGACCATACACCCGTGGACCCCTTAGAAGAAAGGCAAAGAATCAGCAATAGTCCTAAGCTCAAGAGTCTTGCAGCAGTTGTGGTACCGCAAGCACACACCTTCTACAATCGTTGGGTTATTCAATGGTTTCTCAGAAGTCTCTAGAGACGTTTTACTAGGGGGAATCTTGCTTCAAAACAGGGATTCTTGGGATGGTAAAGGACAGGCTTTTTTGGGGCAAGGAAATGGACTAGATGACCTGTTACTCTTAAGTTCTCGCCACATAAGAATCCAGCAAGACAAGCTTTGAACACACTTGGCTGCGCTATGTGAGATTCTGGGCTGTAACATTTTCAGGCACAGGAGATAACTTCCAGTGTAATTCAGGACTTCTCTGGAAGGTTCAGGGCAGCGTAACTTCAATATCCCCACTTAAACTAGAGGAAAATCCATGGGTAGCTGGATTGCTGGGACCTTCCGCAGCCCTGCGTGTTTCAACCTTGCACTCAAGGGCACCCATGCCCTGAATGAAGCTGTAAGAACCTCCTTCTGCACTGCCAGGAAACACGGAGGTTGCACTCAATGCCTCTTGGACCAAGAACTTTCAGAATTTTTAAATATGTAAATGCTGTCAGACAAAATTACTTTTCCAGTTTTTATATGTACTTATCAGAAGTGACAGTCTAATATGAATTAAATACTTTTTTTTTTTTAATTGGAAAAAATCAGCCCATGGGAACATGGGAACTGCTGCTTCATAGTTAAGTGGTCACTGCAAATTCATACAAGAACTGCAAGGATTTCCTCACCAGTCCTTCCTTCAACCCATAATTGTTTCCATACCATAATTTCCAAAAGTGTAGGCAGTCAATATATTCCTATGGGCATTCAGAAGTGCAGCTGCAGGGACTGCTTTGGGCGAATCAGTAGAGGGGGTGATCAGAGGTCTCTGGTGAAAGGGGAATAGACTGTGGTGGTGTAGGAAGCCAAACATCTGGGAGGCGGCTTGACAGTGTCAGCCTTCTTCATTGCTTTCTGGCATTTGAACCTTCATTTAAACAAGTTGGCAGCTCCCACTGCATGTGGAGTACTTGCAACGGCTGCCTGATCCCCACCTCATTTGTGACTTGCTGTTACATACACAAGACACATGATCATAAAATTCAAGTGATGTATTTTCTTAGGACAGTCTCTGAGGTGTGCACCAGAGGAATACGTTCTGATGCCAGGCAACATTCAGCGTCCAACCTTAAACAACACACTGGGGAATGGGTGGAGGATTAAGTCCAAAATCAAGGAATGGTGATAAATTGACTAAAACAGCTCACTGACGGCAGTTCAGACACGCATAAAATTTATTTATACTCTGATGTTCTCACAGCCCAAATGAGAACATTCAATGCCAGCAAGGAGAGCCAGGTAGGCAAACTCTAGCATGAATGTCCTGACCCTGAGTCTAGGGTGATGTACATGTACGTGTGTGAAACACACACATCTGCATCCACATCCACGTCAGGATGGTCAAGCAGACTCACTGGGCTGTCCACAGACTTCAGAGCATGCAGATCAATGTTCTTGCTTTTGAAAATCCACTCCTATGAATGTAATACAAATTTATTTTCCCTTTTTTAAGTAGGAAATGTAATTTTCTCAACAGAAGTAGTTTAGCAGTTTTTACCATCTGGAACTCTAAGCAATTTTAGAAAGAAGATTACAAACAGAAGGAATTTTGGGGGTTTTCTTTGGAGCGTAAGTATAATCACATTTAAAATCATTGCTCTTGTATTGAGAAGACCACAACCTAACTCTTCTTCTGCTACAGTAAGATAATGTGGGACTTAGTCCTGTAACTGGGTCCACATGGGCGAACGCTTGCCCCTGTGGACAATTTTACTGTAGTCCATCAAGTTCACTTTTAGAGGGTCTGTATGCATGGACCTCTTGCATCTAGAGGAACACATGCCCAGAAGACCTGCAGTCAAACATGAATATGCAGCTTATTTTCTTGTGCTGCCATCATGTCATTCTTAACGGCATTCTTAACGGCATTAATGAGAAAAAGTAGTTGTGGAAAAAATAGTCTCGTTTACATTTCCCAGACATAGGAGATGAGTCATTTCTGAACCTGGCGGCTGTTTAGGATTTGTCCGCTGTTGCAGTTGAACCCATACATCTTTGATTATTAACCTAGTATCTGACAAAGAGTCTCTGAACCTGATTCTTCTTACACTGAACTTGCGCAGTGTTTTGCAAATGAGGATCTGTGAAACAGGACTTGACCAAGGAGTTCCTGGCCTCACAGTGATGAAACACAGATCTACCTTCCAGAATTAACATTCTCTGCTGGCCACCAATGCAAGCACGAATTTCAAAAACGCCTCTTCAAATAAGCAATCGAGAAGTTTGAACAATTTTCAAAGTGTCTCTCTCTACTCACAGAATGTAGTGAGTTGTGAGGCACTCAATGGCTTTAAAAACCTCCTCAGTTTCCTGTTCATTATAACCTAGAAGGCCAGCAAAGACTGACTGCACCTTCACATCCCCACTACTCCCCCCCATTATTCCAACTTTTAGTGTTTTATGTTTTGCCATAAGCATAATACACTAAGTGAGATTAGCTCCCCAGCCTTCCCTCTATAATCCTTATTTTTTCAGCCCCCAGATGATTTTTGTGGTTTTATTCCCTCTCTGTTTCTTCTCTCCATTTTTCCCTCCACCAACCTTAGAAGCACAGACATCAGAACTGAATGCTGTTGTCCAGTGCTGCCAAGACAGCCAACAGCCCTTCCCTAATTCTCCTTTTTGGAGACATTCAGAGGTCACCTCAGGCTTTTAGGCACAGATTGAACTGGTAGTTCATGTTGAAGCCATTATTTGACCTCTATGTCCTTTCCAAAGTCATACAGTTTTACAAGACAGTCTTCCATCCTATTGGCATAGCTTGTACTCTTGTGCTCCCCAGTGTACTAGCTTGCATTTTACTGTATTAAAACATATTTTGGTGGACTGAAAACATTTAACCAGGTGATTCAGATTACCCTGCAATGAAAAGATGGTCTGGTTATTATTTACCAACCCAGGAACCTTTGCACTAACTGCAAACTTCACCATACAAGATTTTATAACATCACGATGACTGCTGATGAAAGGAAGAATCAATTCCCCAAAGAAATCTTCCAGAAATGGTCCTCCACACTGCCATCCCTGTCTTAATGACTGCATTTTGAGATCTGTCGATGAGACAGTTTTAAATCTACCTAATGAGAGCCCTTTGAATGCCACTAAGTGCCAGATTTTTTTAAACTAAAATATGAAAGTGATACTAAGCCAAAAGCCTTAGAGAAAAGGAGCTATACTACACAAAAATGCAAACACAAGCATGGTTTGGACTCGCTCGTCTGTTTTTGTTTAAAATTGGCTACATAATTTTTAATATCCTTAGTACATTTATCAAGATAAGTTAAAAAAGATGGGTTTAAATTCATGTAAGAGTTTCAGTTAATGTAAACCCCACTAAGGATTTATATAAATTTAAATAACTTACTGTACCACCCTCACTTTTGTGTAGATCAGGCCTGAGACTGAGTCCTGCCCTGTTATCAAGGACTTCTCCTATGTAAACGCAATAGTGAGCAAGGTTTTGGAAGGCATCAAAGTTAATTAATTTCTCCAGAGAAAACAGAAATTGATCATTATGATTTAGTGTGTTCACTGTAAATGAAGATGAGACCGGTGTTAGGAAAGAGTAAGTGGCCTTCTAGAGAGTTAAAGTTGGTCTCTGCAAAATGCCCAGTGCTACTTCAGCCTTCCCAGTGCAGTACACATCTGCCCAGATGTATGTTTTACTCAGAAGAAGGAAATAAACCTTCAGAAATACCACTTGCAAGGGTATACAACCATGCAGTTTTCACCTACTTGCTTAAAATAGCTCATCTTCTACTGAAAGTATGACAGACTAGTAAAATAGTTTTTCTTGGAAGTTGAATTTTGCTTAATAAAAGGCGTGAGACTCAAGCTATCAGATTATTTGCTTCGTAGATCGATTGCACTTTCTACAACTGCGAAACTCGTGCCATGCTCAGAAGATGTATAAAGACTTATTTCAGGGCTGATGAAGACGAGCTCATTTTCTAATCGTTCCACTAGAAGGACGATCCCTTTCTAACGTCATCTGGGAAAACTGTCGCTTACAAGCCTTAACCATACTAGTGAAGACTCACCTACGGAAACAGATGAGGACTCACCTATGGAAACGGATGAACACAGCAATCTCAGCTACCCTTCCTCTGGAAGGGGGGTCTGAAACTGAGCTATAGCACAGCGACAGAGACACCTTTCCAAGCTTGTGCCTGAAATCTGATCCCTGCCTGGGCTTTTGAAGTCGTGCCTGATGCTCTCCAAACTGCAGAACAGCAAGCCTCTGTCCATCTGTTTACTAGCGAGCGTGATGGCAAGGGCCTGGACCTTCCTGAGCTCGGTGGCTCCTTGCAGGTCCACGCCTCTGTGCTCTTCCCAGCCATGTAAGGAACGGGCAGGATTCATTCTTTCAGCTGCAACCCTGAGAGCTCAGCTGTGCTTCAAGCTGACTGCTGGGGTAAAGAAACTGAATCTCACTGCCATTAAAAACGCGCTGTCAGGACTGCTGCCTATAGTTTCTCTTCCTTTATTATACAGAATTTAGGGGAAATCTGCGATCGGCTTTTGCTTGCTGCAGTAACAGATTATTTAATTTCCATTCGGATTCCTCCCTTCCCACCTAAGCATTGGCACTATAAATACCTTAATTACGAAACAAAATTAAACTCAAAGCATTAACCCACGCTGCTCCTCTTCTCGAAGTGTTTCCTACACAATTCTAAATCAGTTTCTTTTCCTTTTTTTTTTTTTAGGGAGATTTTAATGACTAGTCGCAAATCCTTTCTTGAATTTTGAATAACTACATCTTAACTGCCAGCCCCTGCCAGACGTAAAGGAGGCGTTGCGAGCTGTGTGGCATTTCTGAAAGACGACTTTCGCACAAACACCCTTGCGGCTCCACACCACAAAAAGACCCGGAGGGAGGCTTCCTCCCGCTTCGCAGCGTGCGGGATGCCGAGCTGCCCCTTCCGAAGCGCCGGGGAAGCGCCCCCGCACCCCACGCCGGGTGCCGGCCTGCTGCCTGCACCTGCCCTCGCCCCGGGGAGGGAGGAAGGCAGTGCCCGCCCGCCCGCCGAGGCAGCGCCGGGGCCGCCGGCAGCCGCCCGCCCGGGCGCACCGGGGGCGCGCCGGGGCTGCGGCCCCGCGGCGGGACGGAGCCGGGCAGGAGCGCCCGGGCGGCGCGGCCGAAATCGGGCGCTCGGCTCACCGCAGCCCTGACGGACGCCCGGCGCCTCATCCTGCCGGGCGGCCCCCGGGGATGCCCCGCGTCCCGCCGGGGCACGTACCAGCCTGGCCAGGATCCGGCGGCTTTTCTCGTCCGTGCAGCGCTCGGAGAAGACGCTCCTGTGCAGGAGGAACAGCAAGGCGCTCACCACCATCCAGCAGGCAGCCCACAGCAGGAGGAGCACCAGGGTGCATCGCCGCCAGATTTTGAGCCGCAGCCGCTTTAAGCCCGGGATGCCCCTCATCGTCGCGCCCGGGCTGGGCTTGGGCGGCCGCTTCAGGCGCTCCGGCCCCCAGCGAGCGGCGGCGGCGGCGGGGGCCGCCGCGCTCCCCCCCCCGCAGGCTTGTCCCGCTCCATCGCCAAGCGCCCGCCGCCCCCCCGCCCCGCCGCCGCGCTGCCCGCCGCCGCGGCACCGGCCCCGCTCCCGCCCCCGCCGCCGCCCGCCTCCCCGGGCCGGTGCTGCCCTTACGGAGCCCGGAGCGCCCCTTTTGAATTGAAGCCACGTAGTTCCGCCGGCTTTTGTCTGCTCGCCCCGGTGCCAAGCGGCCCCTGCAGCCTCTTGGCGGCTTCTGCCCGCGCCCCCGCCTCCCCCTCTGAGTTTCTCACCCGAGAATAAAAGGGGTTTTGAACGGTGCTGGAGGCTGCTGTGGGAACCCCCCCCTTCCCTTTCCACTTTGGAAGAGGCAGCCTGGAGACGGACGTTCCTCCTGGTGAAAGCTTCGCCTCCCGTCAAATGGCCGGGGGGGGAAGGTGCTTATTCTGGAGTAACTTCTGCAGTTGGACCCGCCCGGGGCTAAAGGAGGAAGAGAGAGAAGCGGCCCAGGTGCCCGTTCGCTAACGCACCCTCCAGGCCCCCCGTGGGGTCACCCCCTCACTCCCCAGCAGCTGCCCCAGCCTCCCTGCCCGCCCCCTGTCCCGGCCGCGGGGATGCGGCTGCCTCCTGCCCGGCACCCCGTGCCGTGGCTGCCTCGGCAGCCAGCGGAGAAAGCCAGCCCCATTGAACAGGTTGCCAAACCAGGGCAGGGTGTACCGGGTCCAAGGGGGCTGGGGACGATAAATTGCCTCCCTGCCCTCTGGCAGAGAGAGTTATCTGTGGCTACGTCCCTCTTTGAGGACGGGTCAGCTCCATGCGACGGTCTCTAAGATATTTGACTTTGTTAACGTTTCTAAGGGGTCAAAGACCCAGATGTTTGTTCCTGGGAGGCAAGCGAGATCCTGGCATCCTTTCCTCAGTCCAGGTGCCGACTGTCTCTCTTCCCTGTCTCTGTTTAGACCACTGCATTCACTTTTTTCTCCCTTGACTCCCACTGGATAGCATCTCACCATCACAGTTTTCAAAGGGAAAATTCATATTCTAAAGTACAGCCCAATGTAATGAGGGTATCTGATTCAAAGTTTACTGTCAGGTATGATGAAAAAGGACCCGATTCATTTTCTTTCCCTTACGTGGATGGTTACCTCAAGCTACTTGCAATCCCATAGCAGGAAGATGTATTGCAGTTAATGAAACTACTCGGAGGGTAAATTATTTACCCAAATGAGTAAGAATAGCAGAATCTGGCCCATGGATGGAGAACTGCAGAATAATTCAATAGACTTATTTTAATGCGCATCTTGTGTAAGTCAGTTGCTCTGGTGTGCATTTCGTTAGTAAATTAATGCGATAGGGGAAAGTTCACTGTTGGAGAGCTGAGTTCAGGGATATATGCTCTGTACCATCATGTCCGGCTTAATGAAAAATATCTCCCTGTACAAGTCATTAAAAAGAAAGATATGTCTATTGACGTGATCAAATTTTAACTCTCAAAACAGCGAGGGGATGAGCGCAGGTGCAGCAAACTTGCTGCTATCCACACCTCTTGCATGGCTAGTACAGTGCTCCCCTACATGGCAGAGCAGGGCTCAAAATACAGCTTCTAAGTAGGTGGCAGGCTGTGGCAGAAAAGCAAATGGAAAGATAAAAACATTGCTGAAAATACTACAGCTTTCTAGAGACTGGCAGTGGGGAGGGGGAAGAGCAAAACCCCTTTTATCTCCAAAGAGTCTCAGAGGCTGAATCGTTATCACTAGCCACATCTTCTGTCGTTAGTGTGTCCTGCGCTCTCTCTCCGCCATCTCATCTCTTCATCTGCAGAGGCTGTCTGTGGCCATCCTTTTTATACTTGCTTTGTTTCCCCCTGATCCTTTTCCCGAGAGGAGGCTTCCTTTTGAGGCACTGGCGATACAGTCTGTTTCTTGGGAACGTAGCAAGCGGGAAAGACAGACTGGGCAACTAGGAACTGAAAACTTTTAATCCTATTTCTCAGTCTGATACAGTCTTTCAGAAGCTGTCTCTGGTCAGTTTTGGGTGTTCATCTTGAAATTCCTAGGACAATAGGTGGGGAAGGGCAAGCGGGAGAGTTACTCAGCCGTTCCCCTGCAGGGAGTACCAGCTGGGCTTGAACACAGCCAACCTTCATCAGCTGCTGCTGCCACCTAGGCGGAAAAACTGCAGATCTGCCATAGCCATGTCTGGTGCAATATCGAGATGGAGAGATGTGTCCCACGTGGAAAAGGGACGCAGATGGTAGGGGAAACTCAGGCATCAGAATATCTCCCTGCACCTAAGCTGTCTCTGGGTAACAGTTTAGGCACTACCAAAACTATATCTATTTTACACTTTATTTTTTAAAGTGTGGATCTTGACTTCTCTGTGTGTCAGCATTCCCCAAAGGATATTATGCATTACTATTTAACGTCCATGAAATTCTCTATATGTCTTATTTGTGTTTTAATGAGAGTGCTGAAAACGAATCTTAACTACTCCTGACTTTGAGCTAGGAACAGAGTATGGAGACTTCAGGTCTGGTTAGGTGTCATAGCTGAGCTGCTCTAATTGCTACTGAAAGAAACAAGCGTGTTCGTTCCCTCCTCCTCCTCCTCCACCATCACCTCCCTGTTCTCCTCTTGGTCTTGCCTGCCTAGTGCAGTCCCTTCCCCCAGTGAAAGATACGTCTCGCTGCCCAGTGGGTTTTCTCAACTCACTAACAGGGCAGAAAACTTTAAAGCTGGTCTTTGCCGAGATTATTTTCAGATGGGTTAGAAAGGCCTGAGGATGCCAGCAGGCACGCTGGTAGAGCTGTTGCAGGGAGGCATGTTGCAGGGCCCGGCGCTCTGGGACGCTGGGGGCAGAACTCTCCGGCTGCCTCAGCTGTGCCACATGTCTGCACCTTAAGGATGCAATGTGATATGACGGATAAGGTGATCTAAATGGAAATGGTTGCTGAAAGGAACAGTCCTGTCCCCATTTTCACCCCAGCCATATGCTTCCACTGCCTCCTTGGCAGTTGGGTCAGGGTAGTTGGCCCAGCAGGCAGCACCTGTAGGTTTCTGAGTGCACTTTTCATTTCCTCCCAAGGTACCAGCTAAAATTCGCTGGATTTTGGGGTGTGTAAGGAGCCCACATCCTTCCCTTTCGTTTGGGAACAGCTGCTACACATAGCAAGTGCAATTCTACCTTTAACATACAGGTGTCTGCTGCTTTGAAATTATGCAATAAGAAGAAACAGACTAAGAAAAAATAATAGGTTTTAAGATAGTTTTAATAAAGTTTTTAACAGTTTTAATAAAAAATAAAAGTGCAACGTGAACGGAACCTAATGAAGCAAACGCAAGCTGCATGACACTCACGCTAGACTGTTTACCAGTTTCACTTTATGGTAAATCCCACAGGAGGCATTTGCAGGGAATAAAGCCCTGTCTTCCCAAAATATTTTGATATAGCACTCAGACAGGGAAAAGGGCTTGTATCTAGTTGTTCAGTCTCTGAACTTTCAAATATCCCACTGACTTTAGTAGGAGTGAAAAGTTGGACAAGTCTGGTAAATCTGTGTGTGTGTGTACACATACCTTCGTGTATGTACCTGTATACATACACAGATATACATAGACATCTTCAGAACAGATAAAGAATTGACCCAGAAAGCTTGGATTCAGTAAAAGATAAAAGCCTAGGTGTTTTAGGATCAGGGGGTTTAGCCTTTAATAACAATCTGTTGCTAGCTGCAAAATTCAAAGCCAGTTTTAGATTTTCCTAAACTTCAAGGTTCTTCAGACTAACAGAGTTAAATCTAGTCCATCCTCTGTAAAATATGTATCTAAATGTCTCTCTGTCCCATAGCAATTTTCTCTTGAAAAAACCCTCTGCATCAGAGAAACTTTGCTTCCTGTATATATTAAAATGTGACTATTTCACGTTATATTCCTGTATTCCTTAAGGAAGCTATATTCCTATTCTCATTTTATCTGAGAATTATGCTTGATGGAAATTAATTAGTAGAAGTTGAATTAAAGCAAGCAACATCAAGGGCAGTAAAAATAATCCTGGACTAACTGTATTAGTTCCTACCCAATTAAATTGCTGAAACGTTTGAATTACTGCTGAGAGCATGACGACAATATCAAGTTGGTCTCCTCTTCATTGCTGTGTTGGGCACATGACAAAATTGCGCATCACCGGTGACAGTTCAGAGCTGGAATAACCACAGGCTTCAGCGGCCAGGAGTGAGATGCCTTGGCACAGCCAGGTGGAGGAGCCTGGCATGGTGTCTACCTGTGCTGCCTACCTACGGGTGGGCTCAGCAGCTCCTCAAGCCAGGACCATGAGGAGTCCTCAGCTTGAGGAGCTGCTGAGCCCACAGGTTGCTTCAGACACCTTTTCTTCAGACACCTTCAGACACAAACTGCGTTGCACAGGCTCAAGTTGTATTAGGCTGTTAGTCCTTATTTTCCCAATTACTTCAGTCTTTATCAGAGTTTGAAAGAAAAAATAAATGAGTCATTAAGAACTACCTTGGCACCCAATGAAATGTAAAACTGGTTCATTAGCAATTATTGTTCTGTTTGGTTGATTTCATCACCTTCTGTCATTAGCACTAGGTTGTCTATGGAAAGAGGGTATGTTTCTGTTCATCTTTCACAAGGCACAAATGAATCTCTTATTTTCCTGCTAGTAGCTCAGGAAACTTTCAAGTGCTGTTCAAATCTACCTTGAAAATATATTTTAACATATAAATATTTCTTTCTGATTTCCCGTGGCGAAGCTGAGTTACTGAAAAACATCACAAGGTTTGACATACGTTTGAACATGTCCTTTAGGCAGTGAAATTCCCCTGCAGAGTACTGAGTCTACCAGAGGAATCCAAATGTATTTTCTCATTTATGCCATTAATCAAAAAGAATATGTTGCAAACTACTCACAGAAGTTTTACTGCATCAGCGTGCAGTGAGTTTATTGGGTCATATTGCAACCCAGAAGGAGAAAAATGGCACAATATAGAATACAGAGTATAGCTTTGTGGACAAGGGAAAAGCCTAGAGTAATTCACTGATTTAAACAAGGGAAAGTGTTTAGACAGAAAAAGCTTTCACATATATTTTTAATATATTTTTTCCCGTTTGCTTTTTACTTTCAGCAGATATCTCTTAGGCATAGTTGCCCATGAAAGCCAAAGATATTTATTTTCCTCTTCCCTTTTACCGCTTTCTAGATTCCACACCGCAAATTTTAATTGTCCTGCTTTTCTCATATATCCCCTTCCAATTAATCTCTTTATTAACCTCATGCCAACTTTTCCCTCTCATTTGGAAACAGTATCATCTGGATAAGCCAGTGAGATACCTTGGCAATGACTGTGGCAGACTGCGGTTTACTTGTAACTCTTCGGATTAGATGGAGTAATCAAGATGTAAAAATATCCTGGAATTTTTGTCCACATATCAAAAATGATGCCTGACACAGCATTGCCTATTGCTTCTCTGCTACATTCCTTGTCTATTTGTGCTACCAGTCACCAACAGGAAAAAACAGCTTAATTAGCTGTAAGATGAAGCTTAATCAGTTTGTAAGTGGAATTATAAGTGAAATTGTCTTTGCCTGGGATTGGAGTCAGTGACTTCAGAACCATTTTTCTAGTCTACAAAAGTCTTTTCTAGTCTTTCCATTGCTCTGCAATGGAATCTGCTACCATGTGGTGTGTTGTACGTCTGTCCACAGCGTGTGAAAGGGAGAAATGTCTGTCCACAGCGTGTAAAAGAGAGAACAAATAAGGGAAAATGCTGCAATTCTTTTCTAGTCTTTCTATATGCAGTTTCTATTCTGTGCACCAAGTTCAGGCCAAGTGATCTCATTATACCAATACTGAATCTGGCTCTTTGTAACCTCCCTTTATGAAAGTCTGAAGCAATTCCAGAAATATTTTGAAGTTGCACTAAGATTATGTAGAAAGAAAAAAACCACCATCTAATAAGCTAATTCCCTGGGGCCTCTTGCATTGTGCTGTTATTTACGTGAGTGATCTGAAGTAATTTAAACAGGCAGATTATTTTATGCACTATACATACGGCTTTCACAGGGTGAAAATGATCACAGGTGATCATTTAGACATGTGGTAGCTCAAAAGAGTATGAGAGTTAAGTGTCACCTTTTCTAGTCCAATGACTAGATTATACATTCCAGTGTATTGGTTAGGAAGACGTTTTTATGGCTGATACTGTCAGAGAAGTTACTATGTTGTCATATAGATTAAAATCGGTTCAGCTCTATGGCTGCAGACTCTCCGGAATTAGTTTATGTTAGGAATTTGCACCAGGCTGATTTTAAATTTGTTTCACTGGCAGGCTGATCTAGTGTAGCCAAGGCCCACCCACCTGCATCTTGTAATGCCATAGTGTTTAAAATGCAGCCCAGCTGTTTCCAGAGGTCTGCATGCTCTCTGTTACTAGAAGAGAAATGGAAAGCAAATAACTGATTCTTGGTGACCGAAAAAGGCATCTCCATCGTAGGCAGAAGTGACCACCAAGTAGATGCTTTCGATATTGCACATGAAAGGTTTTGTAAACTATAGTACACCTTCCAGGGAGAATCTGTCCTGATTTTCTCCATTTACATAAGCAAATCTGAATTTATAGCATTTTTCTGATTGTTTTGCTTTGTTCTTTTGGCTCAAGGGCTGTGTACTGTAATACTCTAAGTTTAAAAATCAAATTAAATATAGACATCACATATGATAGATCATAGCTCATTTACAAGTGGGTATGTCCATTTCTTGATTTCTATTCTAAAAATCCAAATCTGAAATAGAAAAAAAATTAGGATTTAGCAAGATCATGGATGACTTTCAGTATCAGTTCTGTAAAACTTAATTACTTTTGGTTATTTCCTTGAAGCTGTTCTTTGCAGTTTCTTTGCAAATGATGAACGGCTGGGCATGGACCAAACTGCAAAACAATCCATTAGTGAAATTCAATTTTCTATCAGTGTTTGCCAGTAATTAGCTTTTCTTTAGGTAATGTATTGTTAGTTTGCACTCATCCAACGTTGTATGACGTTTGTTTAGGGAAGAGTAGACAATTTAGTTGCTGTACTGCTTACAACGTATAGCTCATAATTATACCAAGGTTAAATATCCATTAGTGCGAGTGACTCCCTTATGTTACTCCCGAGCAAGAAATCTGCGTGTGCGATCCTGTCTAGCTGCCTGAGCAGCGGCAGTGCCGCTGCTGTGTGGCGTTCCTCCTGCTACATAGAAACATCCTCCAGGAACCTGAGTAGTTCTGGTGGCCAGGCCTATTTCTGAGGGGGTCATTGCTACACAGGCATCAATAGCCAATATAATAAACAAGGAGTGCCATGGCACTGCCTTCTGCTTCGAGCAGAGTTGTCTGTGGCTGGGAAGCCTCAGAAGTGGATTTCTGTAGCTTCTTCCTCAGGCGCAATCTTTGTACCCTACTTGCAATGCACTTCCTCACGCTAAAAGAACAGACAGAGAGGAGAATTTGCTTCTCATCAAAGCCAAGCTGGTGTGTGCGGTTTACTTGGTAGATGGGTCTTTCAGGAGATGTGACATTCCTCTCCGTCGCTTCCTATGCTATTTTAAAATCTGGCATTGAGTCAGCTCTTCCTACCAGACCACATTGGTTTTTGCGAGCTGCCTTTTGATGAGAAACTAAATTGGCTGAGAAATACTTTATAAGGCAATAATGTATCTTTTGAACAAACTTAATTTGTTATGGGCTGGAGCCAATGGCCACCGCAGTTAGTGGGAGTCATCCCATGGTTTTCAGTTGGCTTTGGCAGTATAAGTATCTTTCAGCTTTAAGGACGTGTGATAACAAAAATCCCCACTTCAGTTACCTACCCACTTGTCCCTATCTGCCCTTGTGCAATCGATAATAAAAATTTTGCCTTTTTTCTTAAAAGCAGAACTTCATAGAAGCTTGAAAAATGCCTTTGCGTAATGAAGCTTTTGCTCCAGAACTTCTTATGATTCAATCGCCATTACTATTCTTAAGTTTTTTTCTGAAGTGACGTGTTGTCATCCTTTTCCTGTCTTCTGTTTTCTGTCATTTTTCTTCACTATGATCTCAGTATCCTCCCCACTTATATTTTTTCAGTTCTCCTTATTCTCCAATGATTTACCTATTCTATCCTTCTTAGCCCTTAGTTATCTACCAACAGCATCTGTCAGTCATCTCTCTGCTCAGAGGACGATGTGTGTTGTAGAAGGAAATCCTTCTTCCACATCCTTAGCAAGTGGCTTCTTCAGACAAGAAGAGGCCTAATTCTGACCCAGTATCAGTAGAATTATTTTTTATTTACACTAAGATACACAAAAGGAGGAACAGACGGAGATGCCGTTGCTAGACAATATTCGATATTCCTTGGTTTTGTGACTCTCTGTTTCCTGCATATAACTAAATCATGCTTTCAGCCCATGCTGTAGAGACACGCACATATGTTCTTACCAAACAAACTCATAGCAAGTCTTCCAAAATTAAACACAGGAATTGCATTATTCTGGATGTGATCCTCAATCTGGGAAGAGGGGAGATCCACCAAAGGATGGGGAAAGGAACCACGGTGAAACCACAACAGACGCTGAAGAGCAGTGCTGCAGAGCTGCAACCCTGGAGGAAAATTCCAGCTGGGGAAGCGCTTAAGCTCCATTTCCTCGAGGAGAGCATGCAGCGCTGGCCAAGTCTCTTTAATATTTCTCTTTCACTTTGGCAAATCAACAACTTATAAAAGAGTGAAATAAAGTCTCCCAACACTCCAAAATACATTCAAGGATAAATTGAAAATGACATCTACTCACGCACACGGCATGTTCCATGCACTTTCAGCATGGATAAACTGGGCATGGTATTGGGATGAAAAGTTGGGATGAAATACAGGGTAATTGAGATTAAGTTGCAAAAGGGTAAAGGTTTTGGCATTTGGGCTCTGTGGTCATTCCAAAGAAAAGTGCTGGATTGAAGCAGTCTCCAAGGGCTGTGGTTCTCATTTGCAGTCAGGCCACATCTAGCCGGACTATTGACCCTTTGCTTGCCTGTCTGTTACACTTGCTTGTTACATGACACACATCCCACTCTTCCCGTTTGAGCCGCTGCCTTGTTATATTAATGGAGAGCATCAGGACAAGCAGGCAGAAGCAGGGAGTGCTTTAGTGACTCTTAGGCAGAGGAACAGGCTTTGAACAAAGGGATGTAGGTGCATTTTTCACTCGCTTTAGAGCACTGGCACAGCTGGCCTAACACTTCAGCAAACAAGGAATCAATTGGCATGCCCACTCAATGACTTTCCAAGATACGTTGGCTCCGCAGTTTGCGAGCCAGTCCTCCAAGGCGCTGTGGAAGAACAGTTTACCAACAGCCTCTCCCATCGTTCTTTCATCTGTGCCTCAAAAGCAGAAGAGGGAACAGTACCTGCCCTCTCTGAGCCTAAGGTCCCCAAAATAGAGAGACTGCCTGTTCCTGGGCAACGTTAGGGCAGTGCAATGGGGAGCATGCTGCCAAAAGCACCTTAATATTTGGGCAATCTGCACATTACATTTACAAGAGTTTATTTTTGTCTGGCTCTCCGCCACTCTCTAATTAGAGACAGTCTCTCCAGCCCTCTATACAGGTTAGCCAGTCTTCAGGTTTATTTTGGGTTCCTAACAGCGACATTTCCAACATGTCACTGCTGCATCCTGACAAGAGGACACGGAAAACACAGATTGCAATATAGTGTACAGACTCAGCAAAATAGCATGTACAGGGAGGGGCAAAGCCACCTTGTATTAAGTCAGGAAAAAAGGTGTGAAGAGTTATGCAGCAGTGCACAGCAAGACCCTTGTATTCTGCTTTGTGCTCTCATGGTTTGCAGATAAATCTAGAGCCTAAGATGAGAGACCTCAAGATCTATGCTGTCCTGAATTGGCTTAGTTAAGCAGCTAGTGGCTGCTGAAGGCTTAAAGTAATGAAGTTTTGCTACTTTGTGAAGACACTGGAGGATTTGAAGTTGCAACAAGCTTTTGAGTGTGGTTTTTAACAGGAAAGTTTCAACCTTATTGATATAGGGGCAATCAGAGTTGCAGAAAGTTCGATGCCTCAACCACTGCACCAGGAGGCTGGGGACAGGAAGAGGTTCATAGGAGTCAGTGAGGAAGGAGAAGAACCCTGAGAATCCTGGGCATTCTGAGCATCCAACCCACCATTGCAGGGCACAGAGCAGAGCTCCTCAAGCTTGTGCCAACCAAGTCAGAAAGTCAACCTAGCACAGCAGCACAGAGTCTCCCTGCTGTCGTGCTGTGCTCAGGCAGGCTCATCTGCCTGCTGCACAGCGGCCCGACCCTGTGGGACTCATGGGGGATCAATGCAGATGACTGTTCTGAGCTGGATTGCATGGAGCCACAGCGCGAAACGTGCCCTGGGAATATAAACCTGCACTTACCAGGCTCAGTGTAGTGAGAGGACACTGGAGATGACAAAAGGAGCAGCCAAAAAATGGTGGGGCAGAGGAAGGGAAGGAGCAGAGAGAGGGAGAAGGGTTCTTTAGTGTTTATTATTACTTGGGCTGCTGAGCCACATGGGCCCCCTTTGGTACTGGTGCCCCATTGTGCAAGGATGGGAAGAAGGATCATTGGACCAGACCTCTAGACTTGGATTCTGTTCTTGTTTCAATTGCAGCATTCCTCTGGGTCCACATCTTTGTCCACAACAGCAAAAGCTGGGTGCATAGTCCAATGTAGGGACATGGCACACTTCAACAGGATTCTGACCAGGGACTTGGGCACACAGACACCCCACACTGTGCTCTCTCACGTAAACATCAACACTTGCTACACAGGTTAAATGTAATCTGCCCTGTACTTCGATTAATTACCTATTAAAAAACAAAACAGTGTTCCTTTTGTTGGAGGATCAAACTCATTAATTACTATATGGCACACATGCATATGTAGATTAGGAAGGCCATGAGCATACCTGAATATCCAGCACTCTACAATTACATACGTCACATAAGCAGCTCTGCTTTTTTGGAGGCCAGAGCAAGGTTACTTCTGGAGCCATAGCGCTAACTGGAAAAGAGGGACAGTAAATGATACTTTGATTTGGTTTAGTTTACTGCTATTCCTCTAAATGAGTTTGGCCTCTGAGGCCACATTCTTCCTACCACTTGGTTTTGAAAAGGCAGAGGTAATAGGCAAGACTCCCATTGCTGGAATATCAACGGCAAGGCAATTTCCAGATGTAAGCAGCTCTGTTCACCTTTAGTCAACAAAGTCAAACCTGGCAGAAGTGGGTGTAATTCCATTGTTGGATTTGGACCATAAACTTTATCTCCTTCTGCGTCCAACACAAATAGTAGCCTGCTCTGTTCCCAGGGAAGATTTCATACTTGGCCAAAAATAGATGTTGTGATCAGAAGGCAGAGAGAGAAGTCACCCAGAAAGCAATAGTCATCTTTTCACTGACAAACAGCTAGCAAAGCAAGAACCAAGCTTAGTTATATAGCCCTCCATCCCACAACAAGGTTCTCCATGGAAAAGTAAACTGCTTCCACATGCCTTATTTCAGAACTGTGGCCATCATGAGTGGAGAATCTGTCTAAAATAATGGGGAAGAAAAGCAAAGCCTTAATGCAAAGAATGATGTTCTGGAACAAACCCATAATTAAAATTGAGAGAGAAAAAATCTGAAAAAGGAAAATTGCCATCCTGTAAACTCCTGGGAAAAGTTTTATCTGAAGTCTGGTAATATGAGGAGTTTTTCTTGAAGCTCCTAAATGCCAGAACTGTGTTTCACATCTCCTTCTCCATGCTTCAGACAGCTTCTAGTGCTAATGGCTGCAAAACAGTTAGAAAAGGTGAAATGATCCAGTGTCTCTGATTTCAGATGACATCTAGACAAAGACTGAAAGACAGAAAAATATGACCCAAAGGGACCTCAAGAACTCCTTTAATCCAACCCCACACCCAAGACAGGCTTAATTAAATCTACCTTATGCTGATAGTTTCTTGTCTAATTTGTGCTAAAGACTTTTACAATACTTCCAACATTGGAAAGTCCACAATTTCCCCAGGCAATCTTATTTCAATGTGTGGTGCGTTGACCCTGACTAGCATCTAAGCCTCCACCCAGTCGCTCCAGCAAGATGGGGGAGAGAATTAGAAGTGCAAAAGTGAGAAAAAATCTTGTGGGTGAAGGTAAAGACAGTTTAATAAGTGAAGGGGAAAAAAAAACCCCAAACCCAAACAAGTGATGCAAAGGCAATCACTCACTACCTCCCACCAGCAGACTGATGTCCAGCCAGTCTCAGAGCAACAGCTACTTTGGAAAAACTCCCCCCCAGTTCTATTGCTAAGCATGATGTTATATGGTATGGGATATATCCCTTTGGTCAGCTAGGGTCAGCTGTCCTGGCTGTGTCCCCTCTCAGACTCTTGCCTACCCTCAGCCTACTGGGGGTGGCAGTGTGAGAAACACTTCATACCATAGGATCATAGAATGGTTTGGGTTGGAAGGGACCTTAAAGATCATCTAGTCCCAACCCCCCCACCATGGGCAGGGACACCTTCCACTAGACCATGTTGCTCAAAGCCCCATCCAACCTGGCCTTGAACGCTTCCAGAGATGGGGCATCCACAACTTCTCTGGGCAACCTGTTCCAGTGCCTCACCACCCTCACTGTAAAAAATTTCTTCCTTATAGCTAATCTAAATCTACCCTCTTTCAGTGTAAAGCCATTACCCCTTGTCCTATCACTACATGCCCTTGTAAAAAGTCCCTCTCCAGCTTTCTTGCAGGCCCCCTTCAGGTACTGGAAGGCTGCTATAAGGTCTCCCCAGAGCCTTCTCTTCTCCAGGCTGAACAGCCCCAACTCCCTCAGCCTGTCTTCATAGGAGAGGTGCTCCAGCCCTCTGATCATCTTCATGGCCCTCCTCTGGACTTGCTCCCACAGGTCCATGTCCTTCTTATGTTGAGGGCCCCAGAGCTGAACGCAGTACTCCAGGTGGGGTCTCACGAGAGCAGAGTAGAGGGGAAGGATTACCTCCCTCGACCTGCTGGCCATGCTTCTTTTGATGCAGCCCAGAATACGGTTGGTTTTCTGGGCTGCAAGCACACATTGCCAGGTCATGTTGAGCTTCTCATCAACCAACACCCCCAAGTCCTTCTCCTCAGGGCTGTTCTCAATCCATTCTCCGCCCAGCCTGTATTTGTGCTTGGGATTGCGCTGACCCACGTGCAGGACCTTGCACTTGGTCTTGTTGAACTTTATGGGGTTCGCATGGGCCCACCTCTCAAGCCTGTCAAGGTCCCTCTGGATGGCATCTCTTCCCTCCAGCGTGTTGACCGCACCACACAGCTTGGTGTTGTTGGCAGACGTGCTGAGGGTGCACTCAATCTCCCTGTCCATGTCGCTAACAAAGATGTTAAACACAGAAATCCTTGACACTGTGCAAGCACTGGCCAGCAATAGCTAAAACACTGGTGTATTATCAGCACTGTTTTGGTCACTCGTCTAAAACACAGCACTCTACGGACTGCTATGAAGAACATTAATTCCATCCCAGCCAGACCCAGCAGACAATGTTTTGTAACCCTTACTGTTAGAACATGTTTCTGGATTCCCAGTTTCAACTTTTTTGGTGTGATGTAAACCTGTTTTTCTTGTTCTGTTCACTATGGAGAAATGATCCTTTTTGCTTGCTGCAACAGCTCTTTAAACATTTCAAATGAATTACCTTTAAATTTCAAAACATTTAATTTAGTCTCATGCTTTCACTTGAGATTCTGCCTTTACCCTAAGTTTTCCTTCAAGTATCAGTGCAAACAAGCCGAAAAAGCCAGAATAAATGTTGACTGATATCTCTTATAAGCCTTCTAAGACTCTTTGTTCAAGCCTGGTCAGACTGTAGATTCTTGGAATAACAGATTAGTTTTGGTTGGAAGGGATTTTTGGACATCACCCAGTCCAGCACCCTGCCCAAAGCTCTGGCCCTGCCTCCTGCATGGACCTTAGACCTATGTTTGTAGAGAGATTGTCTCTTGGTGACCCCACTGTCAGGGCACTGGGTGGGCGAGGAGCAGTGGGCACTCCCCAGGTGGTGTGGCAGGGCATGTCCTCCCCAGCCAGGGACTGTCCCACCACCGCTCTGGGTGGGCTAAGGCTGGGCCAGCATGTGGACCCAGGGGTGGGCTGGTCTTGGGTGACCCATGGCTGGGCAGGGCAGGGCCGTGGGGAGCTGAAGACCAGCCTTGCTGGGGCAGTGGCTGATGGCTCTGGGGGTCTGAGATGGCGTCCTGGCCATGGGCGGGGGGGAGGAGTGCTGGGGGTGAGCAGGGACGAGCAGGGCTGGCAGTGCTTCAGGGTACGGTTTTTTGTTTCCAGTCCTGTCCCTGTCCCCTGCGTGGGCTTTGGACCCATGTTGCACTTTTGCCTCCAGACCGGTCTCTGGCCCCATCTCCTTTTGCTCCTCACAGGACTCTCTGGCTGGACCCTGGACCTGGCTCATCACTTGCCATATCTGGGGCTGTTGATGGACCCTGTCACCAGCCCCCGGCTCTGCCTGCCATGTTCAGACACTGTGGGACTCTGCCCCTGTGCTGGGTCACCCTTGCTGGGTCACCTCAGCCAGTTCCCACTGTTCCCCGGCAAATATCTCCATGGGTGGAAACTCCACAGCCTCTTGGACAACTTGTTCCAGTGCTCAGCCACTTCCACCTTATATCTACTCAGTATTTCTCTTGCTGCAACCTGTGACTGTTGTTTCTTGTCATTTTGCTCTGTAGCTCTGAGGGTGATCTGACTCCTTCTCTATACTCTTCCTTTAGTTAATAGTAGACAGCCATTTGATACCACTTGGCCTTCCTGTCTTCAGGCTGAACAAACCGATCTCTCTCAGCCATTTCCATACATCATGTTCTCCAGCCCACCTAACCATCTTGGTGGCCTGCTGCCACCAGTCAATCCAGTTTGTCCATATCTAATTTGCTCCAGTTTGTCAATAACTCTAATCTCTCTCTTGTATCAGGAGAAGGGCAGAAATTAATTTGGAAGAAAACCTATTGTGTCTCAGAGGTCTATGGACTTCATCCCACAGAGCCTATATGTTAATATGCACATCTGCAGAGAGGATACAAAACACAACAAGGGTTGGTATAAGGTGTTGATGTACATAAATCTTACATAAATCCTACAGATACATCAAGCTAGTTATGAGCATTCAATAACAGAGTCTGGTGACATCTTAATGGCTTTCAGACTCTGGAAGAATGGAAGAGAAGTCTGTTTTTTAACACAGCAGTAATGAGGTATTCCCAAGGATCATGGGCCTAAGAGAAGAGGGTTAACATGTACTTTTCAAAGCTCCTTTACCTCATAAATGTACTCTGGGACCTTAAGTTGATTTCATGTGGTCTATGATGCAGGTTGGTTGTATGAAACACCCACCTATCTTGTGAAGCACCTGGGAAAAACAGAGAACCAAAACCTCAGGGAATCCCCTGGACGTGCCAGCTTGACCCATACACACCCACATGTGCAATCTCTAGAAGTTAACACACTCTGCCTTCCACATTTGAAAATACAAAAGAAAGGAAGAACCTGCAAAAAATGCTGTCTTGAATCTTTCAAGTCATTACCCAGATTAGCGTATCTGAGATAAGCAAAGTCAATGGAGTCAGAATGTCCACAGAGATGCATGTACATGGGTGTGATATAAATAGGACACACTGAAGTTTAGAAGTGATTAAAGCAATCAGTGAGGAATTCCTTAAATATCAGTTGCAACCTGCCTATGCTAGCGCTTTACATTTACTGTCACTAGTCCAAAAACTATTGTGTGCAGGAAAGCAAATAAATCCAACAAAGCTGCACTGTTCTGCAAGTCTGTATATATAATCTTTCCTTTCCATCTAGCAGTCCACCTAATGCAGTGTGAGTGCCCAATGTTTAGAAAATTGGGCTTGTGACCCACCTACACAGAACCATACAAAATAAAGAGGAAAAGGGGAAGACAGAGCGGGAAATAGCAAGACAAATTAAAGAGGCTGAAGACAACTAATCTACAGTTTTTAATGTTTTTTCATTTTTTCCCCTCAAAAGTGCAGTAAAGTAACAGTTGTGGTTTAACCACAGCCGGCAACTAAGCCCCACACAGCCGCTCACTCACTCTCCCCACGGTGGGATGGGGGAGAGAATCAGAAGAGTAAAAGGGAGAAAACTCGTGGGTTGCGATAAAGACAGTTTAATAGGGAAAGCAAAAGCCACGCACGCAAGCAAAGCAAAGCAAGGAATTCATTCACTGCTTCCCATGGGCAGGCAGGTGTTCAGCCATCTCCAGGAAAGCAGGGCTCCATCACGCGTAACAGTTACTTAGGAAGACAAACGCCATCACTCCGAACGTCCCCCGCTTCCTTCTCCTTCCCCCAGCTCTATATGCTGAGCATGACGCCATATGGTATGGGATATCCCTTTGGTCACTTGGGGTCAGCTGTGTCCCCTCCCAGCCTCTTGTGCACCCCCAGCCTACTCGCTGGTGGGGTGGGGTGAGAAGCAGAAGAGGCCTTGACTCTGTGTAAGCGCTGCTCAGCAGTAACGAAAACATCCCTGTGTTATCAACACTGTTCCCAGCACAAATCCAAAACATAGCCCCGTACTAGCTAGTATGAAGAAAACTAACTCTATCCCAGCCAAAACCAGCACAGTAACTGTTGTGTATTTATCTTACTCAGGAGAAAGGACAAAGGAATTGAGCAATGTGAGACTTTTAGATGCCATACACCTGCAGACAGGGACACGACTGCCACTTGAAATTCATTTCAAAAGAAATTAGAGTGAGATTTTGTATGTTTACTGTAGCTTCCATAGAAGCTTTCTGTCCCATTTCATGGTTTTGCATGGAATTTTTCAGTGAGGATGGCCACAGCTATTAAGGCAATGGTATCTCTGTCGGCCTTCCACAGCCCACAGCTCTCAGTCCGCTGCTGTCCCACAAAGCTGATTCACACAGTTGTCCTCTCCTCAGACCAGTGCTTCGGTATACCCCCCACGCTATACCCCGTGATTCAAAAGCAATGGCACAAGTATCTATGAAAGATTTCTTTAGAACAAAACAATTTCAAAAAGAACATATTGAAAAAAAGAAATAGAGCAGTTTAGATGTTTAGCTAAGATGCTTAGATGAAGCATTAGCTTCGCCTGGACCAGAGAAGGCCCAGCATCCTTATATTTTCTTTATAAAGCTTCTTGCTCTGCCACCTTCTGTCCCTAAACCATTCCTGATAAATGTGTCTTTTCCTACCCTTCCTTTCTCCTCTGTTCCCAAAGGATTTTTATGTATGAACATATTCTTTTTACCTCCAAATCACCAGTCTTGTAAAACAAAACTTACAAAAAGACAATTTACAAGGCCCTCAAAGCTGATAACTGGGCCTGTTATCCTTCAAAAAAGTTTTTGTTGTTTTCACTTGGGTAAGCCACTGTGTGGTTTCCGTGTTTGTTCTTCACATAATCCTTTGTGGATTTTAGATCAATATAGGCTTGCAGAAAACTTGGATAATACAGCACACAATATATTTCACTGTATGCTTCCCAAACTTTTTTTTTTTGCAGCTCGTGTCCTCGATTCATATTTTTGGTTTGTGGGGTTTGTTTTGAATGTGGGAAAAAAGTACCAAAAATTACATCCACGTAGGAACATGATAATGGAAAGAGGTCACCAGGAATCATCCCATGTCATGTCACGTAATACCTTTCGTAGATGCAACAAACTGCTTTTTAGAAGCAGTTTCTTATTCTTTTTAAATCTTTTTCTTTCCTATTGCTCCTGCACAAGGTTTCTCTAAAGTAAGTGTGGATAGAAGCTTTATTCCTGTTTCTAAGCTACAGTTGTCCGTGTGCAGTTGATGTTGCCATCTGCTCTTCCACCAACACAGAGCAGTGCCGGGTGCCCTGGGGCCAGGGGCTCCCTGGGGCCTGGTGGCCGGGAGCGGTGGGGGTCCCCATGGGGCCCATCAGGGCAGGGCCTGGCAGCCAGGGCCCGTCCCAGCCCCCAGCCAGGAGCAGGGAGCCGGGGGGCACCGGGGCAGCCCCAGCCCCGGGCAGCGGGCACCTCCCTGGGGAGGGGACGAGGCTGGGCCAGGTGTCAGCCTGTGAATCCCCAGCTCGACATGGCCCATGGCCAGGCCAGGCAGGGCTGTGATGGGGTGGGAGCTGTAGCTCAGGCAGGGCCCAGCGCTGGCAGCCCAGCCAAAAGCAGCTCCCATGGGCCGGGGGCAGCCCTGGCCGCAGCCTCCCCGCTGGCTGCCCGGGAGCCTCTCCCCACCTTCGCCAGTGGGACGGGGCAGCCCTGGCTGCTCCATCCATCCCTGGCTGGCCGCTAGCCCAGGCAGCCAAACCTGCAGGGCAGGGGATGCCCTCAGGGCCTCACAGCCACTACCGATAACTATTTTCCTCACCCTTGTGCGTTAACCCCAGCGTAAAAAGTGCTTGCAGCCATGTCATTCCTCAGTCTTTTCAGCAGGTTCCTGAAGCCAAATTCGTACGCTCAGAGACTCTTTGTTTCTCTGGTCATCTGAGCAGCCCCCCAGAGACCTGCTGTTGTGGCTTCAGCTCATCGTCCGTGGGTGACTGGAGCTGTGCCCGGCAGCCCACGTGGGACGACACTCACCACAGCCTCGTGCAAGGTCCTGGCACCTACCACAGCCCCAGGCACCACCCGCCGAGTTCCCAAATTGTGCAGCTCTCTCCCATGGCAGCTCCTGGTAGCTCACGGACCTCCCGTGACCAGCTGGTATGCCCCGCTCCTTCTCGCTCATTTCCAACTCATGAGCTCGCGGTTACCAAATTTCAGCCCGGTTCTATTTCTGCAGTCTTCAGGGTCATCACCTTACCCCATTTTCCCTCTCTGTCCTGACTGCATATCCCGGCCTCATGCCCTCAGCAAATTTTATCAGCACATTTCCTAATATTTGTGGCACTGAGGACCACGCTGCCCGACCGGTTTGACTGAGTGGCGAACCTCCCTCAGTAATTCAGGTAACAAAGACTTTTACGACAGCCTGGGTCCAACCACCATTTTTACAGTTCTTTTAAGAAAGCCCATAAAACAATATTAGTCACCAAATTATTATATCCGTACATGGTTAACAGCTATACCTATCAGAGCTATTCAATTACTCGTGAACAGAAGCAGCTTTAGCAGTTCCCATCTTGTAAGGCCTTGCTTCATTTAGGTCAGGAGCAGGGTAACAGCAAGCCTTACCTGAACCTTTATCTTTCTGCTTGGCATGACTTTATGCCCTTCCAACACTGTTAGGAGCTAAGGAAGCTGGGTGATCTTCACTTTTGCATCTTACCGTTCATGCTACACTTTCCTTTTCTAATCTATCTAAACCACATCTAAATCTATCTAAACCACAAACGTAAGAAGGCCATGAGGACACTCCCATCTTTGCTTGGAATAATTCAGTTGTCCAGACAGGCTCTGGCCAAGATCTCCCAAATTTCTCCCGTGTTACATTGCTCCTGATTATCTCCCGTATTATTTCTCATGTTTGCCTCATCTTATTCATGCCCTTGCTCATCACGTTCCACTGGAGAGCGGGCAGCTCATCACCGCTCGCCTACCTGGAGGCGATGCCCTCACGCAGGACGGAGCCCCGCCCACCCCCGCCCCGGTAGCTGGGCGCGGCCGCTGGGGGCGCTGGAGAGCGCCGCCCCCTCCCCGGCAGGGAGGCAGCGCCGCGGCCCCGCCCCGTCTTGCGGCAAGCCCCGCCCCGGGGCCGCGCGAGGCCGCCGGGCCGCCCTCTCCTTGCCCGCGGATTGGCCACCGCGGCGTGCGGCGCGGGGCGGGGCCGGCGCGGGGGTATTTAAAGGGCCGCGGCGGCAGCTGGCGCCTGCGACAAGGAGTGCGGTGCGGTGCGGTGCGGTGCGGTGCGGTGCGGTGCGGTGCGGTGCGGTGCGGTGCGGTGCGGTGCGGTGCGGTGCGGTGCGGTGCGGTGCGGGTCCCCCTCCCTTCGCGTTGTGGCGCCGTGGCCCGGCGCGCAGGGCCGCGCCTGGCCTGCCAGCGGCCGCCTCCGCGCCGCGGCCTTGCGAGGAGGCGCTGGCGGCTGCCGGGTGCGTGGCGTTCCCACTGGGCCGGGCTTTGCCTGGTGTCCCGCGGTAGGAAGCCCCTGCCCGGCCTCGTGTCTCGGCCCAGCCGGCTCTGCCGGGCCGCGGCAGCGCTGTGGCTGCTCCTCTGAGGGAAGGTGCCGCTGTCCCCCCGTCCCCTTCCCCACGCTTGTTCTCTCTCCCTGTGAGGCTCCCTCTGTCCTTAGGAAACCTGCGACGTGCCTCCCTCCCGCCCTGAGGCTTCCCTCTCTGCGGTCACAGAGCTGGGGGCTACGGTGAACTTTGTCTTTTGCCGCAAAACCTTGCAAAGTCCCAAATTTAACCTTTAAGTCAAGCTCAGCCCGAAGAGCAGGGCCTGTAATGTGGGTGTGGGGTTGTACGCTGCTGTTTTTAGTGGCTTGTGGAGGGCAGTGAGTGGTCTGTGCTGGCTACAGACCTCTCCTGACTAAATGCTCTCCTCGGGGGCACTCATCTTGCCTGTGGGTAAGGAGGGCAAAGTTGTCCTAGTGCACTGATAGTCCCTTGGGTTATTTTATTTCATAATATGACTGTTACAGTGCTGTGAAAAGGTAGAACTGTGGAGCCTCTTCCATGCAGCTAGGAAGGATTCAGTTTTCCAGTCTGAAGGACCTAGAGGAAATTCTAGCCCTGGTGTTTAAGAGGGGAAGTAACATGCAGCCTTGTACTGTGCAGTAAGCTATATTTGCTTTTCCAAGTTTGAAGCTGTTTGGGGCAGACTTTTTTGCAGCTCTGTAGTGAGACTTGAGTGATTCAATGTTCCTCTAATTTTTAAGACTGTGTAACTGTTTAAGATGATACTTAAAGTAGCCCCTGACTTAGCAAGTAGTCCAGATCTTGTTTGTGTTGGGCAGAATATCAGCCTCTGTGTAATATGTTGTATTTTGTGTCTGTGCTATGAAGCTAAAGCCCAGATGTTGCTATAGGAACTGGTGAGTAAAGGGGAGTGTCAGATGCACAGGGCTGATGCCTGTGTGCTGCTTTCTCTGAAAAGCTCCAGATGAATCATGCCTGAGCTCTAACTGCATGTGAGTATGGTAGCTTCATTAGGGAAACCAGGCTTCAGTGAGAAGCATTGCTTTAACTTTGTTATGTCTATATAGGCCTTTTGAAGGTGTTCAGTTTTTACCGTTCATCACTATGGAAGAGAATGCTTGAGCTGTCTGGTGGTTTGGGGTTGTTCTAATTGATGCTTAAAATTTTAAACTTGATGGATGCTGTAAATTAAATAGAAGGCATCTCCAGTCAGTGAAAGGACTTTTGTATGTCAGACATCAGTGATCTGTGTAAGTACAACCCTGCTTGAAAGAAAATGTGTTCTGTAAGTCTTGTAGATCTGGGGTGGTAGGATGTGCTTATATTGTAGTACGTTGTGTGGGACAACCTGCAGCTTGAAAGTATTCATTTCAGCTATGTAGAGTAGTCAGTGTTCAGGAAATCCTAAGGCAAACAGTCAAATGTTTTAACAGCTACTGTACTTGTCTTGTGAATTCCTTGTAGAAGTGGAAAAAAGGCTTGAAGGATCTGGCATAAAGCTGACTAAACAACTGCTGTGATTCAGTATTTTGGTGCTGCTGAGCATGCTTGTTCGGGGTAGTACACAGACATTGGAATTATTCTCATGGTCCAGGTGCTTGGATTTGAGGCATGTTTGTAAAGCTCATTATTTTCCTGGCTTAGAGGAGGTGCTGTATCTTTAGTTCTAACTTGAGAACTAAGTTTAAGCTTGTTGGTTTTGTTGGCTGAATGGACAGTATGTCTTAATTATGGATTTTGGACTGGTGAGGAAGGCGGAAGACTGAGGAAGGGAGAGGTCTTGGGTTTTCTCACATGAGCTTCAGTTGAAACTAAAACAAAATGAGGAAGTGGTAGTACTGAACTAGTCACTGACCACTTGTTTATGGCCTGCTGGGGCTGGCTTCTGTTCCTGTGGCTTCACTCTGACCTTCTTTGGGAAGCCTGAGTGGTGGGTTAGGACTTTAAAGCTGAAGAAAACACAATTTTTAAGCTGCCTGCTTTTAACCTCCTTTGTAGAGCACAAAGTAAAAGTGTGGTGCTTCTAGGACCTAGCAGCTAGCATTCAAGCCTCTGGCACACTATTAGTTGAACTCTTATAATAAAATGCAACTTCAAAGAATAGATTTCATTTGAGTAACATTTTGCCTGTAATTCTGCAGTAAAGTGAAGTACATGACTTGATTGAAGTATCTCTATAGAGAAGTTTGTTCAGTTTAACTTCCAAAGTTATTTTGTGGGGAGAGGCAGAAACAACAGTGTTGAGATTAAATACTTTTGTTTAGCCACTTCACTGTGTGATTTTTGTGAGAGGGAGTGGCCTTGAGTTTTATATTCAGAGCTTGGTGTGTGGCTTTAGCAGTTGAAAGGTGAAAGTCTTCTGTGTCTGCTTGATTACTGACTTGCTTCTGAAACCTGTGAAGGCTAAATTATTTTTCTATCACAATCTTCAGCAACACCACTCTGGTCAGAAAATGTCTGCTCTTGAAACACTCTTTAAATACATTGATGAACACCAGGAGGTCTATATTCAGGTAAGTTTTCTTTCAGAGTTTTGTCCTGCAGCACAAGATAGCTATGGGATATTAAAAGTTGATAGGTAGTCAGCTTCAAGCTTGTTGTTACACCTCTATAATATGCCCAATAATAGAGTAATGCCAAGTAATTGGGGAGAGGGGAGAGCAGGCAGCAGGTGTGACTGGTTTGAGTCAAGCCAGAAAACTTTGTTTCTTAAGTTTAGACATAGTTCTGTTCAAAAACATAAATCTCCACGGTAGATTTATTAGGAAATGCTCTATTACTGTATAGTGCAAGCAGTGACTTATTTAGAGGTAGAAGTTTGACACTAGCTCCTGAATGCCAAACTGGGTTTATGCTGTCTTTCCCCTTTTGAGATGAGAGAGGAAAGACATAAATAAGGCCAGAATAAAGCTTTCTCATATGAAACTGTTCATATTGGGGGACAGAGGGAGAGGTTACCTTCTGTACTTTGCTGTTCAACCCACTATTTAATTGCCCTTTCTATTGTAATCCCTTTCTCCTGTGCAGGAATTGGTGCTATAGCACTGTAAACTCCACTTGGCTCCACACTCCAGCTCTTGCTGGGTACAACTTGACTTCTGACCGTTGCTCTTGCTGATCTCACATGTGTGAGGCAGGGGGAAGCTAAGGTAGCCTTTCTGAGAAGCTGACATTGCTTCTGACATTAGCTTGTTCTGGATTCTTAAAGAATGGCAACCAGAAAGGCACAATATGCACAAGCTGTCATACTCTTAAGCCTGCCTTCTGTGTCTGTAGACTTTGTGCTACACTGCAGGGACAGCGAGACTTTTAGAGAGCTTTTGAGTGTAATATCAATGGTTAGAGTGCTCCTTTGAGCAGAGGACAGAGCTGACTTGCCTCAAGTTTAAGCTTGACTGAAACAGTATTAGTTGAACTGCAAGGTTGTTTTATTTGTATAGTGCCTCCCATGCCATAATTCATGTGTAGTGAAACCTTTAACTTTTCTATCTTTCTGTAGCGGCTGGCTCAATGGGTGGCAATCCAGAGTGTGTCAGCATGGCCGGAGAAGAGGGCTGAAATCAGACGCATGATGGAGGTTGCTGCAGGGGATATTGAGCGACTGGGAGGCACAACCCAACTTATGGATATTGGGAAACAAAAGGTATGTGAGCATCTCCATGTTAGCTTAGTAGAAAAAGTCTCTTTAGAAGACAAGATGTTTTGCACCAGGCTGGCTTCTTATGATCCCAGTAAGAAAGGCACTTGGACTCCATAAAGTGTCATTTAAAATGCTGCTTATTAGAGCTACCACTATAAAGAAAGAAGATAGTATAGATAATCTTAGGTCCCTTCAAATGCTGGGAACCCCAAGCTGTGCAGCATCTAGCAGGCATCCAATCTGTGTGCAGTGTGGTGTGCAGATCCCATTCATGGAAATGTTACCCCATTTTATTCAAGCTGCTTGATTCTACCACCAAACAAAAGGGATATTTACATGAGAACTTCTTGCTGCACTTTTAAAGACAAGGACATGCAGGTGGTGTAATCGCAAGTACCAAGTGGGAGCTGCCTGCAAGCTACAGTCAACTGGCTATGTTTACGCTGCAGCCCAGGGATGTGCACAGCACAATACAGGCAGGAAGGTGAAGCTGTGTGTGCAGCATAGCGCAGCACAGGCTTGGGTGTACTCAGGCTAACTATGTGGATCACCAGTTCCTTAATGTCTGATGGTCTTCTGGTCAGGATCACCACACAAGGGTCTTGTGGGTAGTGGCCTAGAAAGGCAGTAGCCTGTTGGGGTGTGGGACAATGTCTCTCCTGCCACATAGTCTGAGCTTCCTGTTAAAACCCATGTTTATAGTAAACCTTGGGATCCAGATCAGTTAAGCATGTTGTATTACATTTTGGACTGTGTATTAGATGTATTAAATATTTTTCGAACTGAGCCTGAACAGAGCACCTGCAAACAAATGTTAGACATTTTTAACAGCAGGCTGGCGTTGGACCTTAGATCCATAGGCTGTAAAGATACTGACTGAAGTTTCAGTAGCTCTTCCAAGAGACTTTTAGGCTCTTCCAGAAGTGTTACATTTGTCACAAGATTGCACTGCTCCCTTACAAGATACAAAAGTATCCTTAACAGGATGAGTCCCCTCCTTATTTTTAGCTATCTGGACTGCTGCTTTTCACCTGAGAAATGTATTTGCTTATGAGTGATAATGTTAGTCTCATCCTAGGGAACCGTCCACTTCATATGCTCCTCCTTTGAAGTCCCTAGTCACTGCATATCATGGAATAAGACCCATACCAAAATTGTTAGACTAGCATTTGGATAGTGGCATTCAAAATCCTGTTGTACTGGAATGTTTGCTAGTTTTAGATTGACATTGTAATTGGTGCTAATGACTGCTGGGTGAAATCTGTGTATCAGGACCCTCTGAGCAGTTCTTGCTTTTGGCAACTGGAATACACTTTTTTGTAGCACTACAGGTCCCAGGAGGGAAGCAGCTGACTTCATCTGCCTGCTTGGGAGGGAATCTGTAGGATAATTCTAGCTCTGCTACTACCTACAGCCTTAAAATCCCATCAAAAGTGTTTCCATTAATTCAGACAAACTTGTTCCTTTCATCAGTGTAATTTTTGGGGGGCAAGAACTGATTTTACAGACTTTATTACAAGTAACATTTCTATTTAGAAAACTTACAGCTGGATTAAAGTTTTAGTATTTACTTTTATATTAAGTATAGACAAAACTAGTCAGTATATTATGTACATTGCTGCTATATCAATGGAGGATAATGTAAAGCAACTGGTGAACTTGTCTGATCTAACTTAGTTTACTGCTGCACAGCAGTTAGTACTGTGTACTGATTACTGTAAGTGTAAATTCTTGCAGTAATGCTTTAATCACTTAGAGCTGCAGCTGGCCAAGGACCATGTAAGCAGTTGATAACAAATTGGAGCTTGGAGCCCATATGAGCAAAAAGTCCAAGCTGATCTTTATTGCTGAACAGTGTCCAGCAGTATGTGTTGGCTCACCGGAAGGGAAATACATGCTGAGAACAGCATGTGATAACTGCTTCTGGGGTATTCCAAAGGACTAAGCCAAGTTCAACTCTTGAACCAAGTTCATCAGCAGTACCCTGCCCTTTGCTTAACAGCATAGGCTGGAATAGAGAAATAAAGTTGTTATGCTGACCTTATTTGGGTGTAGGCACGTGTTATACTCAGTGATACCAGTGATTTATCTAGAGAGCTATACTGTGGACAGGATGAAAGTGCAGTGACAAGCAATGCAGAATGCAATATTGAATGGAGTTTTTCACTTATGCTTAGGTCAGCATTAGATATGGCAGTTTGGCATGCAGACAGCTTGCTCTGCTAAAATCTGATGTAGGACTGTTAGTTTAAAGCTAACAGTTCTGAGTGGCTTGGAACACTTTGACTGTTACTGGGACTTGTCAGGAAACTTTATTGGCATGGTGCTGTCATGCCTTCATTGGCACACTGCTTCTGGCCATCAGTTTAAGTAGCTTATTTTTGTTTAGCTGTCTATGCCCCTAATCTCATAACCTCTGTAATGTTAAAGTAATTCATTCATCTGATAAAAATGTGCCACTCTGACATTCCACATTTGCATAAAACTTCTTGCCTCCTATTTCTAGCTGCCTGATGGATCAGAGATCCCTCTACCGCCAATTGTTCTGGGAACGCTTGGCTCGGATCCACACAAAAAGACGGTGTGTGTATATGGTCACCTGGATGTTCAGCCAGCAGCACTAGAGGATGGCTGGGATAGCGAACCCTTCACTCTGGTAGAAAGGGAAGGTAAGAGCGGTGGACTTCACACTGAGCACTTCTGTAACAAGTGTGGTATTTTTCAACTCTTCTAAAGTTGTACTCTTGACTGAAAGGGGAAAGGAGAGTAAGAACAAACATGGGTGTTTATTTAATGCTGTTGAGATAAAAGATGCAGGAGGGGAAATGGTAAACAAGTAGAGCTGCAAAATCTCAGCTGCTCTTGAGGCTTGTTTCCTTTTCTGATAGTCTAGACTGTACTTGCATGTTATCTTCCTTGTAGCTACAGCAAAGTCTTAACTGCTGCCTTCTATGGTAACAATTTGCTGCCAGAAAGCTTTCTAGAACTAGTTTCTTGTGCTGCTTACAACTTGCTGCATGTAAGGTCATGTCAGTCTGCAGGGATTTTTGAACCACTACAGGGGACAAACACTCAACACAGCTTCTTTATGCCTGGAGACAGGAGTGGTACAGCAGCCTCCCTGGGTTGCCTTGTGTTTGCATGCTGTGCTACAATGAGTACTGCAGAAGCTGTGTTTTACAGAGCTAATGCCCAGATGAGTGCCCCTCTTCCATAAATGGGGATGAAGAAATCATGCAGTAACTCCTGTTGAAACAACACATTGCCAGTAGCCAAGAGGAGACTAAAACTTTCTTTTCTATCTAAAGCTGGTGCTGCCAACAGCCTCTCCCTTGTTTCACTTGCTCAGTATTGAGTGTCAAAGGTCATATGAATAGGACATCAACCATTCTTGTTGTATAAGCGTTAATCATTGCCAAGAAAAGTATCTGTGGTAACTAGTATTTCTACCTGGGCACTTAGTTATAGGCAGCAGAGTCCAAGTTACTGAGCTGGATTATCTTACCTGACAGCAAGAGCAGTCTTGCCTCCAGCTGTGGCTTATCTCTGTGCAGCCTGGCAGTGTAGGAGGCATATTTACCAATGGTTCCTTACCTTGCAAACTCTGACCTGTTCTGTCACTGTGGTTATACCTAGTGCTTAGGGGTTGTAGCCACAGCTCTGAGTTGCAGCAATATCTGCCTCTACTGTGATCCCATGTGCTGCATTTCCTGGGACTTCCTGTAGCCTGTAAGACTTGTCTTTGACTAAAGCCCTTTCTGGGGAGATCCAGATTTATCTGGAGAATCCAGAGAAGTTATTGGTCACTAGCTACTGAAGTATTACTCTTCAAATAAAGAATTATTGAATTGAAGCTAATACTGGATAGGTTCCTCTTAAAAGGAGGTAGCTTGTTTCTATACCCTTACTGCTGTGTTTGTAGAAAATGATATTATTGTGAAGGATATGGGAACAGTAGCCCAAGGCAGAGTTACATCTTTTCCAGGCTAATGTTCAGATCCTATCCAGGGAGCAGCTGGGGGAAGAGGTGGGGTAGCTCTAAGTGGGAGAACTATTGCAGTCCTGTACTTGTCCCACTTGCACAGGTGTATGAAGTGGGATGTAAAACTGCTACTTCAGAAGAATCAGAAAGGAAAGTTAATATAAGCAGGGCTAAAAAGCTTATCCAAAAGGATGTTTTCTCCTGCAGGCAAGAGGTGACTGAAGCTTCATGCTAATTTTTCTTCACAGTGGTTAACTTGTACCCTGTTTCTACAGGAAAGCTGTATGGGCGAGGATCAACAGATGACAAAGGTCCCGTGCTTGCCTGGCTGAATGCCTTGGAGGCTTATCAACAAACTAACCAGGCATGTGTCCAAAATGTATCCTGCTTTTTTACATACAGCTGAGTCTAGCAATAAATGTTATCCAAGCCACAAACCCTTGTGAGGCAAACCTGCTTATTCAGGTATCAGAGAAATGATGCAATAGTCCTGTAAATTCCCTGATGTCCTAGTAGGGTTGAGTGGACTTGCTGACAAGTTAGTCTTGTAGATGCTTGGATTGCACTTTAAACATTTTTGCTTTAATGAAATGTGTAGGAAGGAAAATACATATGTGAAGTTCTAGAGCAGGAGGAATAATCAAATGTGATCACTTTCATGTAAGGATGTCAAATTAGCTTGGCCTTTAGCAAAGCTTAATGTCTCACTACCACTGAGCTTGAAGAAGGGATTAATTTAGTAACATCAAACTGGGAGCTTTGCTGTTTCTGTTCAAGAAAGTGCCATCAGAAATAGCTCAGGATATCTGCTTTATCTTGCAAGACAAGTTGCTATTACTTGTGAGAAGAATTAGCAGTTCTCAGGTGCTGTCTAGGCATAGAATATGGTAGACTGGATAGACAGGGCAGCTCTGACTCTCCTACTGTGGCATGCAATTTCTGTGGTTAACATTAGTTTTCCTAGCCCTGTGACTTACCTTTGGCAACAGATCTCTGCTGCATTCCCACAGTTAAGAGGATTGGGAACAAGTTGTTCTAGAGCTTAGTTAAAACTTTTGGAAGAGTTTGAATTCTGTCAAATGAAGGGTGGTGTAAGTGCCCTCAACGTAAGCACAGTCCAAACTTTGTAATACTTTGTGTATAATTAACAAATTCCACTGTCATGGAACTAACTTACTCATGTCCATTTTTCTTTGTATGTGACAGATGAAAATTACTGATTGCTGAAGGAGACCAATGTTCTCACATACTTAATGTGTTCTTGTTTTTCATTTTCAAAGGAGTTTCCAGTAAATGTTAAGTTCTGCCTAGAGGGTATGGAAGAATCGGGATCTGAAGGCCTTGATGAACTGATTTTTGCTCAGCGAGATGCTTTTTTCAAAGATGTGGATTATGTTTGTATTTCTGACAACTACTGGCTAGGCAAGAAGAAGCCTTGTATCACCTATGGCTTGAGGGGTATCTGCTACTACTTCATAGAGGTAAGTGTTGAAATACACTGCGAAACCAGTATTATTAAGCTGACTTTCTACTGGAGAAGTGTGGTAGCTCTAACTTTTTTATGCCAATAGCTTTTCTTCAGAAAAGGTGAAACTGACTACTTAAATAGAACTTGTTTTTACTAATTATTTAAATATCTTCCTTTTACTATCCTATATGATACTTTGGTGGGAGGGATAGCTTTCAAATGTATGAAGCAAGATAAGCTAGTGCCTTCACTGGAGGATTCTCATGGCATTAGATGTCTTCATCCAGATATTTCCTTGAGTGCAGGAAGAGATGTCACCACTGAAGTCTCCAAGGTTGGGACTGTCAGTACTAAGGGCTTGTACTCCACAGAGCAATAAACATCTGCTTTAATGTACAACTGAGTGGTCTGGCTTCAAAAACAGATGCATTCTCAAAATACATGCAGCGAAAAGCTAGGGTAAAAGTCTGTTCTGTGCATTTGGCAGTGTCTTCATGCTAAAATTAACCTCAATCTTAATTCACTTCAAACCAGGTGGAATGTAGTGACAAAGACCTTCACTCTGGAGTTTATGGTGGTTCAGTACATGAGGCCATGACAGATCTCATTACTCTAATGGGTAAGAAAAAAGCAGATTTCACTAAATGTGTCTGAAGTGGGAGTAAGAGCCATTAAAGCATGAGTTTGTTTGCAGTGAGAGGGGCTCCTAAGGGCTGCTTACACTAGCAAAGCAATGACCAATGAAATGGTGCTTGCCAGGTATGCGTAAAACAGGCTGATGCCTTAGATACAGAAGTATGAGGAAGGTCTTGCCAAGAAGTTGTCTGTCTACTTTAGCTTCCCCTAAAATCTTGCTGCAAACTTGTATGTTAATTAAATTGGCTCTTTTCTGCAAACTCTTCTACAGATGCCATATTGAACTCCTTGGGAATCCTCCCTTCAAACAGCCAGCCAAATATGTAACAGTAGAATGAAATGCAGTTGCAAGGAAGTACATATTTTGGATAGCTGCAAATTCCAAAGTGCCTTCCATGCTTAGTGGTACAGGCTCTGGGAGGTAGAGGCCAGAGTTTTATTACATTTACAGAGTTTTCAGAAGGCAAAGACTTCTATTTCCCATGGGAAGTGTTCCCAGCAATGACATCTTGTTTGTTCTGATTGAATCCTGATATTAGGTGCTTGTTTACAGGTTCTCTTATAGACAAGAAAGGGAAAATCCTCATCCCAGGCCTTAATGAAGCAGTGGCACCTGTTACTGATGAGGAGCTGGCACTATATGAGAAGATTGATTTTGACCTGGAAGAATATGCAAAAGATGTAGGAGCAACAAAACTATTGCATGATACAAAGGTATATTGTACTCCTTCCTCTCTACCCTGGCTAGCTGTGTTAGTTCAACCTATTTTAGTAGAAGACAAGCTTCTGTGGATACTTGTGGTTACCAAGTAACTTAGTAGGCAGAGAATTCATCTGCTGTCTTTAAAATGGTGAGATTGCTTTGAAGATAACTTCACCTACTGTATAGTTGACTGCATACTTAACATTAGCAGTTCCTCTGCAAAGTGTTAGGTGCTTGGAAACTTAGTCTAGGTTATCCCATGTTTAAGGCAAACAGTCTAGGCAACTTTAAATTTGCTCCTTAGTCTATGTATAAGTAGCATTTCAAACTTGTACAGAACTTTCTTTATCTAGTACTGTTCTCTTAATGCTGGATAAGAACTGCTAGCACTTTTCCAGAGGTCAGATAGCACATCTACACAAAGCATCTGTTTTCCTACATCTGAGAAATTCAGTGAGTTATCAGAAATAAAGTAGTTGCTCATAGAGTTGACTTCTCATAAGGTGAGAAAACAGCTTGAGATCTAGCTGTGATGAACTTAAGGTTGACATACTGAACATCTTCCTAGACCTGGCAAGCAGGGACTGTTTTGTAGCCATGGACTAGGCAGCTACCCAAATCTTTGAACAGGGTCAAGTTCAATAAACTCATGTCTGAACTTCTCAAATCTTCATCCTGGGAGCTCTCCAAATGAATGCTTTTAACAGTGAATCTTGCAAGGTATAGGTATTGCATACTAATTTTAAAACACTAAACCCTTGATGTAAATATGTCTATCATAAAAAGCAGAAACAAGTGTTGTAAAAGACAAGTTTACATGTGCAGGTCTGTCTTCTGTCCTAGTACTGTCAGGAGGAGACTTCAGACTCAACTCAAATAGGTATAAGTAACAATTTTATATACTCAACCTTGTCTTTACATGCTCAGGTTTATATCAACTGAGAGCACACAGGCTTCCTTGTTTAGCCTTGTCTATAAAGTAATGGATTAAATATAGCTTGTGTATATGAAGGAGCTGGCAAGATGCTCTTCATATATGATACTGAACTAAAGCCGTTCAGTCTTAGCTAGATTGAAATTGTAGCTTAACTTACCAAGGGAGTTCTAACTAAGCTGCATGCAAGAAGGGTCTTAGGACTAAGGGGAGATATGGGAGAGAAGGCTGTAATCTCCAAGTGAGAAACAATGTGCTTGAAATATTTGAACAGTGACAGTTAAATTCTCTTTGAGAGAAGATTAGAAGCAGGTTGTACCTGGAACAAAACAAACTTAACATTAAAGCCCACAATTTCTAAGTCTCCTGAATCTCTGCAGTGAAGTTCAAGTTTGAGATACTGTAGCTATACAGGACACAAATACGTTGAATTCACAGTATCTAGTGTACTGAACAGCCATGTCCAAGGCAACAAGGAAGAAATGCAGAAGTGTATCTGAAAGGCAATAGCGCTCACTTTAATCAACCTGGAGTTCAGGCAGTTTAATACAACTGAGGATATAAATAGGAGCACACTGTATGCCTCTGCACAGTGGTGTGAGGCTTTTAGAAAACTTGTGATCTTTATAAGCATGTGACTTAGTGGTGAAGGCACCTGTCTGCCTTGAGGCAGTGGGGACTGGAGCTTCCAATACATTCCCTACCCACTGTGCTTGGGCACCTTATAAATGGTATTTATGTCCTTGTCAGAAACAGACTGGTCATGTCCTATAAGTTCCATAGAACTAGGAGAAAGCCAAACTAGAGCTACTGAATCTCTTAAGGTGCTTGAAAACCCAGCTGTTGTATCAAAATGTGTGCTTATAAACAGAAGCTGTTACTCCCATTAACAGAGTGGTCTTGAATGAGCTGCATTTCTCCATGGGAGAAAGCACTGTTTCTTGCAGAGTCTTTTAGATTGAATAAATTATTACTTTGGGGAACTCTGTCAAACTTCATGTAACCTTGCATCTTTCCCTTTGCTTCTGCAGAGACATATCCTTATGCATAGGTGGAGATATCCTTCCTTGTCTCTCCATGGAATTGAAGGAGCCTTCTCAGCCTCTGGAGCCAAGACTGTGATTCCTAGGAAAGTGATTGGCAAGTTCTCAATCAGACTTGTACCAAACATGACTCCTGAAGAAGTCACAAAGCATGTATGTTGAGATGGATTGATGGTTTCAAAACAACTAGTGTCTCTAAACTTCTCCTGTTTTCATGCCTGGGGAAGAGTATTTCAGGTTTCTAAAGCTGTTCCAGTTACTTACTTCGCTACCATCTTCCCTGTTCTGCACCTCAACTCAGATAATTGGGGGACTCGCTGTATGGTCCTGCACTGGACTGTTGTGGCCTGGCTATTCTATTTCTGTCAACTAACTTGAAAGGGCTCAGGAGTAAATGCTAATTTAATTGTAGGGCAGTTGTATTATCAGAAGTGCATATTCAAAAAAGCATAAGAGTTTGACATATTGGTTAACTTCTACAGTATACTGTTAACTTGCCTAAAGGAGATATTCTGACTTCAGAGCAGAGATACATGGGAATAATATGAAATAATAGTAATAGGAAAAGTATTGCTGCACAGTAGTAGTGACCTGCAAGTCCCTAAGATGCTTTTAGTATACAGTCTTTACCAGTGTTCATACAAATGCTGACAGTAGATAAGACTGTTCAATCTTTCTTACAGGTTGAAGACTACGTGAGCAAAAAGTTTGCGGAGCTGCAGAGCCCCAACAAATTCAGAGTATACTTAGGCCATGGTGGAAAACCCTGGGTGTCAGACTTCAACCATCCCCACTACATGGCTGGTAGGAGGGCCATGAAGACAGGTCAGTGGGTTTTCCACTTGGCATTGGGAGGACTAAAAAGCTCTTGTTCCAGCACCTCAAGAAATACTGAGGAGGTCATGTTTGCAGTGTTCTGCACTTATTTAATAAGTTTGTCTCACTAAGTAAGGAAGCATGTCATATGCAATCCTTAAATTCAAGTCTGAGGTACAGGAAGGGAAAAACTTGATATGAAGCTCATTCCTATTATACTGGAACAAGTCCATTGGTATGGTGTTGCTTTTGCATAAGGATGAGACTGTCAGTAGTTCAGATCACTTGCTTAGCCAAAGCCCTCAAAGTTTAGTCATCCTAGCATCCTTCTTAATCAGTTATGCTAGGGCAACTAGAGCAAATCTAACTTCTGTGTTGGAGTGCAAACAAGCTTTCTTGTGTAACTGAACTCTGAAAGTGACAGTACTCTAGCTCTACATCTGGGGGGCAAATGCCACAAGTCTGCAACCTCTGCAGTCTGGCTGATTAAAACAGAGCAAGATTTGGTCAGCACATGGTACAGAAGTGGTTGGTAACTTGTTTGCTTAAGCGGCAATAAGGATGTGTTGGAAAACCAAATATAATTCCAAACTGACTGGAGTATCACTTTGTTCTAGTTTTTGGAGTTGAACCAGACCTGACGAGGGAGGGAGGAAGCATTCCTGTTACCCTTACTTTTCAAGAAGCAACTGGCAAGAATGTCATGCTGCTTCCTGTTGGAGCTGCAGATGATGGTGCCCACTCTCAAAATGAGAAGCTAAATAGGTATGAGAATATTTATCCCTGTGCCAGGCTGAGTTGTACTGTGGGTCTTGGCATGTATTATGAAAAGGACCAAGAATAACTGAGCTCTTGCTTTTCTTTAACTCTCTAGAAGGCAAAGTGCCATTTTTCCCTAGCAGAGAATGACTGTTTGGGTAACTAGTCTGTAGCTGAATCTTGATCTCATTACTGCTTCTGGTTTTATACACTTGAAACCAGAAGCAGTTTTTATACTTCGGTCTCCAAGCTTGGCCACCCTGTACCCCAAGGATGGCATTTCTCTCTTGCCAGGGGAGATGCAGGGAGGTTGGAAGTGGTGCCTGTTGCCTGCAACAGTAATGCCTGTAGTGTCTCTGTGCATAGGACTGATACTGCAAAAAGCACAACTGCTAGAAATATAGCTCAAACTAAGACGATGCTAATGGAAGTGTCTTCTTTCCAGGTACAACTACATCCAGGGGGTGAAGATGCTTGGTGCATACCTCTATGAAGTCTCCCAGCTGAAGGACTAAGTTAGACACCTTACCTTCTGGCTTATGGATCAGAAGTCTGAATTTTCTTATAAAATGTCATCAATTACCAAGTCTTACATGGCTCCCTTTTTTCCACCAACACTCCACTGCTTTGGTGGGGGAGAGGGAAGCATGCAGTTCCACTTCACAAAGAACACAGTCTACAAAAAATACTACTTTAAATGCTTTCTTCAAATGAGACAGACTATTTCTTATCTGGCCAGCAGTCCTGAACTGCATCTTTGTCCCCTCTGTATCACTTCAAAGTTGTGGTTTGCTGTATTCATCTACTTTTCCTGTAAAGCAGGAGGAACAGTTTGCTCTCAACTGCTTAAGCAGCCACAACAGTTGCAGAACTGCCAGCCAAATTTAAGGTTTTTATTCCTGGGTATGTCTTGGAAGTAGTTGAAGTGACAGATTATGGGGCTATACTGGAATGTGTTCAAGCTGTAGTGAGGCATCTGTCTTGCTGAGTGATTTGGAAGAGCAGTTTGTCTCTTACAGTTTATACCTGCCTGCAGGTTTCAATTATTAGGTTATAACCTAATTCACTGTGGTAATGACTACTGGCCATCTTTTTGTAAAGCTGTCTTTGTGTTCCCTAAAAAGGACAATAAATAATCATGCTCTAGAGTTTGTCTCTTGGTCTGTAAGGATTAAACAATGACTTGGGAGGGAAAGCAACTTCAGGTAACTTGGGAGGAACTCTTCTGTGGCTATAGAGGCAGATGAGCAACATGGCTACACAGACTGTACTTCCTGGGAATCCAAATATTTATTCCTTAGGCTCTGGCTCAATAACAGCTTGTTTTGAAGCAGATGTTGCGAAATCCTGCTCTCCTGAGGGAAAACAAGCTCAGAAAATGTTCCATTTTGGCTCTGTAAGCCAGGTCATCACATTGTAGCACAACTGATACTGCAAGGGAGTGGGTGGAATTTGTAGGCATAAGTGGGGAGACAAGAGCATCACTCATTGCAACTACTGACTGACATCCAACTTCAGGCTGTCTTTTGGAAATACTCAGTGTTTTTGGCATTATGTCAAAAAACAACCCCTCTTAAATGTGTGCTAATCTGAACTGGATTTGGCTTGCTGTTTCTAAATTCCCTGACCAGCACTAGCAGGCTGGTAAGCTAGGTAAGTATTTCAAGTGATGATGCTTTGCTCTGAGAACTGCCTGAGAGCATGGTGCAGTCCTGTAGCTTGACAAATAAGTGAGCACCGTGTGATGCTTCCTCCCTTGGGGGGCAGAAGGAAGGAATGTCTTGTCTATCTGGTTTTCACTGTTGCTTAATCTGGGGTCTTAGTAGTGGATGGCTGTTAGGGCAGAGAAGCTTCTGTTCTCACTGTGAAGCTTCTAAAGCTTCTCTGCTTTGTTTGTTTTGTTCTGTTTGGTTTGTCATGGAAGTTGATGGCTGGAGATAATCTGGTACCATTAAACTTTGCACTTGCAGCTGGGGTACAGGCTGAGACCTGTCACATGCCTGTGTCAGTACTTGCTAGCACCAAGCATATGTACAAACACTGGGTATCGGGCTGTCAGGTTCTCACCTTTCAGTGACAGCGGCACTACTCTGATACAATGTGCAGGCTGCACATAGGACAAGACTGGCATGCCTGAATATTTGAAAGTCACCTGTATGCTGAGATCAATTAGTTATACAGGATAACTAGTCCTAGCAGTCAATGTGTTTAAAGCAGCTTCCTCAGTTACTGAATTGACATGTCAGACTTCTCTAAACTTACATGAAAAGACAATTCCCTGGCTGTTGGTGAGTTCTATATTGCTTGTTTTCTACCTATCAATTTGAAGAGCATCACAACTTAAATCTAGTTCCTGGACTGAGGTAATACAGTTTATCACAATGTAAAGAAAAAGCTTAATTTGGCAGGAGAAAAGCTGATAATGTCATGAACTATGTTCAGAAAGTGAGCATGTCTGTAGCTGTCCTTCCATTTGTAACTATTTTCTTGAGAGAATCACTTAATTGTCTCAAGTTCTGCACTGAAGACACTGCATCAGATCCTATACTTCCTGAATAAGTATAGCATGGCAGTTGTGAAGGATGCCCAAAACAGAAGAAAGTGTGTTAAGGGGGTTGTAGAAGGGGCTGGGAATAGGATCCTGTTGGATAGACGGCAGAAATACTTTGGCATGGGGTGAGTGCCAGAACCCTGTGAAAAGGAGATTAAAATGGGACTTTGGCTGGAGCAAAATGCAGGGGTGTACTTAAGCATGCAGGAGTAACTTGTTAAAGTAACAGGCCCTTTGAGACTTAATGGGATTTCAGATTTGTTTAGATGTATAATTTTGAAGTTGGAAACTATCAGTATCTGTAACCTTCCTTCAGTAAAGCTTGCTTTAGCTGTAACCTCTCTTGTCCCAACCTAAGGTGACCACAAAAGCAGTGGTACTGGGCCTGAATGAACAACACAGACAAAAAGGATGCGTGGTGCCAGCTTGTTTCTGTAGCTGGCCTGCTTCAGACCTGACTCCTTGAAGGCTTCTAGAAAACTAGGATCTGTTGCAGAGATCTGGCTTGCTACATCTTGGAATGCTTGTGCATTGTATGAAGAATTTGCTTAGCCCAAGTTGTTTGAATAACAGCACTATTGTACAATACAGAAGTGTCTGACACAGTGTGAGCTAAACATGAAAACCAGAATGCATCGGTGAAGCACAGAACCTCACAGCACCATCTGCTGGGCGTACAAAGGCTGCTCGGTATTTTCCACACAGAACTTCATAGCATCGTTTTTTACCTGTTACAGTTTACTGAAAGGCTTGGCCAGCTCCAGTTAATATATAACATGAAAGCTTGTATAATTAATATCCCTCAACTGATGCTTATTAAAAGGCTCCTAAGTGAACGGACTTAACTGTGAGACCAATCTCTGGTTAGGGGGAAGTACTGCCAGGAGGGGGGCAAGACTGCAGATGTTTGAGGGCTTTGGTTAGGCTAGGTAGCTGCTATGTATTTTTACTGTGCTAACTAACTCCTGTGTGATGGTAAACACTGGAAAAATGTTCTGGCTGGTTTTGCAGTTTCTTCCTTGTGGTCTTTGCCTACAGTCACCATGGTCTGTCTGGAGTAGAGTTATGCCGGGAACAGCTTTACAAAGGTGAACAGCTACAAACTCCTAATTGTCCTGAGTAGAGACGTGCCAGCTCTATTTATAAGCAAGGCCATCAAAAGGAACGTGGTTACAAACTTCTCTAATCTCATAAGTGTCTGAATCTTGGCTGGGCCTATAAGGGGCACCAACACATGCCTGCTTAGCTTAGATTTATGTACTGTTTAGACTATTGCTAAAAGATGTTCTTTTCTTTTACTTGTCTACCACTTGCCTCTTAGTGGTAAACCAGGTAGGAGGCCAGCTTACTGGCAGTTGACCCAAATGGCATGTGGCTGTAAATTGGTGAGATGTTTTTGCAAGCTTCTGTTTAGCTAAGTTATGTCAAAGTATGCAAAATCCCTTCAAACACTAAAGTAAAAGTAGTTGGATCACTTTTGTACCTTCTCTGTGCCCCCCAACCCCAAGATAATTTTGCTTTTCTTGTCCAGATTCCTTCCCAGTCAAACTTGATGGAACTGCCCCACTCTGCTTTAATTGAAAGTTGGAGTTCTATTAAAGATGGTGAGAAGGTTTGTATGTCCTCACTTAGCTGTTTTTTCCCCTTGCTGAAGTAACTTAAATGAGCAGCAGCATTTTCCCGGAAACTAAATCTGGCGACCTGGGAGGGTTACTTGCAGAAGGAAAGGGGACTTCATAAATGGGCAGCTGGAGGAAAAAAAAAGGAGTATCTACATGCCACAAAAGCAAAACATATTCTTCTGTCCCGTTTCCTGCTGTGGAATAATAGCTTGATTCCTGATAGGAAACTGGGAAGTCTCTTGGCCAGCGGCATGCTGCTGTCAGCAAGTCTAGATGGCTTGTACTTCCACTTCTCCCACTCCAAGAATGGAGGGAAATCTACAATGTGCATTTTACCATCACTTGTCCACAGGGTGAAACTACTGCAAAATTGAGAATGCAGACCTTGGGCTTGTAATACCTCGTTGCTCACTAGATTTCTTGTGTTTTAGCAAAATCCATGACAGTGCATCTTGATATGCAATACGCACTTAAAAGAGCAGGTAGAGTTATTACAAGCTATTATCCCTAACTGAATAAGCCCTAACTGCCTTTTTAAATGTCACTTTTCTTTATTTTTGCTGTACTGGGAAACAATAGCATGCACACTAAAAACATGGCCCTGATTTTCAACTATGTGGCAATCTATTTTAGGCTTATCGAGCACAATGCTTCCTAATTTGAACCTGTTTTTAACTTGCAAAACAGAATTTGGTTTAGCATAATGAGTTTGGATGTACTAACTAAATCAAAACTTATTTTTCCATAAGGTTACATGATAGACTGTCTTAACTTAAAGAACTTCAGCTCTGTGATCTTGACCTTGAAGCAATGTGAAGAGTGGAGATAACAGAGCTAATCTAGATAGGGTTTGTGAGTTTGTTCATTCTGTCAAGGTATTAGCTTAAAAACATTACAGATTTTTTTCAGTGTCATCTGAACTCATTCAATTAAAATAGAATAGACTCGTGTTAAATATGCTTTTACATTATGAGGAGTCAATCTGAATAAATCACCTTCCTGGTAATTAATAAAGTTATGCAGCGGATTTAAATCACTCTTCAGAGAATCTGCTTAGGCTACACAGGAAAGCTTAGTGGATAATTTTGATTCTAGTCCCTTGCTAGCTTGATTGTACCATTCTACATCATGATGTTAGGTTATGACAAACCCTGAAAGCTAAGACATGTTTTGCTAGTACTTTTAAATATTCATCTTTATTAATTTTGCATATCCTTAGCAATTTTGAGATTTCTTGAGGGTTGCTTAAAATGCATGCTGATGAAATGTGCCAGCTGATACATTGGTATGCAGTGTCCTCCTGTCTGGGCAGGCTTATGTTCTCAGTCATGGAGACAGCCCGTGGACCTCTCTTATTTCTGCCCTTTAGACTGAAAAATGAGAACAAATACAGATGAACGCCGCTTTTATCATTATTGTGCTATGCTCTCCTTTGGAAAAGCAGCCATCCTTTATGCAGTGCATTTGAATTGAGACCTGTTGCATCCTCAGAGGATGTGTGGTCTTTCCACAAAAAGTAAAAGCTAACTCCACCAAGGTAACTTTAAGAGTAACTATATAGCTGTAATCTATAGCAACAAATTTGACCCACAGCACAAAGTGCCAAATATTATTTGAAAGTGAAATACGTTCAGTTATTAGATACTCAAGCAAGTCTTCATAGAGAGACCCTTCTGTGCTAGCTGTTGCTTGTGAATACATGTGTCCTACAGGTGTCAATCAGCTGGTCTGTACTGAATGACTAGCCTTAGTAAAGTTTAAGAGTTCATGAGCAATATGTATGAATAGCATTTAAGGATGGATCATTTGAAGGCTGCTGTTACTATCTACACGTAAATAAAAACATACGTCAAGACCCTTAGCATTTTTATATAAAGGTGAATCTTTGGAGGACTGTTTTCTTGCTCTTTTGGACCAAGTAAGTAAATGGAATTGCAAATCTGAGCTGTTAATATATGTAAAACTGTAGCCAGTTCCTGAATTTCAGGATAGCTAAGATATATGATCAAATTAAGTTTCACATTTCTGAACTACTTAATGGATTTAATGTCCATGTAGTGAATAGCAGAGTCAAGGTTAGAGACTTGAGAATAAATACTGTCTTCTCTTGGACTGTTTTAAATGCTGGTAGGGAGAATTCTGAGATACTGCTGCTTAATTTCAAGAAAACCTATTAAACTCTTCCTTAGACTTGCAGCAACTTGGAAAGCAACAATATAACAAAACTAAAAGTGTTAAAGTAGTAGAACAGCTGCAAAGGACTTTTGCAGGCTAGAATGCTGTATAGTATTTGTTTATGAAAATGCCTTTAAGGTGGTGTTTTAGACTGTTTTGCTGTATTAGTAATGGGTTGACATCTTTCTCTTCCATTATCAACTGTGTACTCGTGCATCACTAGAAACCTTTTAAATGCAAAAATTCTGTTTCTTTTGATGGACTTCTTAATAGTACATGCAGAGTACAGAATATCTGGCCTTTGTTCCCTCCCATAGTCTCTGCCATTGCTGCTCTTTCTGCTCCCCCTCTCCTGCTATTTTTTCCTACCATGGGCATGAGGGGAGCCAACTCTGCAAGGGGGGTCCACGGAGTTTCCCAGGAATATGACGAGGCTTTCACTTTATAATGTGATAGTTATATGTTGACTGGACTGAGTCTCTTCTACTTTTTGTATTAAGACTGTAGTTCTTCTAATGCTAACATGGAAAATGCTAGCAGGCAATGACCTTTAATTTCAACTTTACTCTGCAGTTGCCGCTGCAATAGTTCTCAGTTTTTGGAGGTTGACACAGCAGTATCATAATGCTAAACGGAGTGGGAGAAGGTAACTTTTTGTTTCCAAATTCCTCTCCATTAACCTCTTCACTATTTGAGTGAATAGTAACCTGTATAAATTCCGGCAGAAGAGCAGCTATTTCTGCAAGTCCACTGGAACATACCCTTTAATTTGCAGGAATGCTAGAAGTTAAAGGCACCAGACAAAAGACACTCGGAAATGGTTCCAGGCGAATCTCTTTAGGTCTTTCTATTGTATGTATTGAACACTTAGCTGGAGGACTCAAGTTCAAAGCTGTAAGAATACAATATAAATTCAAAATACAGTATAGGCTGCATGTCATCAGTTTCAGGAACTGGTTGTCAAACAGAGCATTAATAAAAAGGGAACAAAAGATTTATTTCTGCCCAGCTTTCAGTCTTGTTTGTATTTCAGAAATATCCTGTAATGTGTTGTCAGCCATATCCTAAACCTTTGTAGAAGGAGGCACAGGGCTGCTTGTGATTATTTTAAGTCAGTTTTAATTCTGACTGGACGGATTCAGAAGTACAAATCATGAAGGGGAAAGACTGCATCATGAGCTCAGGCACATGTTGGTTACCAATTCTGTATGGCAACAGAATTCAGTATAAAGAGATGTAAATAAAGATAACTTGGAGAGACTGGGGAGAAAGCCAGGTAGAGCAAGTTTCAGAAATAAAGTAAAAGGTTTCATGAGAAAGGTATAAGTGAATGTCTAAATAATGTTCCTTGAGTATGGACAGCCAGAGTTTATTAGCTTCCAACCTTTAGTCTGCTTATGTTCCTTTGCACTGATCTGGAAATTATGTTTAATGGAATTTGGCTGGTTATGAACTTCTGTAAGTTTGTAGAGCTGCATATAATTTTTGGAAGCTTTACTTGGAATTGTCTGACACTCATAAATGGAATTTAAATACCTTGAGACCAGTTCAGAAGTACTTATTTGTTAAAGTTAATAGGAGTTTTGAGGAAGGGATTTGAGAAATGGGAGAATAAAACATTGACTTTAACTGCAGATAAGTTCATGCATTGATTGGTTTAAAATAGAAATACACTAAAAAGTAGCAAACACATCTGAGGGTTTTTTCCCATGGAAAACAGGAGCACCAGATTTATTGAGTATTAAATTAATAGAAAACTATTCTGTATTACATTGCCTGCTTGTGAAAGTGTTCCTATAGGATATGACAGGTAATTGAGTCATCAACATAAAATATTAATATTTAAGATGATATGTTCCATTTTCTTAATTTGTTGTAGTTCCACATCTATCTATGTGCAAATATGACACAGATTTACTGGGACGCAGCAGTCACCTTGAAGCCATTCTCAGTAACAGCTGATTAGTGTTATCTGTTCCAAATGTAAAACAAGTTCAGCTTCTCTGACCTCATTAGAGGGAGCTGAGAGTGCCTCAGTAATAAATGCTCCTCTAGCTCCTTCTAGTAATTTGATTTATATGGAAGAAAGTTTTAATGACACAATCCCTGCCACTAACAGACCAGCAGTCCTTAAGGATGTAGAAGAAAGATTGTGAAAATAATTACTTAGCACTAAAATTAAAAAGAGGGTTGGAACAGCGAATTGTTATTTTTTCAATAGCACACAGTCTGCAATAGAACAGTCTTTTCATCCACCTAAATTCATAAACATCAATACAGAAGTGAGGCTAATATATCCAGAAATACATAGTAATCTGTTCATAAACTTAGATATTAGCACCTGTTTGCTTTTGAATTTGAATGACTAGAGTCTGTGTCCATCAAATATAACATTCTGGCACACTGTTTATTGTCTCTTTAAATTATTGAATGTAAGAATTTGGGGTGACAAAATGACAAAGCAGTTTATGAATCTGAGAGCCTGCTTTAAGTTTGGATCTAAATCAAAAGTAAAGGATATGGTGACTTCGAACTGTGCAATGTCCAGAAACTTGTTTGCTTTATAAAAGAGCAATATAGTAAATCTTAATTTCACACACTTTGCATAAGATTATAATGCAAAAATACAGATTGTAATTAATCTGTTCCAAATACGATTTTATCTGTATTGATAGAAATTAATGTGTCAACCTGAGTCCTTTAAACCTACTAGGCCATTTTACAACTCAAAACTAACAAACACAAAATAGTATAAAAACTTTTCTTGTAGCCTGCAATTAGGGAGAACTGGTTACTTCAGGTAAGACAGGTATATTGGCAAATGATGCATAAATTCATAAGCTTAGTCTGTCACTCATTTTTCACAGGTTTATCAATATTCAGAGTTTTCAAGGTTGGCAGGAGCAGAGAATTACTTATATCTTACTATTAGCAAAGGAATACACCAAATGCCAAAAAGCCCACTCTCTAAACCCCTTATTTCAGTACTTGAAGTGGCACATGTCACCTGGATAACATCCATTTATCTTTCAGTTTAAAGATCAAAAACTCTCCGTATGTTTTCTCAGTGCTCTGAATTTGAGAGCTTGATCCCACTAAATCTGTTAGCTGGTTTAAGGCCCAATTACTAGTCACAGGGACGAATGAAATCTTCAGATAAGATGACACCATGCTGAGATAATTCAAAAGGAATCAGTCACGCTACTTCATGCTGACACTTTCTTTTTGCTTGAAATGTGGCTCCCTGAAAACTCACTATTTAGGAGAAAAAAAGCGCTTTTCCCCCTTTGCTTGCAGGATTCACCTAAAGCCTCAGCTATGTGAGTTGCATTATCTTTCTAATATCTCTGCAGAGCATCTCCTCACTTCCCAGCTACGAAAGAGCAAGTCTAGGTAGATAGAAGGCATGTTTACACGTGGCTGCACACCAATGAACGATCTGACATCTCTGACACCTTTATATTCAGCTGAAATCACTCACAAGGTACTAAATGGACAGTTTGGACTCCTTAAGTCTATAATGTTTCAGATTTGATTCTTCTATATGAGTTGCTCATGTAATTACGGCTTTGGAAAAGGAGGTATGTGCTGCCTCTAGCAATACTTCTAATAATAACTTCTCCTTTACCCCAGTAGTGAATGATCAGGTAGATGAAAGCAGGCTTATTGCAAGTGGAGAAACTAGGGCTGACAAATATATTTGTACTTCTCTAAATGTGACAGAACTGGGTCCATTTCATTACGCCATTATCTTCAGTCTCCACTCTCTTGTGCTAAATTACCTGCTAAGTTGTTGTGTGTGCTCCTCAGGTAGGTTTTTGTTGTGGGAATCTACTTGCCCAGCCAGTTTCCCTGTAGGTATCAACGTGAAAACAAACTATCCTAATCTCTGTAGCCTTAGTGAGGGAAGGCACCATGGGAAAGTAAGGGGACATCAGAATATGTTTTTTTGCTTCTTATGTGCTTTTCTGTAATCTAAGACATTGACCTGTGACATGAAAAATACAAAAAAACCTGCTAAACAAAAAGTTTGCTTCTATTCTGATAGAGGCATAGCAAAAGACACAGGTATTGTGGTTTTTCCACATAGAGAAGTGAAGAAAAATGCTACCTCTAAATTTTCCATGTTTCATTATGGGAAGTTTCTATGTAATTGCATGCTATGGATGGAGATAAAGGATATCCAGCTGTACCATCAACTATGTCTGTCTCAGCATGTAGGAAACAACCAAAGAATTCAATGTGGTCATGCAAATAAATGCAAAACAAAAGGTATTGGTGTGTCAGACTGGTGTGGCTTGTGGTTAAGAGTCAGATTTTGAAAACCTGGAGTTGTTTGGTGAGGCTGCCCAGCAGCATTCTGCTACTAGGGAGGGATTTGGATGATGATCAGTTTGGGGTGAGCCTTGGAGGACAACCTGGAGCCCTGCAGTGGGGAGCAGCACCTGTAGCAATGCATTGGACATGGACCCATGCTGTCAGGCGGCTCTGCAAGCTAAGGGAGCAAACTGAGGGCTCCCTTAACATCCAACTCGGCGTGGCAGGGAGATCCCAGCACCTTCTCTCAAAGGTAGGTGACTATAACCTTGTATTCAGGGGCCTGAGCAGAACACTGACATTAAAAACAGATGAAAAGCAAAGCTGGTGATGGTGTTGCTCATCTGGAGTGCAAAGAGTCTTGTGGCTCAAGCATGCGTCCAGGCAATGTGTATCCGAGATGTGATTTCCTCCCCAGCCTTCCTGTTTCCCAGCTTGCAGGAAAGGGTATATGTTTTATTGCAAATGGGGAAAAGATACTTTTCTTTCTGGTCAAGCTGTGTCCCTGTTAAAAACTGGCTTCCAGGCAAGAGGAGAGGAGCACAGGGTGGAACCATTCTTCGCAGAGCAGTTTGTGCATTTGACCTTTCATAGCTAATGGCTTAAATGCTTTTAAAAATATTATTATTATCATGGGATTTCCTCTGTTTCTCTTTTTTAGTTCACCCTAAAACTTAATTCCCTCTGAAGTGCAGTGAGTGAGAGGATACAAAGTTTATGCATCTCCATGAATTATCTCAAATATTTCAACCAAAATTTCATAATTTATAAAAGGATTTAGGCACTTGGAGTGTGGGATTAATGACTTGTATCCAAACCAGTGATTTTCAGAATTGTCATTTGCTTAGAAGTTGAGATATAAAAATATTAGCTCTAAATGTTTAGGTTCCCATAGTACAAAACATGCAAAGCCATCATTGCCTTTTAAGCCATGTCAAGGCACATGCTACACTTCTGTGGAAAGGCCTTTGACATATGAGAAACTTCTCTCCTTGAAAAGACTGTAAGGAAGAGAGCAAAGATACTTGTCTGCAGGGAAAGTATTTTAAGTCTAAACCCTCTTGGAATGAATAGGGAACTATTTTCCATAGAAGTTGTAATTAAGTTTATAGCACCTCAGCCAAAGAGCCTGCTCCACTAATCACAGATCCACTTCAGTTGTTAGCAGGCTCAGAGCCTATGCACAGGTGTTTAATAAGATGTCCAGATATGAATTAGTTTTCTAACCAAAGGCACCAGTCTTGTAGTTATCTGCCTCTGGCTTTTGTTGAGATGCTATCACATATTTCACAAAACGGCCCATTGATAGCATGACTTGCATAGCACCACGTGAATGGTGCAGAGCCTCAGCTTAATGAGCATCTGCTCTGGGCTCTCGAAGCACGCGCTTTACCCTCCGTATAGTCAGGGGCACTTTGACAGAAGAGATGTGCTATGAAATATCTCACACTCCTCCTTAAGGTATCAATCACAAAGACCTTGCAAGGGTAATGTCTGTTGCCAGGAGATGCAACAGTATTGTGTGTGTGTATATATAGTTTATACACACATGTATATATTCATGTATGTATAAACAGTGGGTTCCTTTATTTTTAAGCTATTTAAGAGCAACTTACATTTGTCAAGAGAAGAACCTCTCTGCTCACTTTGGCCTCTTCCCAAATACACTTCAATGACAGGAAGGCTGCAATGGAAAAATACTCATAAGCCTTTCTTCAGAGGCTGCTGCTCCCGGGACACCCAGCTGAGATGCAGAAGTCAGCGAAGTGTCAAACTGAGCTAACTTTGGGGTACTCCAGACGTGTGCCTTGGGGGGCACCATGCACACCACCACCTCCGTGGCTTCTGCCCTGCCTCTGCCAATTCCTGGACCTCACAGAAAGTTGGGAGGAGGCAGCGTGAAGAGCTGCATAAACCTAAGTACTGCATGGTTAGTATCAGCTTCACCCCGTGAACTCATAAAGCCAGTCTCCGATGTCTGTCTGGGAATGACTGCGAGTTACCAGCTGGAAAAAAACCTCACTTGCATGAGGAACATTAATCACTCCTAAGGGAATGTTGCTGTTAGTTGGCTGAGCAAAGCTGTCTGAAGGATATCAAGATGGGAATAACCTCTTGCCATCGCTTCAGCATGATCAACAACTGAAAATACTGTTGCTTAATCATTAAGCAAAATGAATTTACAATCTTGCTCTTGGAAAAACAGGACGGTCTCCTACCTCAGCATTCAGTGCAGTGTAGTGGAAAAGGCACTGGACAGGAAGAACTTGTTCATTCCTTTCTGGGGTGTATCACTTAAAGCCCACATGCTTGGAGATCTGTGTACAAAGAGCCTGCTGAATTAGCCACTAGGCAGTGAGAAGGCTTCGTGTTACTGCTCTTCCTTTCACAGAGTATCTTGAATCTTTGTGGCCCTGCTCCTGGATGGTGCTGAGCATTGCTGCTGCATACAGAGGACAGCCTGTGGCCACCAAACCTCTGAAGCACTGTGCGACCTCTTGCCTGGGTAAGGGGGTCTTTTCTAAATTAATCTCCTTCCACTGACGTATCCAGCTGTGATTACCAATGTTCAGGTAACAACCATTAATTCAGGGTCTTGGGGGTCTTTGCCTCTCTACCAGTGCAATCTCGCTCCACTGTCTGACAAGATTTTGCAGTGGGCAGTATTGCTTAACTTGTGGTCCCAGGTTTTGGGATCAGCTATGATCATCTCAAAAGATGATGGCTGGGAAATACTCTTCAAGCTGCAGCGTGAAGTGGGGAGGATTGAGGAGGTGGAAGGGCTTGCTGCTGCTGCACAGGGAGCAGAAGTAGAAATCCTGGTAGGGAAAAGGTATTTTGGGAATTGGGTGAAGGGGCCTCTCCATTCCACATTTATAATTCTAGAGACAATGATAACTTAGTTATATGAAGGCTGTATGTTGAGAAATGGCAGTAAGCTGCAATAATAACCAGGTACCACTGATTATGATATTACAGTATCATTCCCCTTTTCCTGAAATACACCTTGAAGAAATGAAAATTAGCTGGCTTGAGCTAGATGTAATTGCTTAGAGTGACAACATTGAAAACCATCATAGCATTTCTCTGTCTATGAAACGTTGCTCCCAACAGCATATTTCTTGCATATTTGCTCACTCTACTTAATATTGTAAACGCTTAAGATAATTTTTTTAATCAAGGTAACAAGACACTCTAGTTCTGCTGAAGTGTCAATGAAATTAAGTTACTCTTATTTGTGTCATCTCTTTGTAATCAACTGAGGCTGCCCTGACCTAGTAATAGAAACACAAAGTAGGAGACCATCTCTGCCCTGGGTAGCTTACATTTTCAAAGGACAAAAGAAACAAATTTTTTTTTTTATCCCACTGTTTTAGTTCTGCTCTTATTTTCCTATAATTGATCTATTTCCTCCTGCTTAAACACTTACTGTATTCCAAAGAGGAGTTGTCCATGCCAGCACTCAGCCAAACTATTCAAGTTGGTTCTTTAATCTTTCCTCATAAGTTACCCTTTCTTGTAGTTAATAAGCTACCATCAAAGAGTATTTTTATTAAGGAGATAAAGCTGACTGCATCTTAAAAGGCTTTTAAACAATGTTGGCAATGTTTATGATACTCCATAAATGGAATAATGACCATAAAAAAAATAAATCTCCTACACTGTGGACTCTAAACCTTGTTCCAAGTTATAGGTTACAAAATAAGGAGCAATTAGCAATGAAATAATAAGCCACAAAGTAATCATCACTCTTTTCCACAACAGTACAGTTTCTCAGTAGTATAACGTGATAAATAAGCAAAGAGTTGAATGAATAAATTTAGTAGACCTATTTCTAATCTCACTCCTACTATTGTAATTCAGGAGTAACTCCAGTGTGAAATGTTTAAAGTTAGGATAAAGGAAGGCAGGATTCATGTAAAAATACAATTATTTTAAATAAATGCAAATAAACATTTAATTTTCCCCCAACTTTTGCATTTCATTTGTGAAACAGTTTATTATTAATCAGAAGAAGAAGAACTTAAAAGAAGAAAAGGTCTTTGTAAGGCTCTGAGGCAGGACCTTAACCTCCCTTCGAAGACTGATGCTTGTTACTGAATCTCATCATGGGAATAGTGGTCCTTTCAAAATAAGCAGAGGACCATAAGGATAGAAACTTGTATGCAAACACAAGCACCTAAAATTAGAAATTTGCTAGAAATTCAGAGGCCCTCTGGTATGGAAGAACTGGCAGCAAGATGATGATGAGGCTATCCACGTCTAAGTGAGTACAACACACTTAGATGTGGATGTGAAATGCCATCCCAGCAAGTCAAAATATAGTAAATATTCTTCCTGTATATTGTAGTTTTCCTTTTGGTGCTCACTGTGTTCTAAGGGTGTTATGAATTAGTAGCTCAGCCTTACATACTAGCAGATGTAGTTCGGTACTTAGCCGTACCTCCCACAGTTCTTTGCTATTAACCTTTTTGCTATGAAAAGAGCAAAAGACAACGTACTTGTCTTTCCAAGAAGGAGCTTTATATACCAGTGTTTATCCGTTTTCAAACCAATGAGCAGTCAAGCTCAGAAAATTTTCTTCGGTGAATAGTGATTTACTTCTCCTCAGTGGGCACAGAGTGAAATACTACTTCCTCGGAGAAATTCTTCTCCTTAACAGAAATGTATTCTCTTCTTTTCCAGTTTTCAAATCAACAAGCAACAAACAAAGGCCATTTCTTTTCTCTAAGTCCTCTAAAATACCATTGTAAAGCAGCAACGCTTATCAGCAACACTCAAGTGCTTTCTGATGCTGGGATTCTTGCTAGGATCTGGGACTTCCACGGAGAAAAGGAGCAGGAAAAGGAGATGGGAAAATTTCTCATGGTTTGATGTGGTAGTGATTTGAATATCCGACTTGGACTATTATATGATAGAGAAGCAGACTTAAGCATCTAAACCAAAAGTTAGTTTTTAACTTAAAAGTAACCCTTCATAACTGCAGAACATACAGTGAACTGAGATAAAATGTCCTTGTTTAGCAGGTCGAAGAGGAGATCTTTCCAGTTCAAACTCTCATCACCAGCCATAAAGGCAGCTGCAAAACAAGAGTACAAAGAGGTAAGGACTTTCTTTTCTAATACCATCTGTAATATAGCAAAGCAGAACGGATAAACAGGGTCTCATTTTTTTTTTTCCTCTAAGGCTTGAGCAAGAAGGGCAGGGCTAGCCATTGCTGTTCTTTGGAACGCCCCTAAAGCAGCTCATATTGCAACACTTCTTAAGAGCTGACTGCTGGAAACAGCACTGGCCGTTGCAGCGTCACCTGCCAGCAAGTGCCAGATTTTCCCTACGCTTTCCACCAAACGTTTTCATTGCTGTGACACAGTTTATTGGATTTAATGCCATTTCTTTAACCTTCTTCAAATGCGGCCAGGCTTTGAGTGGGCGTTCATCCCCCTACACGTCTGGATCTCTGCAGCTCCTGGTCATTACAACGGCAGCGGCTGCATGTGGTCAGGGCTTTGCTGGAGAACTGCCATGTGAAGAGTCCTCCTCCTCTGCCAAGGGTCTCACCTAGTCAGCTGGAGAGGCAACTGAGGCTTGATTGCCTGCTTCCACCAAAGGTGGGCCACTTATCAGTGAATGTTGTTAAAGGAAGTTAAAGAATAACCCCGTTATCCCGGTTATCTTCCTTGATGGTGATTGCTTAGAGGGAATGTTCCTTTCAATGGAGCCCACTATTGGTTTGGTAAATTAGCTCCTACTGCCCTACACATCTTCATCTCCTTTCATGTCAAACGGTCTTTATATTATTTGCAAACTAGGCAACTTCTGACTTTGTTTTTCTCTGAGTTGGTTGCAAAATGTTCAATTTTCATTGGCACCCCCTGCACACCCCTCAAATGCCGCATCGCAGGGAGGAAAGCACGTGAGGCACGCGCTTCAGGAACAGCCAGGAGGGCAGCAAAGCACGTTCAGGAGCTGCTTCTCAAATGTTTGTAAGTTTAGTTGATATTTTATCAAAGAGTCATCCTAGTTAAAGAATCAACTTGGATTTCTTGTTAAATCACCCCCTAAGAACATTAAGTTTTCTTTTAACAGTACTTGATGAGATGGGAGGAAGTGAGACACAAAATGTTCTTACTACTAAGGAATGAAGGAAGAGAAACTGCGTGACTGTCATGCATTATTGCTAAAAATAGTCATACTACATTTTTCTATAAAGCAGCAACTGCTCTTTAAAATGAGATCAAATAAAATACACTTGAAATTGAACACTGAAGGCTTTGATATTTTTTTCCCTCTGGGCTTTATCATCCTTTCAAATCATTTTTCCCCTCCTCGTAACAATGAGCTATTTTAGCCTTGCCTGAAATCCTTCTACTGTTTTATTAAACCGACTCCCTTTTTTACACAAGCTTTCCCAGTCGTGATCCAAATGCTTTCTAGCAGCATTGGCTGTGTATTAGTAATGCATTAACATGAAGTTCCATCTGCTGCTGCCCTCCCTCCCTCCCTCAAGTACAGCACAACATAGTTGCTACCTAATTTCTTGTTTGAATTATTAGTATTTGGTGCACTCCGCTACTCTGGAGGACTGCGTAAGTATCTCCTCACATTCATTTTCCCAACTTTGCCACTGTTCATGCTTATTTTTGTTTATGAAAGCAACTATTTTTGTGATATTCTATAAGCTTTTATTGAAATCTGTCTCAGTTTCAAAAATATCACAATTATTTAAAATATTCCTAGGACGTTTTGAATATCCTAGGAATTTGAATATGTTTTTTTTCCTCCACAGCATTTTACTTTTCTCCTTTCATTTTTTTAAACAGTTAAAAGCTAATGAAACTTGACTTGAAGACATATGTCTCTTCTCTGCACCTTTCCAGGTCATTTGCATGTAACGCAGATATAAAAAGAGGAAGATAGCACCATCACAGAACACGTCCCCTTTATAAGCAGCCCTTTTGCAATTCTGACCTTCATGTAATATTACGTGTTTCTTCAAGTCACCATAAGGTGCCAACTATATATATACTCATTCTTTTTAGAGTGAAAATGCATAGAATTCAGCAAAATTGAATATTTGAACAGAGAGAGGGAAAATCATATATGATGGAGACACTGATACTTATCCATTGCATGAGCTTGGTTACTCTAGCAGCCATGTTCTGACTTGTGTCATGATCCTCCTTGTTAAAGGGTGGCATACCCAAAAGGTATTTTTTTTGTAACTGAAGCTGGAGAAGCCTGTCTAGTTTTCTATGGTAAAGGTTAAACAAGGGCATATTCAGTGGCTTCTGTTGCAAATATTTTCCAAATCGAGGTTTGGAAATGGCAGGGTAGAAAGAATGAGTGAAATGTGTGAAACTGAGGGATCTAGCAGGCTTTGTGGTAAATGAAGGTAACAGCCCTAAAGTCTCTCTAGATGAACATCTGATTAAAATCCTCACATGCTGGGATCTCTCGACCTGTCTGTTGGCAATGCCCATGGCAAGACTAGGATTTATCCCACTTTTGGATGAATGACCACACTGTACAACGCCTGTTCCTATCAATCTCTTCTGGGGATGCAGTGCCTTGCACTTTCTTGGAGCCCCTCACAAATGTACCCATTGCGGGTCCCGTCCTCTCCTCAGTTTGGGCGGGAACCAGCTCCCCTCTGCGAGACCCAGCTCAGAGGTGGAAGACACTATGTCTGTAGTAAGGACCAGCGTGAAGGTAAACTTTGTTCTCCTGGGACCCGCTGCTGGCTAAAGCAAGACTGAGCAACATCACGCAAGCAGTGATTGCCTCGTCCCCCAAAAGCGCACAGCAACAAAAAGAAGCAAACAACATAAATGGCCTCCATGCTTGGTTTTTACCCGATACCGATCATCTCCCTGTACCTTGGGCCCCTTTCAGACATGACCTGCAGTGTCTCAGCTCAAATGCCCTCCCGTATCTACCCAGGCACCATCCCAGCAAGTGCCAGGGTCTCGTCTTTGTTCATCGGGGAACAGCTACCACCACCCTAGCCCGGGATGCCTGGTCTTGTCTGCCCTGCGCAGCCCAGGAAGTCCTCCTGACCGTGTCGTGATCGCACTCCTGCATGTTATTGCCCTCTCTAAAATGGGCTTTTGTTGCCAAATATTTGCAGCCACTTGCACAGTCCAAGGCTGGAAGAAATAGCCAGACTGGGGATTTTAAGTTTGGGGTGCTTGTTGCAAAACTCCTGTTGTTAAGCTTTACCTGCTGAAGCTCTATCCAAAGATGACTAGAGCCTAAGCTACCAAGCTCCAAAACCTCATTCTCCACCACATCTTTGTTGCTAAATCCCAGAAGCTGCTTTGGCTCTTCTGAAATGTCCTGGATTTTTTTTCATGCTTGCTTCAGAGATTCCTGTAATAATCCTTCTTGGTTTAGGCCAAGTTGCTGCTGCTGTGACTAGTGATGGGAATATTTGAAGGGGATGGTTGATTAGATCCACCTCTTGGAGGTAGGGTTTACCTTTTCATGGAGAAAACAATGTGAGAAGAAAATGGTACCTTGATCATCACTTATGGGTTATTTTCCCAGCAGGTATTAGCATTTAAATAATATTCCTACATTTAAATAATATGCCTACATTTAATCTCTCCATCCTAAAAATCCCACTCAAATTTGGATTTTATTGTCTCAGTTAACAAGTCATCTCCATAGCAGTGCTTTGCAGCCTCACTGTCCTGCAAAATTGGCATTTGGTGTCTTTCAATACCAGTGTTTCCAGTGTCAACAGATATCAGGAACTGGACACTGGGGACTACATCTAGTGTCATAGGCCTTCTCAAAGCTTTACTTCAGAGAGTGATCTGTCACAGGCAATGTGGATGCAACCTTGCTTGCAAGGGAAGGGTGGAAAATGGGGCCCATCCTTCATACAGCCAGGATCTCCAGCCAAAATGAACGTTTCCCTCCTCTTGTTCATCACGCCTGTGTTTTCAATCTTTCTTCTCTGTCAGAGAAACATAATTGAAATTATTAATATTACCATAGCCTATCACCTTAGCAATGCATCAAAGTTGAGGAATTATGGATGGACCTGCAACTGCACATTTTGTTACCAGTATAGAATATTTTTAGAATCACAGTGTTGGGTTTTGACCTTGGAGTCCATCCTGTTGCACAACCCGATACAGCAGCTATTCTGAATTTAGCCCAGCCAAGTATTTAGCCATGCAAGTATTACTCTCCTAACACCGATTCAAGAAACTACATCAGGAACTTCAAGGAAACAGGAAGTGAAAACTGCAGAAAGGAAGAAAAACACTTCTTAAAATCTTATGGTTTTAAAATCTTCACTTATCTTGTCAAAAACAAGATGGCAGAGAGGTTTGCAAATACTAAATGGCTTCTGCACTTATCAAGTGTTTCAGTATTGACACTGTTCTTATTCAACCACAAAAGCTATTTGTTGTTCAATACTCTCCAGCGTCAGGATTGTTCTCCCTTATTCATGTAAAATACGCAACGTGTGTCAGTGAATCCATTCTTCTCCCTCCTTCTGGAAATGAAGAAAAAGAAAGATGAGTCCCCTGGGCCATTAGTGTGTGTTGGTGTTTGCAAGTCTTCCCCCAGGGTTGTCTTCCCAGAACGTACAATTTGATGTTTGTGCATTGAAAAACGATGCAACAAATATTTCTTTAGAAAATGCTTCCCTTCATTTACTTATGAAGCAGAAATTGTAAAGCTGTTTACTCTTTGGTCATTTTGTCACTTTCTTCCAGAAACTTGACTTGAGTCGACTGCAGGTTTTATGTGATGATATAATTCAGGTATACTTTCTCCTGGCTTGAAGGACTTAAATGAGACTCAAATAGGCTCAGCATTTTGCAGTTGTCTATGCTTTCTAGCACTGAAAAGAAGTGCATATTGCAGGATGTCTCTAACATGTTGAACTTTATCCTTAACTTTCAGGTAGCATCCATCTCAGCCTTGCACTACTCTTTAAGGCAGGAATGTCCTCACCATCATCTTCGGTGTTGGAGATGAAGATCTTCCAGTACATTGATGTACATCAAAGTGATTTCATCAAGGTAGGAACTATATCGCAGCGAAATGACTGGAGCGCAGAACTGGCGTCCCGGAGTCCTGCGCTCTACGTGCCAGATGAGTGTTTGTGTCGTGGTTTAGCCCCAGCCGGCAACTAAGCCCCACACAGCCGCTCGCTCACTCCCCCCTGGTGGGATGGGGGAGAGAATCGGAAGAGTAAAAGTGAGAAAACTCGAGGGTTGAGATAAAGACAGTTTAATAGGGAAAGCAAAAGCCACGCAAGCAAAGCAAGGAATTCATTCACTGCTTCCCATGGGCAGGCAGGTGTTCAGCTATCTCCAGGAAAGCAGGGCTCCATCACGCGTAATGGTTACTTGGGAACACAAACGCTATCACTCCAAATGTCCCCCCCTTCCTCCTTCTTCCCCAGCTTTATGTACTGAGCATGACGTCATGTGGTATGGAATAGCCCTTTGGCCAGTTTGGATCAACTCTCCTGGCTGTGTCCCCTCCCAGCTTCTTGTTCACCTGGCAGAGCATGGGAACCTGAAAAGTCCTTGACCAGTGCAGCAACAACTAAAGCATCTCTGTATTATCAACACTGTTTTCAGCACAAATCCAAAACACAGCCCTATACCAGCCACTATAAAGAAAATTAACCCTATCTCAGCTGAAACCAGGACAGTTTGCCAATAAGGTAATGAGCAGGGTTCCAGATCTGGCATCAGGTGTGCCACACATGCTTCACAAAGGAAGGCTGCAAGGGGAGAGTCTGTGCTGGGGACCCTCTGGGTGGAAGAGGGATTTACACGGACCTCCGTAAACCAGGTGGCTGTGGGCAGCCTTCGAGTGTGTGCAGAGAGAGGCTCTACTGAGCCAAAACGCACCCACATGGGAGAACTGGGAAATCTTTACCAGTTAAGAAAAAAAATATAGCATCCATGACACTGCTGTGATGGGATGGAAATGAAACCATCTTCCAATGTGACACTTGTCGTGTTCAAAGGCCAAACACCACAGCATCCCGGGTGATTTAACTGCACTTCTTTCCTTCCTGTGCAGGATCTTAAGGAATGGGTGGCTGTGGAAAGTGATTCTGTTCAACCAGATCTGAGGAAAGAAGTAATACGAATGATGGCATTGGCAGCAGACAGACTTTCAGCACTGGGAGCCACTGTTAAATCAGTAAACCTGGGGTCACATCAGGTGCTTGTCTGATTCTTGCACTTAAAACATCATATTTGCACATGTGGTTTACCTATTATTTTCAGTGCTATGTATATGCAGATGTATGTTATGACTTACTGATATTTTTGGTAGCTAGATAACAATTTATCAGTAGTCCTGTAGCTACATGATACCTGCTGAAATCAGTCCCTCCTCAGACTGAGAACGGACTTGGGAGACCACACAGACAATCCAGATGCAAGTGGATGTTCTCTGCATAGCAAGGACAGTCTGACGCTTTTAACTGGAGGGAAGCAGTTTGCAAAAGTAAAAGGCCTGAGTTTTTTACCAGGGCTTGTTTTTACGTTCCTCCGAGTAATGAAGCATGATAGTTAATACATCAGTTCATCACCAAAGTCTCTATATGTGGGAGGTGGCTTTTACAAGGAAAGTGTGGCCAGACAGAAGGGGCTAGCCATCTTGAGCATCATCTTTGGTTTTGGGAGCTTCTGACAAATGCTCCAAGACATTTTCTTAATGACTGTTGGAAAGCAACAGAAAAGAGTTAATCTCTGAGAAATCTTTGTCTCTAGTTTACTTACCTTACTGTAGCTGGGGGCTCTTTCCTGCCCTGGGCTGTTAGATTTCTATTCTAACAGGAATTCCGAAGTTCATGAATAGTGATTCCCTTTTCCTTCCTCTGAGGCTTCTGGGGAGGATTGTGAAAGTCCTAGCACAAGGACCTTGCAGCACAGCAATACTTTAATATTTCAGGTTACGTCATTTAATAGTTGTAATTAATGCATTTAAAATTAAAACCTTAGCATGCCCTTGGCACGCGGTTATGATTGCCAAAATATATAGCGACAGTCTGTATCCATAACAGCAGGGAATGGATTACCTGGTGTTGGAGCGGAGACCACAGATACTTTTCTCTGCCTAGGGCCAAAATACTGTTTCACAAAATGGGTTTTTCCTTCCATTGCTGGGCAAGCAGCTACGCTTTTGTGTTGCAGCAGACCGGTACAGACGGATGCTGTTGGTGAATACAAGGGAGTGCACACATTCCTTCACTTCTTATTTCTCTCCCCTGTGAGGGGAGACACCCAGGTTCTCTTGGCCAACGTGGGGATTCTTCTGCACAGTGGTAAGTTACAGGATTAGTTTAGAGCCTTAACCTGTTTTGAAAGCAGTCTGAGATAGCTGCTGCTGCCTCCTGCCAGCAAAACTTTATTTTGTTTCTGTATTTGAAATTACAGGCCTCCTGCAATCTGTTCATGGTAAAATCAAACCCCAAATTAGACTGTGTGGCTTTTGCCTATTTCAGTGTCACAACATATGCTTTTGTCACTCCAGCACACAGTCAGCTTTGTCTTCTCCACTGCTGGGAAGTAAGAGTTTAGTAATGAGGGCGTTTATGACAGTAAAATGTTAGAAGAGCTCTATAAAGTCCCTGCAGAACCTAAACAGGTGGGGAGAAAAATCTTAATTTCTCTGGGTAGGTTAGAGCTGGATTCAAAGTCAGGTTTGTAGAGCTGATCAAATCAGAGCCAACTGAGTATGTGGAATTATTTTCAATACTGAGAATTCCAGGGTTTTTTTTATATAACACTTGCAAGTTTTCAAAGGTTTGTTTTTCCTTTGTTGCTTTTTTTCACATTTCTCTGCAGTTGCCTGATGGCCAGGACCTCCCACTGCCTCCCGTGATTCTCGGGGAACTGGGGAAGGATCCACAAAAGCCCACTGTATGTTTCTATGGTCACGTAGATGTGCAGCCTGCCAAAAAGGAAGATGGCTGGAAAACTGATCCTTACACACTGACCGAAATCAATGGTATGTATCTGGTCATAACTCTTGTACTGTTACCTGAATACACAACTCTGAGATTCTGAGTAGAAGGAGGCTCCCTGTATGTTTAACCACAGCATGAGGACCTCTCCCATGGAAATCTGTGGGACAAATCCAGCGGCTTTGAGTCTTGATGACTGTGCTGTGAGTAGTGAGACGCATCCGTGATTGCTTAATATTTGGTGTGGAAGAGCCACATGACGTTAATGCTGCTTTATAGAGTATTCAACAGATAATCCATTTCTGCTTTAAAGTTCTTGTTGGGTTATTGGATCAGCCATTATCCTCCTCGCACTTCCCATTCTTGCTTCATAATCCTTTAGTACCTCCACCTGCCACGCTGGAGCTAAGAAGCATTGCTGGTGGAAGAATGAGACCTCCACCTTAATGTACTCATCCTTCCACTACAGACAGCTGAGCGTGAAAAGCTCTAGTCACTTGAAGGACCAAAATTAAGGATGGAGGGTCAGCAGGGAGTAAGACCAAGAACACAGAAATCCTGATTCCCCGGCCTGTCCTATACCCATTAAATCGCCCTTTCCCATCTGTTGGGACCAGTTCCAAACACCCTTACTTGGGTAACTCTTCTGCCTCCAGTGGGGACTGCCATAGATAAATCTGGTAATGGCAAGCCACAGATTTATCCTGTGTATGAAACAGATTTATCTGTAGATTAAACTGAAATCTGTCCCTGTATATAAGTGTACAGTCGAACGCTTAAAAAAAATTATGTACCTAGACTTGTAGCTTCATACTTCTACTGTGGTATTTGTCTGTGGGTATTTTGCTGCTTGTTACCTGGGCTGGCTGATGTGCACAGAAGCTGCGTTTTGTGCAAACTTTCCAGGCATGTCTGGTGTGAACAAACAGCTCCTAAGAACAGAAGTGAAGCTCAAACTGGCATGTAGCAGAAACCACAATACAATGTACATAAAAGGGGAAAAAAAAAGTGTACCAGTCCACTGGGCAATACTCATCACCTTATTTAAAACAAGTCAATGAAATCCTGATTCTTTTGATGCTTCACTTGACACACCACTACAGCTTCTGTGGCAACAGGAATTTGCTGATTACATTGAAGTGACGAGAGAAGTCTCACAGATTGCTTAAAAACTTTCCTCTTTTCTTTTTAAGGAAACCTCTATGGGCGTGGAGCAACAGATAATAAAGGACCTGTTTTAGCTTGGATAAATGCAGTGGAAACATTCAGAGCCTTGAAATTAGTAGGTATCAATGAGGAATTATTATTGTTGTTTTATAATATAATCTCTCTGGAGGGATGCATTTACCTTCCTGTGAGTTAGATGGTAGGTCTCTGTCCCAACAGATTACGTGCATTTTAAAATATTAGCTTATTTCTAATGCTTTATCCAGGGCACTGGTCCTACTCCAGTAAGAATCTGTTCTTGAGCATTTCTATTTTGAACAGTCTGTATGCAATGTAATTATGGTATTGCTGTCATTGCTCTGCAGAGGAAAACACACTGGGGGAAGCATTCAATATATATTACATACATTAAACAGCTTTGATACCCTATTCTCTCGAGAGCTTTTAAAATGGTAAAATAACATACATCACAGATTGGTCATGAAGACTCATCTCTGCTGTTACATTCTGCCAATCTTTGGTTTCGCCTACCTACAAGTTACCTTCAATTTATGTGTATGCGTGAAGAGAACAAGTATCAAAAAACGCTCACACATAATGGGCTGTTCTTTCAATGATGTATTAGATTTATCAAAGCAAATGCTTTGAATGGGTGCACTAACCGAGCACAAATATACTGACTTATAGCACAACATATCTCTAAGAATCAAACTTTTGCCTAAACTATTACAACGACCAACACAGTTATCTTTAAATCAGCCTGCATATTTAATAATTTTGGGCTAGTTGTATCCCCAATGCAAAGCTAAACCCACACATAGTCTAAGCTTATAACTTGGTTAGCGAGCATCCTTTAAGGTGAATTTGCACAACACATTTTGTTAGATTGCTGAGAAACAGTTTTGTGCCTCTTATGACATTATGGCACAAATTGAGTGTAAGTCTTGACTTTAAGTCCTTTTGCAACGTTCTGGAAAACTGATGTTTTTCTTGCATCAGTAGTACTGAATTGACCTCGGTGTCTCTTACGTGCTAGCAAACCCACATGTTACTTGCCTACAGATTAGCTGTTGTAAGTTGATATGGCTATGGGGCTGTCTTTTTGCATCTTTCCAGTTCTTCAAATCACTAATAGCTACTTTGACATTTTAACAAGCAAGCAAAAAGAAATCTTTGTCATTTGAAGCCTTTCCCTAGAAAACAGCACAGACCATCAAACAATACTCATGAACAGTTTTGTTTCTAGATTTTTTTTGTGGTCGTTCAATGAACCATTGGTGAACCCATCCATAACACAAGTTCATTTAATTCTACACATTTGTTCCTGCATTTAATCTGAGCATTGAATCAAAAGATAAAACATCTTAAAAGCTGTAATGAGAAAATGAATTGGAATGGGAAACTAAGCTCAAATTTATTTCTCCTATGGGACGTGTCAGCATTTCTAACTCACACTACTCCATAACAAAAGTTCTCTTAATTACCCTTGGAAATACATCCTTATGAACTAGCAGGCAAATGGATTCATGAGTGCTAAAAGGACAATTATAGTAGAATCACCAGCAGCATTTTTACCGCTGTGTGACTAACTCTGGCGACAGATAACATGTTGGGAAAACTGCAGCAGTGGACCTCTGCCAGCAGTTCCCGCATGGGCACTAACAGTGGAAATGAGAGGCAGGAAATTTTCTGTGAAAATGCAACTGTTATTACATAGGCTTTCCAAAACAATTTAATAGTACTGAGAGAAATCCCATTTTATGAGACAGTCCAGCACGTTTTCTGGAAACACAAGGAAAAAAGATATCACTTATATTCTCCTTCAAAAATGAAAAGTACAGAAAAACATGAAGAACAACAAGTTTTTCTGGGAAACTGCACGTGTATATTTATCAATGCCCTTTTGTCCTGGTTTTGGCTGGGATAGAGTTAACTTTCTTTCTAGTAGCTGATATAGTGCTGTGTTTTGGATTTAGGATGAGAATAATGTTGATAGCACACTGATGTTTCAGTCGTTGCTAAGTTTACACCAGTCAAGGACTTTTCAGTTTCTCATTCCCTGCCAGCGAGAAGCTGGGAGGGGGCACAGCCAGGACAGCTGACCCAAACTGGTCCAAGGGCTATTCCATACCATATGGTGCCATGCTCAGTACAGAAACTGGAGGAGTTGGCTGGGGGGCAGCGATCGCTGCTTGGGGATGGGCTGGGCATCGGTCAGCGGGTGGTGAGCAATTGCATTGTGCCTCACTTGTTTTGTACATTCTTTCATTATTATTTTTCCTTTGCTGTCCTATTAAACTGTCTTTATCTCAACCCATGGGTGTTTTATTCTGATTCTCTCCCCCATCCCACCGGGGGGGTGGAGGGTGAGCAAGCACCTGTGTGGTGCTTCGTTGTGGTTAGACTGGGGTTAAACCACGACACCTTTCTATTGAAACAAGCTATATATCCTATGTCCTTCTTTTCCTAACACAACATGTAATGCAAGCCAGACTGCTTTTGATTTTTTTAAGATTTTTTTTATTTTTGAAAATGCTTGTTCCTTACCCAGACTTTTCTAACGTTTAGGCTATGCCAGTAAACTTCAAGTTTGTAATTGAAGGCATGGAAGAAGCAGGGTCTTTGGGGCTAGAAAAATTACTTGAAGAAGAAAAACAGTGCTTTTTCTCTGATGTTGATTATATTGTGATTTCGGACAACCTCTGGCTCAGCAACAAGAAGCCTGCCCTCACATATGGGAGTCGGGGAAATGCCTGCTTCTTTGTGGAGGTAAAGGACACAGGTTCATTTGAACTGGGCCCCAACTAGAGAGCAGTGATGTACCTGTAACCACATCTATATCTGCATGCAGGGAAAGACTGAGAGCAAGCTTAATATTTACAAATGCAGACCTTTCTTCCATATCCTTTTTTGCTTATGCAGATTTCCCCCCTCACTTCAGTTCAGTTAGTCTTATTTATTTTCATTAACTCTTCTTCAATCATCATTTCTCCACCTACACTGTCTCTCCTTGGTCCCTTTCCTACCCCGTTACTCTCCTGCCGCTCTCCCAGTCTTTTCTCATCACCCCCTCCGCATGTCAACTCCATTCTCTTGCAGCATCATCCCTACACCCCCCAACTCTCTCATTCACTCCCAAACCATTTCTTCTGCAGCTCTGCCCTTTTTGCAGCAGATACTCCTTAGTGCAATATATCTGCCTAAAGAGACTCAATTTAGTTGGATCCCTGGGTTTAAAAGCCACACAAAATTTTTGTAACCATTGGCAGAAGCAAATAGTAGTGCACGGTAGTATATTTAGCAGCCAACATGAGCTACTGTGAAATGAAGAGAAAAAATTTCTCATCTGGAAACTTCCTGATGAAGCATAAAAGGAATTCAGAGAGAAGATTAAAGAACTAGAGAACTAAAGAAAAATCTGCATTAACCTTTATGTCTGAAATAGAATGAAATTTGTTTTCAAACAAAAGAGCCTTGGCAGCCTTGATTCAATTCTTCTAAGTCTCTGTTAAGAAAAATGATGCTATTAAAACATCAAAAATGATCTCTGCCTGCTACCAGATAGTGGGCTGTAATGAGGTTTTGAGAAGAATAAACAAGTTTGTTGCAGGCAAATAGTTTGATAAACCTGCGTATGAAAATGTGTCTGGAAAAAGAATGCATTAAATAAACCAAATGCCCCTCTCTATTCTAAAGCTGTATGATTCAAGAGACCTCTAAATTCTTACTTGTTGCAATCTGGAATTAAGGTTCAGCATATATTTTCTTAATGCAAAACAAGTAAGGTTCTTTCTTGCCTTTGTTAGGAAGATTTTGCATTAAATAAAAAGGATGGAGAACTTGAAGAGTTTATTCTGCAATGTTAGAAACAGTGATATGCAAGTGTTTTACTTACTATGCATTTAATATTAATGAAGGAAAGGAGGGAATGGAGAGGCACCCTGGCTTTCAAATACCTGTAAGTGCTATAGACAGCTGAATTTCTCTCTCTAGTGGTTAACAAAAGAGCCTTGTCTTCTCTTTACCAGAAGCAGATTGTCTCTGACATGATGTTTTCCATTTTATATACAGAAACACATAATCGTTTTCTATTAATTTGTGGCCTTGTTTAAAAAACTGAAGCCACCAGCTGCTGTGGAAAAACAAACACTTGCAGAAGAATAAGGTAGGGAGTGTTTATATGTAACCAGTGTTTTTGGTACAGGTGGAATGTGGTGGCAAGGACCTTCACTCTGGAACTTTTGGAGGCATCATTCATGAGCCGCTGTCGGACCTGATAGCTCTGCTGGGTAATAACATGCGTCATTGCTCAGGAGTCACTGGGGAACAATGGCTAGCAATCAGCCTAACGAAGATCAGTGCCATGTTTAATTGACCTGAGTAAGGCAAGTCTAATTGAAGCAAGATTCCCAGGTTTCCAAATCTCAGCATAGCTATGGTGGCAGCAGCTGAGGAGGGGAATGTCCCCGGTAAGGCCAGGACCTCAGACGTGTGCCTGTTAAGCAGATGGCAGTCGTGTCAATCAAGAACGTTTAAGGATTGCTCGCAACTTGAATACATACCTGACTTTTTAATGCTGATTTGTATCTCAGTAGGATGATGTTTTCATGTCAGCAGCTGGGCTGACACACTACACACAAACAGCAGCTCAATGGTTTTCTTAATAAATATGAAAATACATCAGTGTAGGTGCCACAACTTGATGGATGCAAACAGTTGCTAGGAGTTCGTTGTTAGGCTTACTCATTCGATAAAGAGTTAGGTAGAAGAGAAAAGGTGTTGTGACTGCCAAGTGGAAGAAATAGGTCCCATGTGCACTGTTATCTCTATGTTACTTTGTAGACAGCCTCGTGGATCCCACAGGTCGTATTCAGATCCCTGGAATCTACGACAGTGTCGCTGCCCTGACGGAGGAGGAGAGGAAATTGTATGAATCGATTGAATTTGATCTAGAGGAACACAAAAATAATAGCGGTGTGAAAAAATTCCTCTATGGCACCAAGGTAATATAAAATCTGTATAAATGGTCAGCAGAAAGAATTTAAATCACCCATTTGTAGCATTTATGTATAAAGGCAAACTGAAAGATATTTTCAGTCAATGGCAAACTCAAAACAAAATAAAGGAGCACAGAGCATTAAAAGGTAAATAAAATTAATCTGCTGAAAATGCAAGCTATCGCATCTGGGGAAATATGAATAATCAATAAAAAGGAAAAATGCAAAACTAAGTGTCGCTCCCCATCTCTTGCACTGCAGATCCTCTCCCCCTCACCTAACCAGTCAAAGAAAATAAGCATTAAACCCCCTGCATATGGGTTACATAGTAGGAGAGAAGCTGTATTCAGCTCTGAAAAAAATGGGAAAGCAGCTTTAGGCAGCTGTGGTTTGGGGTGGTTTTTACGTGTTTAATTCAGATTTTGATGTCTGCTGAGCACACCAAAAAAGCACCCACAGCTATAAGCCTCTCTTTGCCAGCATTTAAAAATTATATCCTAAATAAAAAACAGCAGGTAAGGGCAGGCTCAGAAAGATCTCTCTGCACCAGAGTGGCAGCTGGGAGAAAGGAAAGAAGTGATTCATTTTTTTAATCACTAACGTAATTATCCTGGTGTACGCTCTAATATGGCTGCTTTTATTTCCATGAAAAAGCCTCTGAATTAGCCTAAGCTAGACTGTAATAATCAGTAATACAGAAGTATAATGTAACTACACTAAATAAGTTTTGATGCTTTACCTATATGATGATGAAGTGGGCAAATTTTATGTGTACATAAAGCTCTAGTCTCATAAACCTGGAGTAGAAGGAAAGGAGCCTTGCCCTGGGGTTCTGCATGAAGACTGATTTATAAATTATATATTTCTCCTTTTTTCCTTAGAATAAACATTTTCTCTGCCGCCGCCTTATCTTCTCCAGAAAAACAGATCAACTTGGTTACTGAACATTGTCGTCTTACCTCTTGTATTAGTTAATGATCATTAGTAGAATTTCTTCCCCAGTATCATCTGGGAGGCACCTGGCGAAACTGGTCACAGGTTTCTCCTGTGAGAAGTTCTGAGATCAACAGATGGTCAGATCAGAAGTTGTTCTGATTTTTCTTTGCACTAGAAAAATTTGCTTCCAAGGTATTTTAAAATAATGCTCCACTTCTCTTGTTGTGCATGAAAAGCTGTTCTCATCCAAATATTTCTAAAGGTAAACAATCGTTGACTGAAAGAAGTAGTACTTTTTAAAATTAAAAGATATGAGCGTGGGTTTAAATTACAAATCAAACATCTTTAAAATACAGAGGTCTCCAAATACAAATTTCAGGATGGAAAAAGGTTGTTTCTTCACATCAATTTATATCAATTGTGAATTTATATAAAAAATGAATTCAGTGTCATCCCTTATATTTTCAATGTCGGTTTTTTGAAGGAAGAAATACTTCTGCACCTGTGGCGTTACCCTTCTCTCTCTATTCATGGGATTGAAGGAGCTTTTCATGAACCGGGAATTAAAACTGTCATTCCGGCAAAAGTCATTGGCAAATTCTCAATCCGTCAGGTTCCCCACATGGACCTTTCGGTTGTGCAACAACAGGTAAGAGACAAACCTTTTCTTTGGCCTCTACTGTGTAAACTAAGTCCCTCTTAGCACCTCACAAATTTACACCCAAAGTAGTAAAGTGAATGTTTCTAGCATTTATTTGTTTCTGAGAGCAGAGGTGGGAATGCGGGTGTAAGCTTGAGCTGCAAGAAGCTGAACGTTTCTGGCTGCAACGAGTTTTCCCTGCAGGTGGTGGAGCACTTGGAGGGAGTCTTTTCCAAGAGGAACAGTCCAAACAAACTGAAAGTGTCTATGCCTTTGGGCGCGAAGCCCTGGCTCACCGATGTTAATGATCCGCTATATAAAGCAGCACGAATGGCAATAAGAACAGGTATGTTCCTTCTTCTTTCAGTCCTTAATGTGTCTGCAAGCGCGCAGAGGAATTGTGCTCGTCCATAGAGCAAGCGGGGTTTCCTGATGCGGTGCTACAGTCACTTACACCGCATAGAGCTATGCATCTTATCAATTTTGATAGAACAACTCAGCCATTGAGGCCTCCACCTCTTGCTGAATTGGGGTGTATTTAATAGGAGTAGCCAGAAGACCTCGTTTAGTTCTTTCGTGTACTGATTCAAAGCCAGAGGTTTGTAGAGTGCAACTGATTCATGAAATCAATTGGCTAGGCACTCAAACCAGTTCCTACTCAGAAGCCCTTTATGTTTGAGCAGATAGCTGATATTTGGTAGCTGAAGACAGCACCTTTAATTCACTTAATGAATCAATTCTTTCCCTGTATTTCAGTTTTTGGAGAAGATCCAGATTTTATTCGGGATGGTTCAACAATTCCTGTTGCCAGAATGTTTCAGACTATAACGCGGAAAAGTGTGATGATGTTTCCAATTGGAGCAGCTGATGATGGAGAGCACTCCCAGAATGAGAAAATAAGCAGGTTTCTTTTATTTGTCCATTTGTGCTATACGAGAAGGTGGGAGAACCGAAGTCCCGGGGACCCACACATAAGCACTGCCAGATGGGAAGCTTTGTCCTCCACGGGACAGTCCCAAAGCACTGTCTCTGGCAAGCTTGCTGCTGTGCCAAGCAGAAAGCAAAATTCCCAATCTAACGCATACCGCTATATGCTTTTCATGAAGTGTTTACTCAGTCTTTAAATACATCACACTGGCAATTTCCATTTCACTGCCAGTTAAATTTGTCTCTGGTCTGAAAGACGAGGATGTAGACGGGCACCTTTCCATCACAGCATCAATTTCAAAGTATTCCAGTCGGACATACTGAGGCTAGTGGTTAAGTAAGGGTTTAATGGTTTTCAGTATAAATTGATACAAAGGTGTATTTATATTACAGGGACTAAAATTAGTGTAATTATATATCAAAATTAGCTTAAACTTGCCACTTGTGCTCATTCTTTGAGGAGCCATGGTAAGACACTGTTCAGCGTGGTGCCTGAACATTTGTGCAGCTTCTGAGTCAAGTCATGCTGAGCTTGAACTGGAGAATCCTACAATAATTCTAAAATTATTTTTTGTTGTCCCTCAGTATAGCCTCAACCCTTGTGGCTACAGACTGTGGTAATTAGGGGACATAACACTGGAAAAAGTTTCCTCGGTGAATCCTTCAGAAGAATGCCAATTGCAGGATGTCCAGAATTTCTGCGTACTTGGTCCTTTTTTTTGAGTGACCAATCTTGCAAATTCCTCTGAGGACTCTGAAAACTTCACCAGACTATGCCACTAATTTGAAGAGCAGAACAGCCTGACAGGGCTTCATTCTCTTTCTTTCCTTCTTCATAGACACAACTACATTGAAGGAACCAAAGTGTTTGCAGCCTTTTTCCTGGAGATATCAAAGCTACATCAGCACTTACATGAAACTTCCAACACGGAGATTAACAACTGATAGACCATCAAAAGAAAATCAGCAAAGCACTTTTTTAGTCTTAAACTTTCTAACTTCCTGATCTGGAAAAACATATAAATCACATATTCAGTGGGTCTGAATTGGTGGAAAAAATAAATGCCATGCTCTTACTTGGCATACTACTAAATGGTATGCATATGTGATCCGGTCAATCAGGTGATCTTATCACTAATGCTATAAAATAGGGTTAGGGATAATTCATTCTTGCTGAGTGGAATATGTTACATTTTAGTTTTAAAATTCAGAGCAATGGGAATTTTGGCATATATTTTATTAACATTACTTTATTTCTGTTTCGTAGCATGCCCATGTTCACGCCGCCCAGCTCGTATTTCAGTTTCTGAATATGAGCAATTTGCAACACTGTCGTTTCCTCCCCACTGTATACAAAATTTCACTATTAATTATTTGAAGAAAGGTCCACTATCATGTTAATCTTTCCTGTCCTTCACAGAAGGCTGTAAATAGGACATGCAATACAACTACCTTGCTGAATTTGATGCAAAGACTTGTCTATGAACATTTACGTCTGGGAATAATCACTGAGGTCAATAAAACTGAAATGGTAAATAAACATTTCCAGGTCTGGATTCCGCCTTTTTGCCCCCATTTAATCCAAATCTCCTCTTATTGTGCTGTGAGCAGTTTTAAGAATCACTACATAATATATTTCCTTAATGTGACTTTCTTTTTGTGCAACAGAAAAAAGTTTTTGTAAACATCAGTTCTGGCCAAAGTCTGTTGTCAGAGGAGCGTTTTCCCACCTAATTAACAACTAGTTGTTGCGAATTACTTTTAAAGCATCAGTTTACATTGATAATTAAATCAAAAGCAAATACTGTATTTTGAAATTAAAGCAATAGTTGAGAGTTCTGTTTGCTGTTTAGGCAAAACACCTAGCACAAATGACATAATTCACAGCTATGTATTTTTTTATTTCAAAATGTGATTTTTATTATAACATGTAGTTATTTCACACAACCAAAGCGTCTGAACCAGATTTAAACAAAAACTTAGTAGTGTTAAAAACACTGTTAAAACAAATTACACTAATTAAATTACAGAAAGTAGTTGGTATCCTTCCTTTCTTTCCTGCTCCCTCTCCTGCAAAAACCTGCATGAATAAAGGTGATTAAGGGCATAAAGTATGGATGTGGAGTCTATAGAAGGGAATATTGTACCACAGATAACGTGTATGAACAGCTGATGTGGAAAGTTATCAATATAAAAGCCTTGGCTGAATTTAAAAATGTAAATAAACAAGCTTCTGATTTTTAGTAGCTCCCCTGAAATTCCTGGGAGCTGGACGTAAAGGTAGCCGGCTTTTTAAGAGGTCTGGGAACAGTAATAATCTGGGATACTTAGGTTTCAAATCAGGTTCTCAATAAACACCCATTTTCAGACTTCCCCGGGGCTGTGAGGCTCATGGTTCAGCTGGTAAGAACTGAGTAAGGATGCTGGCTGGGGAAAAGGAGGACCCAGCTCAGTCTCTTACTTGTGTTGGCTCTGCAGACTGCAACTGCAGTGTAACTTTCGGTGCCCTTGTCAAGAGAGAGGACTCCAACACAAAACAAGGACCGAGACTCCAGATCAGAAGACTCAGTTTGCACATCATCAACTTGCAGAACAGGTCCTCGACAGTCTCTCAGCTCCCTTCGCCTGTTTAAACCATTTAGGAATGAGCATGGTGAGGAACGCTGCTGCAGGGAAGAGCACTTTGGTGCCTGCACAGGACTTGGCAGATCGGTCCATGCTTAAAAGCTATAGCTCCAAAAAGGTAAATGATTGAATTTTGCTGAAGTACTTAAGGACATACAATTGACATAAAACATTATTTGCAATCTCTTGTTTTGCAGTGGCTTTAGAAAGTGACTTCAACCATCATTGAAAGAACAGCTACTCATAAATATGACCCTTTTGGCAGAAGAGAAGAGCAGAAAGCTCTGTGAGATGTTGGAGGTGGTATATTTCCTCACCCAAGAGGTATGGAGGCTGTGTTTCTAGGACTATAACTAACTGCTTTGGAAAACAGTATAATCCATGCTGTCTAAGGGCTCTACAACATGAAGAAGTGCAACTGAAGGTGGGCTTATGCTAGACGTAGTTTCTTCTGTTGTTCTTTGGAACACCTAATAAAATACAGTCAACAAAGACAGCGTCATTTTATAAGCACAGGCACTATCAGAGCAGTGCACTGAAATAAGGTTCTGCTCTGAAACAGCCACTTACTGTCAAGTTAAAACCATGTGTTTGAAACCAATGAATTGTGCAGACCATCTTCATGCCTCCTTCAGTCCCAGAAGACAGAAATAGCAGAAAACAACTGTGGATTCTCCTGGCCATGAAAGAAAGCACTGGGGAAGCCACTCCCCCCCCACGGGGGTATCCAGAGCTACTCTCTCCCTGTTACATCAAGCAGGGCATCCATCAGTCATCTTGTCTTTTTCTTTTTTTCTCGTGTGCAGCATCTCATCTGCCTTTTGAAAAAAAAAAAAAACAAACCACAAAACCAATTTGGTGTGCATTTTACTAAGGTCTGTACTGTTATACACGATTGCTAGCAGTATTACTTCTTGGTTGCATTAACAGCTATTTGTCACCATAGTAATTTAAAGATACCTCTAAAATAATAGTGTTAGAAATAGGATTCAAGTTTATTAGATATTTTCAAGTCCTGACCAACTAACTACGGAAATCATATGTACACTTTGTGTGTGTACATATGCATGTATGTAGCTGTATATATATATGTATATGTATGTACGCTCACAAGATGTAATCCTGACATTGTTGTTAAATAATTTCTTGTTCATACTGATTCAGGTTTTTCTTATTAAGGGTTGAATAATGGCTTTTGGTTTTGGCCAATTTATGTGCAAAACTACAAATGCTACAATATGTTTATTAGCACAGTTTACACAAAGTCACAGAAAAGGGACACCAAAAAGAGGTGACTTTTCAGTGTAAATTGGACTGGTTAAATTTTATTCTAGACTAATTTTTACAGTGTGATAAAGGTCTAGTGTTAATTAGTGTTTACTTCAGGGTACCTTTTCACAGTGAAACCTAAGTACCGTTCGTTTCACATATCATATTTGTATAATCATATAAGGGGACACTTTGCTGGTTAAACCTACCCAGCTAATGAGAAAACAACTTTGTGGGGATGTGCAACAGCAGCATCTATACCTTGGAGAGCTTGATTGAGGTATCAAGACTTGGATGCCTAGTGCCACTGGGGATGTCCTACGGTACCTGAGAAATGTGCCCCGAGGATGGCAGACACAGCTCAAGTCCTGTGTGAACACTGCCAGTGGAGTAGCAGCTGACCGAAGGCAGCACCTCTGATAGCACTAGGTGCCTGTACATAGTGGGTCAAGGTCTGCCTGTCTCCCTGGTACATCGCCCCAAGTCTTCCCTCCTGTAGGCTGTACATCCATGTTGTGGGGAATCAAACGCTCAAGGGTGGGATCATATTTTCCTACTAATTATTAATGTGAAAGAAGAAATTGAAACATTTTAATTTCCATTTAAAATCAGTGGGCTTAAGTGTGAAAGTTGCTTTTTTAATATTAGATAAATGCAGTTTTTAATCCTTAAGTAATGTCTCAAAAGAGAAGACTAAAAAATGTAGCAGTCGGCTAAAATCATCGAGAATGAGTCAAATAAGATGCTGACAATAGGAGCTAGAGGCATAGAGAGATGAGCAGCCTCCTGAGACTAAGAACTAATCAGGTCACCATCTGCTTAGCATGTGAAAGTGGAAGATTAGGCTTACTCACGTAGTTATGGTTTTCCTTTTCAGTAGCATTACTCCCAAGAAGCTTTGACTCTGACTCCTGCTAGTTATTCCTCTCAGAATATGGCATTTAGCTTGTTTGACAAAACGTTATACAATGCCTTGCTAGTTAAGGATGTCCATAGTCCATGTTTGGACAGGGACGATTGTGCAACTGTGCCTTTACTGGTGACACAGGAGCCTGTGCCACAGTGGCTGGTGCCAGCAAGGAGCCACAGTCCCCTTGTTCCTGCTGGAAACTTCTACCTGCAATAACATGTAAAGTTAAAATACTGATGCATGAAAAAAGTCCTGAACACAGTCTTCTCACTTTATAAATCCTGTTTAGTCTCCCTGGCTCATCTCCATGTTGCTCATCACTAGGGTGTGTGTACCTGTGTGTGCAAAACTCGCATATGGGTAAGTGTGAGTTTTGCACGCTGCATGCCCTTGTTCTCACCTACCTCCAGAGTCTGTCCTCTCTGCTAACAGAAACACTCACTACCACCTATTTTCTACGTGGGATTTTCTAGGATCCTAAAAAAATCCGCAGTTTCTCATCCCTTCTCCTTTTCACTTGCTTTCTCAAATACATCTGGTTTTAGAAGACTTCTCCTCTAGAAAGATGCTGACTCTGGAATTGGTCAGAACTGCACATATTACCACAGTTTTGGTGCAAGTTACTCTCTTACAGGGAAAAAGTGTGGTACTTTGCCAATACTTATTGCCCCAAGGTGAAACTTAATTGATTTTCAAATTTATACCTTGTATCATAGAATCACAGAATATCTCGAGTTGGAAGGGACCTATTAAAGATCATTGAGTCCAACGCCATATATGTCCATATATGTCTGTATTTTGAGCTGCAGACACATCATGTCCTTTAAGAGGTAAATAATTACACAAATATTTTAAACAGAAATATACGAATAGAAAAGTATGAACAGTTCCTTGTTAATAGAGTGCATTTTTGTCTATGTAGCTCTACTGCCAAATATTTCAGTGATCTTCTCACTTGCATTCTTCAGAAGCATGTATGAAGAACAACTTCACATTACAGGTCATTTTGATAAACAGTAAATGCTTTTTCTGGGATACTGCTACATCAGATTACATAAAAACAGACCAGGAAATTCAAAATGACCTGCTAAAAATGCAAGCACGGTGGTATGCATTTTTGCAAGCTCTTTGCAGATTTTTTTCAACTGAAGTATGCGCTTGAACTGAACTCAAGACACTTAGACATAATTTGGGTATTTCCCCTGGTTTCTAAGGACGTAAGTGAAAGAAAAGAACCACTGACTGTTGTAACAGGGCTTTCCAGCCCTGCCTGAGGAACAGCAGTTCCCACAAAGCTTTTCAGCTGATTCTGCAACCCACACGGGATGAGTTGTTTGAGATGGAGGGCGACAGAGGAGGTTCCTAGTTGCTTTACTCTCACAGAGTTTTAAAAATTGCAAATGCTACCTGAAGGCATGCTTGCATTTTGTTACATAATTCCTCTCAGGTTCTTTGTGTGAAACTTGCCACGATCACTTACTCCTCAAGGCCGAAACAAGAGCTGTGTTTCTTTGTGGACTAAAATAGGTGTGTAAAAGTGCTTGCAAAAACATAACTAGGCATTGAATTTGGATTCTATATTTGCTACAAAACTTTACCCTTGGGAGGGGAAAGAAGCCAACAAAATCTTGCTTAAGCTTGAAAGTACACACTGCACGAGGTGCATCCTGACAGCAAATGGTCGTGTTCCTTATCCGATGAGCATTTCAGAACTTCAGTGTGTAACTAGGAAATGTTTTCCGTAAAGCTGACAGTTTACACACGTTCTTATTTCAGTGGATGTAGCTCTAATAGGACTTGGATGCAGGTGCTAGGTGGATAAGATGCTGACTTAGTGAAGATGAAAACTAAGGAACAAATCTGTATTTCATGCAGCGTAACCTTCTTCGCAAGTTCTTCTCTGATCTGATAATCACATTAAATCTTAAAGTTAATGTATTGATGCATAATGTACCAGACTCAATGTTTATATTTGAGATATTTGTCTTTCACAAACTTGCTTTGTGGGTTTGCAAGAGATGAATTATACAGTGGCAGAGCTGTAAATACTGGCAAGCTGGACATCTTCACACATATCAGATAATACAGGGTAATAAATTAATCATCTTTTTCATTTTACTGCAATGAATTACCTTTTTATTAAAAAACACAGTACAACCAAACCAAATCCTTGGAGGTTTAGCATTGTCAGCCTCCAGACAGACTTATATATAGCCGTACTTAAAGGAAACCAGACATTGTGTATGTATGCATAATACTGATGTTGCTACCTGTCTTAAAATCATTTCAATGATCTCTCACTGTGAAATAACATGAAGTGCCAGCCGATTGCATGTTCCCCATCCTTTAGATGCAGTTACAATTTTTTTAATTAGTTTTTAATTACTTTTATCTGTCAGACTAATTCAAAGATCATGCTAGCCATGTCTTTCTATTTGTGGAGCTGAAGGGGATTTTTTTTCTTTTTTTTTTCCCCCTGAACTTAGAATTGAAACTGTAAGCTCTGTAATAGAAACTGGAAAATTTTCAACACGACACACTCCTGACATGCAACCTTCTGGTGTGAAGAAACAAGTGGTGGCAGAGCCCTCATATGAATTTCATGTAAGTTTGTATCACTCTCTTTTCCCACTAAGAAATTCAAGAGTTAGTATGGCTTTACTCGCCTCCTGTGTATTATTGCCTTCCTGACAAGGCAGCAAGTTCTGTACGCAGGGTCACCATCACCAATTTGGCAGCAACCCTGGCATTCCAGTGACTGCTTCAAATCATAGTGTTTCATTTAATCACAGTGGAAGGATCAGTAAGATCTGTCAAGTACATCCTTTCTCAAGTCTTTTGTTTTGGGTTCTGGATGCTGAAAGTTAGTTATATACTCCCCTTTCTACTGAAAATCAATGGAATGAAAGAAAACACATTTTAAACAAACCAACCAATCAACTCATGATGAAGAGATGTCGTGCTATCTTCATTACTGGTGAACAAGCTAGCAATGACAGCCTGTGGTGCCTTTGCCAAGTGGCCACTGTAATGTGCGCACAGAAGCGTACGGATCCAGGAAAAATAAATTAATCTTCACCTGCAATTCTCTCTAGGGTGGTGGTCTATCTTAAAATGGAATTTGCTGAATGGAACAGCCTGAAGACTTAAAAGACAGTGTCCATGGGTCAAAAATCTGGTTGTCTGACTCAAGTAACCTTCATGTTTGGCAGCAAGGGGGAAAAAAAAAAAATGAAGAGATCTGATTTATTAGTACATTCATATTGATCTATCTAGAAAGCCATACCCACAGAAACATAAAAGATGTCACTTATTTGCATGCTTTGTATTGTGTATGCAAAACATTTTAATTGTTTGTGCTTATATACAATTGCTTTATATGACCATGTATTACTACTTATTTTTGTGATATTGACTACTGCGATATTGAGTAGATAGCTGGTTGACTGCTGTTCTAGACTGTTACATATCATAACTCTTACACACTTCTCTTACCACTTCTCAGCTGTACTGTAACTTGGCTTTAGAGGAACGTAACTCAAGATTATTCAGTATCTGACTAAAGGTGACGTTTGGCTCCTCAAGTGCCTCTGTGAAGACACCTCTCAGTGCACATGTAGATATCCACGGCTTCTGTGTTGCAGGCTTCAGGGATCTGTTACGCGGCCACTTGCAGGATCTGCACTTTAAAGATAAATACACTCTACTGGTAGCTTCCAAAGCTGTCAGTCCAAGCTTCATAACACATCATAATTTTGCTAGAAAAAAAAGTTGAAAAGTCCACATAAATATTGCCTTTGCTTTGCAGTAGAAAAGGTTTTTTTAGCTACGATCATGTCTTCAGTTATCCAAATATAAAAGCAGAAAGGATAAATGTTAAGCCTGTAGAAATTCAGCTTCACTTCTCATAAGATACACATTGTGTTCCTCGCATTTGGAAAAGAGGCTGGCATGATCCACCGAGGTGGAAAAGTCCAGATGTTTCATTTCTTCAAGAGCTGAATAGAAAGCCTGTGATGTTACTGCAGCAGCAGGCCCTGACGATGCTTCTCATGGGCCACACAGAAGGATTTGCAGGTACTGTTACTCTCTTTTGTTAGAATTTGTGATTCTAAGTATTAGCCTTAGGACAATGGGGAGAACTTCAAGCATTATCCCATTTTTTCCAAGTTCTTGTAACTTCTACATGCAAACTTAAAATACTATTTGTAGCAGTTTTCACTGGAAAAAAACATTTTCTTCTCTTGAAGCTGCTTAAAAATTTCCTTTTTCTAGATTTTATGAAATTATAAGAAATTCAAACAGATCCCTTCTAAGCATTCATTAAAGCCTGCATTCATTCTTTCTCATTTTTCTCAAACATTTATATTGCAATTATATGAACAAGAAAAGTTGGGAAACCACATAATTTTTATCACATTTTTACTTGTGTGCATAAGGTTCTCTACCTTACAGCAGAAAAAATTTAACAAAAAGGTACCTAGAAGTGGGCAAGCATTTTCTTTATGTGAAAATGGATAACTATTTGTACTGCAAACAAGTTACCTGGCACAGCTGGGCTGCGAACCCACAGGATAACATGAAGTGAGTAAGAAGGTGCAACCTTTCACGGAAGAGCGACTGTGGGTGCCACAAGTGCTGTAACCTTGCTGGCATGTCACACCGCAAAGGTGCACTCGTGCCCTGACGCGACCGCACCTCCTCTGGTTTCCAGAGCTAGCGTGGCAACGAGGTCACGGACCAGGCTGAGCGGAGGCGTGGAGGCTCGCTCTCGATTCCTTTGTACACGAGGGGCAGCGAGGACTGAAATGCCGGCTCGGTTACCTCCCCGGTGCCCACAGGGGCAGCCCCACTGCAGTTTCCGACAAACCTGCGTCAGAGCTGCCGCGACCCTGCCTTAGCCAGCCCCAGCTAAAGCAGGATGCTGGCAGTTGCCTGGCCCCTTCGTGGATCTGCCGAGCCAGCCAGAAAGCTACCTGTGTTTTTCCCCGGGTTGCCCTTCTGCCGAGGCAGTGCCCAGAACCAGCTCACCCGTGAATCACACCAGTGCTGTGCCAGCAGCCAGCGAGGGCGCGGGATTACACGACTATGGAAAACTGCATCAGTTTGAACAGCATGCAGCAGCAGACCACGCAAACTGGAATACGGCATTTTGCTCCCTAAATCACAAACCTTGACACTTCCAGCAGTCATTGCCCAAGTACCTTAAAAAACCCTAAGCATAGTGTTCTATTTTTCAAGGCCTGTGAAATTTTTGTGTGTGATACAGTACAACGTGATGCAGACTAGCGTGTCTTTCAGTTTGATTATCTAAAAATGCATACATTTATCTCATTAACTTATTAGAGTGTTCACTTACGGGAACCAGAAGGGAACAGCAAGGCCCTTTTGTTCAGTCACAAATATACACAAAATAAGATTTTACCCAGTAATTCATGCACCGAATTAAAAAAACAATCGAACAACAAAAAGCATTGAGAAAAACATTTAGTCCCACTTTTCAGCTGAAAGAAAAGCCACCACTTGGTAAGGCTTTTCAAAGGTTAATTGTCTTTTCCATGGGGAAAAAAAAATATTTTGCATTTAAAAAAAAAAAAAGGAAGGTGTACATGTGTATACATGCATGGGTAGCTGACATTAGAAAAGTTCCTGGTGTTTACATCCTAATTATTCTGTTTCATGTTTTCTTATGGGTGTAATTGCATTGTCAGAATAAAGATATATACATATTTTATTCAAAAACTTGCTACTCTGGAAAAAAATAATGACATTTAAGAAACTCTTATGGACAATACTGTCGACTACTTGACTGCCCTATAGACACTATGCAGTGTCCTTCGGAGGGCCTGTCAGAGACATTACCTACATGACCATCGTCAAGTCATGGGGTTATTTTTCTCAACAAATTTTATGTGCAAGAAAACCCGTAATTCAGAGTTGGCAAGTACGATTATTGTGACTGCCTTTATCCTGCTAAATGACTTATTTCTGGTAGTAATAATCACAAAGCTGTGTGTGTTTTCTCTACACGGACAAACATGGAATATTAAGTAGGAAAGGTACACAGAGTTTTAAGTTACACAGCTAAGTAAAGAGCCGGTACTACTCTTTAAGTGAGCAACATTTTAGTGAAATCAGCATTTTGGGATGGAAGAAATATAGCAACTGCAGAACCATTCCTAATGTCATATTCTGTTAGAAAATAAATACATTCTATGTTTACAATCCATTTATAAACTAATCTATTAACTAATTAATGCTTCACTAAGTACTCATTGACTTATTTATTCAGTTTGCATTTTAATATATTTTAATCAGTATAAATATTTCAGAACAAAGAGCAAGCATTTAAATTTTCAGCATGACTTTAAAATTATGTACATACCTAAACCAGAACATCAAATGTAGGTATGCCTGTAAATATTTAATCAATAGAGCTTAAAATTACAAAAATTAATTATTTTCGTTACAGATTTTTTTTTTCTTTTATTAATAGCAATTCTGCCTTAATTGCTGCTTCTACTATACCAATGGCTCCCTCTTCAGGCTATTCCTAAAAAAATGTTGCCTCTCTTCATTTTCTGTTAGAAATATTGACATTTACAAAACTCCAGCTCTCATGATCATGCCTTCTACCCCAGTATGTTCCCGCTTAGTAAGCAGATGACAAAAGAACTGATGGACCAGTCATGCTGACCTGGATACTACAAATACTGAAATACAGGTGTTACTTGAGGCCCAGACCTACAAAAATTCTTAGGCATATAAAAGGAAATTGTAAACCGCAGAGAAACTGAGCTTGAGGGACATCAAATGGTTGTTTTACCTATTTTCCCATGCTGAAAAATATCAGGAACAATTAGACTGTTCTCAATTAGACTGTTTGTAATCAGATCCTTCTTAGAACTGCCAATGGTTTCTGCAGTCTCCCGATAATCTATTGAAGTTCTTAAATGACCTTACAAAGGTAAATATATATATATATATATATATATAACTTTTATATAATGATATCTTTACTACAAATTAAGGAGTCTTCCTCTGTGTCAATTTCTTATTATACAGAGGACGATTAAAATAGGTACTATAACCCTGAGGTACTGGAAAGAGATATTCTTCTGCTACCTATGTTCTGTGTGATACTTTATCTGCTGATACTCTTATGTTTTAAACTTCGTTCATTCATTTCAATCTTTACCAAGACTCTAGTCATTCATCTGGGTTCTCCATTTTCATCTGATCAATGGCTCAGGCTGTAGTGACTGCTCATCTTCATTCTTACAGTCTTTACAACCCAATCCACAACAGGCAATGCTGCGTCATAAGGCTAACAGATTAGGGGATGACTAATTGGCTAAATGAAACGGTAAGTTGTTAGGCCTAATTAGTAAGCCTGACTGTGCCTTAAATACACTGTATGACTGGAAAAAAAGTCAGTGAAACTCCAAACATATTCACAATGGGTTGTTCTCTCCTCCTGACACTCCCCCGCCACGGCCTTGAAGAATGCTGAATGCTGTTTAAGATACTTCGACCTACTAAAAAATACCGTGCACTCACAATATAAATGTTAAATCTGCATTTTTTAAAATCATAAGCAACTGGGAAAAAGCAAGTACGTCCCACGACAGATAGTGAAAGACTCTTTAGACCACGCTTCTTTAATTTTGTTGTTAATCATGTGACTTAGCTTAAAAAAGGGAATATAAAGTGTTTCAATATTACAGTTTCTTCACCACCTTACGAACTGTAGGATGTTTTACTAATTGCTTCCCTCTCTCCCTTATTCATCCGCTTCCCTTCTGAATGGCATCCTCTGAAAAACACTGAAAGTGCAGCCAATTCTTCAGACAGTTTGTATCACCTTCAAACGACAGCGTTAGTGAATGACTGCTGTGCACCGTCTCATCTAACCCGTTCTTTCCCACTCCTTCCAAGCACCCATTCCCTAGGGGAGAGCAGATTCTCACGGCGCTATCTGTGCCAAACCACACCGTGAAACGCCAGTTCGTTTTATGTACACCCCTGCACGGCACAGGCTTATAATCGTGCAAACCAGCGCCAGGAGCTGCCGTGGCAGAGGCCACGCGTACGCAAGGCTTTGCCAGGCGCAACCGAAGGCGCACCGTCGAGCACTTCACACACCCCATCTGCTGCCTCCGGCAGCACTGCCTGCCTTCGCCCGCCCGGGACGCACAGCCTCTGCCAGGAAGGGCAGCGCCAGCCCCGGGCAACCTTCGGGGCTCCCTCCTTCCCTCAGCACCATGCAGCCCGTCTCCCGGGCCCTCCCCGGCGAGGGAACCGGGTGGATCGTGCAGCAGCAGGAGACCGCGGCGCCCCACAGCGCCAGCGCTCCCGCCGCCAGGCCCGGGCAGGGGAAGATGGCGGCGGCGCGCGCGCCTGCCCGCCCCCCCCGCGCGGCGGCCGTTGGGCGCAGCCCCTCGCGCCCGTAGCGGCACGCGAGGCTGGGCGCTCGAGCGGCGCCACACCGGCTCCCGCCCCGGCGCCGCGTCACGTGAGCGGGCCTCCTCCGCCTCCCTCCCCGCGCTGCGCGCCTCGCTCTGGGCGTGACGCAAAACGGCGAATCTACGGCGCGCCACTTGTGACCAAGATCATCACAAGCGGAGGCGGACGGCTCCCCCCGCGCGGTAAGCGTTGCCGGACGGGACGCGGCCGCTTCGCCCCCCCGCTCGGCGGCGCGGGGCGGGCTGCCGCTTCGGACCCTCGCGGGGGAGGCTCATGGGGCCGCGGGGCCGCGGTTGGCCGGCGGGCGGGCCGGCGTCTCCCCTCGGGCTTTTTGGGCCTCTGTGCTACCGTCGTTTTTTTGGTCCTGGTGGGCGGGCGGCCAGCAGCGCGCCGCCGAGCCAATCCCATCCCTTGTTCCGCCCCCGCTGCCCGCCGAGTGGCCGGGGCGCCGAGGGCGGGAAGAACGCCCCGCGCGCCCATTGGCTGCCGCAGCCGGCCCGGGCCGCGGCTCTTCCCTTCCGCTCTGCCGCAGGCGGCCGGCGGGGGGGAGCGGAGAGCGGCGGGACGGGCAGGGGCAGCGGGGAGAGCGGGCAGGGCGGGAGCGCGCGGGCGAGCCGCGGGGGGCGGGCGGGGGCGCGCGCCCCGGCCGGCTGCGTTGCGGCCCCGGCGGGCGCGTGCTGTGGGGGCGCCCCCCTCCCCCCGCAGCGGGGCGAGCCGGGGCCGCTGCGCATGCGCGGGCCTTCAGACCGGGCGGGGCTGGCTGCGGCGCGGCTGAGGCGCCCGCGGCCGCTGCCCGCACCTCCCTCACCGGGCGGGACAGTGAGGGGACGCCGGCGGGGGGCGCTGGCCCTGTCAGCTGGCGCCCCGCGGGGACGGTACCGGGCAGCGCCCCTTAAGCGCTGCGCGGCCACGGTCGGGCGTGTGCGTGACCGCCGTCAGTGCGGCGTCTGCGCAGGCGCAGCGGGGTGGGGGCCAGTTGGGGAGAGGGCCGGCTCCTGCGCCCCCGGCCAGGCCCCGCCCGGCGGCGAGCTGCGGCGTGCGGTGGTGTTGGGTTCCGGTGCCGTACGCCGCTGGGTCCGTGGCTTGGTCTGGCCCCGCGCAGCCGGGAAGACGTGACTTTTGGCCTGGTTCAGCTGTACCTTGAATGCTTCTTGCTGCTCAAAACCCACTTTTTCTTACTTTCCCCTCCTTTCCCGAAGGTCATTGTAGCGTGAGCGTGGGTGAGCTTGAGAAGTGCGGTTGGCAGTGAGTGACAACGCATGTGACTGCAGGAGCTTTGTAAGCAGTTCTTACGAGTGGTAAAAAACCAGTTGTAGTCGTTTTCCCTTTGCTCTGGTTAAATCACTGAGCAGAGCAGTCTCCGAGTCACGATTGCCTTCTGCACGCTCACGATCTTGCGATTTTCAACATGGTTTTGTCGTCCCTAGGGAGTTAGTGGACTTTCAGGGGACCTGTCAGATTGCACTAAGGAAAGCAAATTCACATAAATAGCATAGCAGTTTCTTAATAAATTTCTAAATAGGTGTGCCTCTTCAGTGGAAAAGATCATTAAACCAAAACTAACTGTTCTAGGTGGCCTGTGAGGCATAGGTTGTCATCTTGTTTAATTTGACTTGTTATGACAGGTTTCCTGTTGCTCCTTCAAATAATTAGTGTGGCCTGTGAACCACAATGTTCATCTTAAATGTAGCGGTAGTTAAGGAGAAATGAGGAAAAAGCATTTAATTTGTGATCTGTATGCTGTAGCTGTTGGTGATCTCAGAATTTTCATAGTTACAGTTTTAATTCTTGTTTTCCTGTACCCTCTTTTCTTCTTTGTGTAGTTGTCCTGATGCAGATGTGCAAGACCTTGGGTTTGTCATGTGTTCATGTAAATCTATATCATACTAAGCATGATGGTTACACCTAGGGAGTAGTACATAACGGGAATCCAAAAGTGCAAGGGTAATAGCGGCAGGAGTGATTTGCTGATGGCGCAAAACAATAATAGACTAAAGTATAATTTACACATTCGGGATAATTTGCTGTGATTCTTACCTTAATAATCTAAAGGCGTGGCCTGTGAAGACTATAAATTCTCTTTTTCTATTCCTATATCGGAACATGAGTAATCAAGATGTTTGCATGAGGCTGGAGCTTTGGATGTTGGGATCTGTATTTTCCCCAGGTCATGCCTCTGTATGAAAGATGAAGACAATTACAGGCTTCAGTTTGGTCTCTCCTGCAATCTCTTAGACTATTCACAGCAAGTTACATTCATCATAGAAGCAACATTACAGTCATTCCACCCTTATTTCATAAATTATTTCAGCATGGACATATAATCAGATTGTAGCTTTTATATATAAAATATGGAGCCTGGCAGTAATTGTATAATCCATACATTTAAAAAAAGTCAAAAGCACTGATGTGACAGCGTGATGATGGACTGTGACTTTTTCAGTATGTTCAAACATGTCAGTTTTATTAGCATTTTGGGAAATGTAATTCAAACGACCTGAGTTAAAAACATTGAGCCAATCCTTTACTATCATTCTTCTGTGGGAACTATTGTATAGAAACGGCAACAAAAATTTCTAATTTATTTGCACGAAAGTTTTCTTTGTTAGAAACTTTTTTAAAACTTAAGCTGTGTTGTCTCCTTTTATAGAAAAACATTACTTGGAGAAAAAATATGTATGAAGCAGATGCCAGTCACAATACTCCATTAAAACAAACCTTTTGTAATGAAGAACAGCATTTTTGTATTAGTATGCACAACATTAAGAAAAACATAGCTTTGCTTTGCCTTTGTTTTTTTATCTTTTGAATGTATACAGACTTGGGGTTTTGTGCATGAACTAAAGTTTACAGACAGATTGGCATATGAAATGTGGTTGAACTGGAATTGTTGCGTGGCTCCTACATTTGAATTTCCTAAGATGGTTTAGAATGTAAATATTCTCTTTCTTGGAGAAACAAAAAGGCTACACTGGATGGATGATCCATCACTCAAATAAAAACATTGATTAAAGATATGTCTGGTCTAGTCATTCATTCAAATTAATGCCACAGTATTATGGTGCATGTTAAAATTACTATGTTCACTTTTTAGATTGCGCATCATGCAGTGTAGGTTATTCTTTTGAAGTGAGCACATCACGAAAGGTAGGGATTGGGGGGGAAGACGAGATGACACGATTCAACAGATGTAGTGGCTGCTATTCTTGTAGTGGCTTTTTTTTTTTTGAGGGTTGTGGTGATGGGGAGAGAATAGCTGCTCCGTTGTTTGCAAACCTAGCCACTAGGCGTAGTGGTCTCTATTCTGTGCTTTGTGTTGTATAAGGAGTCAGACAGAAACGGTACTTTCATTTTGACAGATTAATAGTCAACAGCCGGCCAGTGGAGCGCTCTTGGTTGTGCTTCTACCCCAGAAAGGTATTGTTTTGCATTGGCCTTGCTAGCTCGGGGTAGCACAGCTGCCCAGAGCTGCCGCTGCTGCCTAAGGTGCAGCTGGATGCAGGGCCTGGCCAGCAGCAGCACAGGCGTGGAAGTGCTGCTCCCCGCAGGAAACGACTTGAGTGGAATGAGCAGAACGAACGACAGCGGTTCTTGGACACAAACACGTGTAGGAAATGAGCAGTATGCCTTGATGGTGATGCTTAGTGCTACTAAGAGGCATGGGATTAACCGTGGATGTCTTGGAGAGAATGAATTAGGAGTAGGGCCGCACGGGAGGTGGCATTGCAAACCGCTAAAATGTTGCCTGGCCCAGGGTGTCAAAGTTCACATGACATCTCTCTGATAACATCAGAGTGGTTTAATCTTTGGTCTGTCTGCCTTTGCAGTGGACATTCTTATGGCATTACACAAAAGCATATGAAAGTTTTAAAATGAAATATACCTATACCTACTTTTCTTCTCAACTGGGTACTTTTTTTATTTTTGTCATTTCGGCCTGTGCTAAGACATAAGCTCAAAGTGTGTATTAGCCGGTGTGTATAAAACCAGTAAAGAAGCAAAAAATATAAGACATTGTTCTTGTAATCTGTAATTTCTCACCTGCAGAAATTCCAAAGGTGTCTTTTGCTTCGCAGAAAGAAGTTGTGTGTTTAAACCAGGGGAACCATACCCGCCTTGCTGCTCTGCAGCTATGAATTCTGGTGATCCTGTTTCTGCCATCTGCTAGTGAAGGGTTTGTAGTTACAGAAGGGTCTATAGCCCATTCTAGGTGTTTATGTTAAATATACACAGAAGTTTTCTTATTTTACTTAACTTCAGTTCTTCAGCATGTGAAGACGAAAGAAGGTTGTGTCCTGAACATATAAAACGGCAGCAATCTCTAGCTTTAGAGCAGAAAGAAGTCCAGTTGCCTTCTTTCCTCAATAAGAAAAGGAAAGTTACAGTAAGTGCTGGCCAATTCACACACCTCTTTACAAAGAAATAACCCAAGTGCCATTTAGAAACAGAAGGCAGTAATGATGTTCCAAAAGTAAAATGCTTGTTTGCATGACTCATGACTGCTTTCCAGTCCTGCATTAGCAGAGTTGTTGATTGCTGATTTTTTGCTTTGCTTTGTTTTGTTTGTTTGTTCTACAGCAGGCTGACTTTTTTCTCTGAGTAGTCTGGCCTGCTACTGAACTACTGTCTATAACGTTATGGGTTACATTTAACTGGGCTGGGAGGCTGCAAATGTTCTTAGTTTCCTTTGGTCCTTAGTGATACAGGCATAAATTTTAATTGCCTCTGCCCTTCTGAGTCTAAAAATACAAGCTGTTACGTGTGTGTGGCATATGTAATGGCCAAGGAGGAGGCATGCAGAGTAGTTAGGGTATGCAGTATTTGAGTGTCTAGATCTGGATGTGTACATCTCTATAGATTACTGTTTTGCTACAAACATATATATAGATGCTTTCCTGTCTGGTACTTCTTTGTCTCATTGTAGTTAGAAAGAAAGCTTCTTGCTGTCCTTAGCCCCATCTTTGGTATTTCAAAAGTCTCTCTCAAAATATAGGTACAAAGATTTAAAAAGTACACGTAAATGTTAAAATTCCCTGCAATTACAAGGTATAACAAAACTCATCCAAATAGTAATACTAAGTCATCAATTCATATAGAAATAATTTTGTGTGATATTTTTATTATGGAATCCATACAGTTATGTAATATACAAATATTTCTGTGGGAAACATTCCAACAAGAAGTTTGAAAAGTGTGGAGGTCCTGACAAGAATTCAAATTTAAGCAAAGACAGAAACAAACTTTTCTGGTGCCATTTGGATGGCCTTAAGAGCTCTGGTATGGCTTGATACTTCTCTACATGTGAGCTCCCTCTTAAGGCAGGTTTTCAAGCTTGGGCTTGCTCTGGAAGAGCCTGTGGCCTGCGCCCGTTTCCTTTCAGTGGGTTAGTGGTTGGGTTGGTTTGCTTTTGGTAAGTTAGTAGGACATATTTGCTATAAACGTATGAGATGGTCCACCCAGAGTTGGTTTTAAGACACGCCTTAGCAGGAGACTTGCTTACTTTACCTGTACCGGTGGTATGAAGCATGTTGGCATCACCTACTTCTGTGCTTGAGGGAAAAGCCTGAACAGGGGTGACCCAGTGGTCTTGGTTCACACAAGGAAGCATCAGGCTCGCTCCCATGTACTGCCTGGGGTTTTGGTGCCTCTAGGGAGCACCGCGCTGGCTGTAAGGTGTGTGTGCTGCAGCCGAGTTGCACGCTTGCGGTGTGCCCAGAGCTCACTGGAAGTGCCGGGTCTCCTCCTCGCGTTCTGCTCGCGTTTGGGCAGGAAATCCAGCGTGGCCCAAGAGCCTCAGATTTCCTGGTGGGTGGGGTGTGGGCAGTAAGCTCAAGGCTTCTGAGCAGCATGTCTTGGCGTTCATTAGATGCCCAGCATACATGCCCATCTTTCTCCCCAAGAACCATGGCATAGAAATACAGCGTTTTTGCATTTTGCAATCCCATGTGGTCTGTTAACAAGGAGAAAGAAATGCCTGTTGCGTGCCTGTCTTCCATTGAATGTGTAAGTGAAATAATCTGTTATATTTAAGTTGGATTGTTCCAGGTACTTGGGAAAAGGATCACAAACTCCAGAAATACAATAAAGGCAAAATGTTGCGCTCTCCTAGTTCCTTGCTGTGTAACACACCTTCTGCAGGGGTGTATTGACACTGGATTTGAGACACTGGATGTGCAGCAAGGACAGCAGTGATCCTTGTGTTTTGTTTTCTGTTTGATTTGTTACTTTTGTCATCTTCACTTCCCGTTTTCAATGCCAGTGAAGTAAAGGCTGTTTCTTTTCATGCTCCCCATGTGAGGCAAACCTGGATTTATCTTACTCTTTAAAGGGAAGGGAGTTCTCGCCTTATGTCATATAAATTGTTAATAGCTTATACATTTCTGAGAAGTCAAAAAGGAAAAATAAAAAACCTAAAAGCATCCATAAGCTGCAGCTTGTTTGTTTGTTTTGGCAGCTGCAGAATAAAGTGCAATGAATACTAAAATTTACTAGTTTAGCATGAGTATCCTTTACTGGGCACAGCCTGATTGTTATAAGTCAGAGCTAATTTTTTTTGGATTGGATCCCGTGCTAGCATAATATCTAAGTTCAAAGATACAGTACATAAAAATGTTTTCTGGATATTGTCTTCAAAATCTGCCAACTTCTTTTCTGTTGTTTTCAGTTTTATTGGTACAACAATGGAATGATTTGAATTGCATTTGGTTTTTTTCTCCCTGTTGTTCACATTTTCATTTTAAATTATTTACAGGTCTGAGGCTTGGAGATGAGAGCCTAATGAATGCTTTTAAAAATAAAACCTTCTTTAAGCACGTAATGCTTCATGTTTTGAATTTATAACCCAAGCCTTAATGAATCGTTTCCTAGTTACTCTCATCTTAGAATTTATGAGCTGTCCTATTTACAAGTTTTACCTATACAATGGAAAGATAATTCCTGTTTACCTTAAATGAAAAGAACTGTTCTTGTTTACAAGCTTAAACGGCTAATTAGGGGTAATATGGCAATAAATACTATGTCAGACCTTTTAGCAATAAGAAGATGCGATATTTAGTTTTAGGGCCTTTTCCTGGTGCGTTCCATGTAAGAAGACAGTGTGTTGTGGTATTTGATATCTCACATACATATCCGGTTAATAAAAAGTATTTTAGGGAAAAACAGTAGCCTATAGGTCCTTACAGGAAGCAGGTTCACTTCTGTTCTACATGTAGGGCAATATGTTGGTGCCCACATACTGTAATGTTGCTATAAGCCTTGTTATTGTGAGGCTTCAGATAGATGGCAGACATACGAGAGAACCCCGATGACTTCATGTATATGTTTATGCGGTGTTTTGTTAACAGTTAAGTTATTCTGCTGAAAAAAATAGTAGGACTAGCAGTAGTTGCTTTGTTTTGAGTGTACATTAATGTAATTTAATCAGGAAGGAAAGAAAATCTGGGACTAGAATTTGATGTCATTTACCTGACTATAAATTGGAATATCTCCATTTAGTTTAACAGAATTTTTTCAATTTGCATCAAAATGATCAAAATCAGAACCTGACACAAGCTCTCCATCTCATAATTTGTGCATACAAAACCAAAGAAATAAAATTGGATTTTTTTTTTTTTTGGTTCAATTCTTACCCTGAAAACCAGGTTTTTGAGCAGACCTTTTGTAATACAGTGTTGTTACTTGTTGGTACCAGGAACTTCGCAGATACATTGTATGAAGAAACATTTTTTTTTTTTTTTAGTTGTTTCTGATTAGACTTCAATTGTCAAAGCTACAGACGTGTGAATTTGAGAGCCATTCTAAGTCTAGGTAGCTTGAAAATTCTTGACAAGTATTTTCTCTGACTTCTTTGTGTCTGCCTCTGATGATACCTGCAGAGGGTTGTATGTAGGCTTTGTTCCCTGTCTGATTTTCTGTGTGTCACCCAAGGAGTTTGCAGTAGGGGTGGCAACCTGAGGAAGGAAGGAGAGGAAGAGGCTGAAGAGAAAGGTGACGTAGGTCTGACATTGGAGGTGTCCCTTCTGCTGCTCCAAAGCAGACTTCTGATGAGCTGTAAGGAGCTCCTTCTCTCTAAACTGAGGAATATTCCTTGGGTACAAGGTTATTGGGTACAGTAGACTTTCTTTGGAGAAGACAAGTAAAAACCTGACAATGCATTTTGCCAGCTCTTTTTGGGCTACTCAGTTTCTGTTTCCAGATGAAAAACATGCCAAGCTCTGCAGGTGGAGGTTGACTGACTTGCAGGGATACCTGCTCTTTTTCTTTGTTCACATCACCCTGATTTTAGACGTTGCTGGTATCAATACAGTGTATTTTGGGGTACAGTGTTGAATAAACTTTTTTTGTCAGAGAATGGGTACCTTTGTATTTTGGATGCAAAGGGTAAATACCCTATCAGGAACAGATTTCTGAGGAGGAGGCATACAGGCAGAGGTAATGCATTACACCAACCTTTATAGATGGAGAAGTAGGCAAGCTTTCAGGCACACAAGCCTGTCTTCAAATCTGCTGCTGATACCAAGATAATTAAAATATACTTTAAATGAAAACAAAGTTAATCTCTGAAGTTTATACTTAAATGTATGGAAGTGCAGAAATGTAAGGAGTGTGTCTTTTCATGGGGTCAAATAATATTTTATTTATGCATTTGTTACAAGTACTCCAAGGTCATTAGACTTAAGTACAGAGTTTTGGATGACACCTAATCTAACTGACAGTGCTAAGAAAACTTCAGTTGATATCGCTGTGGCCATGGTTTAATTTTGATTTTATTTTTTAATTATTTTTCGTCCCTGTAAGTTATGTTTCTAAGCTCAATGGTATCTGTTTTGAGAGGAGAAATCTTTCACATAATATTTAAATTTTGCTTGAATAAACCACCTAGAAAGTGCAGAGAAAAAGAATGGTATATTCCCTAAAATCAAATTGCAGTAGCAATTTTGTTTTGTAAAACATGATGTTCATAGTGCTGGAATTGTCTAAACCATCAGAACTGCCAAGCATAAATAATTACATAATTTCACACTTTCCAGTGAAGTCAGGCCCTGATTAAGAAGTTGACAGCCTGAGAGAGTCCGCTCTTTGACAGTGTTGTCTGTATTCCCTAAATTTGTAGAGACTGCCACTGGGAAAACAAGACTGAGCTTTAAACCTTTTACTTTGAATCAGAGCCCATATTGACAAATGGAGAATATTCTTTTTCTTAAAAAAGTTTTCATACTTTAAATGCACAGATATTTCAGCTTTTCAGCTTTCAGCTAGTGTAGATTTTGCTGATACCAGGTATTCTCGCTGTCTTGGTCCTCACTGTCTTTCAGTATGTTTGATATTCATATTTCTTTTTTATGCCTTCTTCCTTGCTGTGCTTTTTTTCTTCCTTTTCTTAAACAAATAGATAATATGGTAATACGAACTCTAATAGGAAAAAGGCATTGTTTAACTCGGTTGGGGTACTACTAATCCAGTCACCAAATGTAACCATAACACAGCATGCATTTTAATTATTAAATATAATGGAAACTTTGCATTTTAAATCTACAGCTATAAACCACTTGTTTGAAAATGCACAGTTCAGCACTATGATTTTAGCTTGTAGTGAATTACAGGGCAGTATTCTTTGATCAGTTATTACAAGTTGAAGATTAGTAGCATTCAGTGCTTGTGTTAATTTTGAGAATACATATAGGAGTCACTGCAGGTCAAACTGAAGCTCAGTCCTGTGTATTTTTAATGATTTAGTCAGCTGGCTGGATAAAGCAATGTAAAAATGTATAGATAATAGAGTCATGCCAGTCATTCCAGATAAGGGTAATTTAAAGGAACATTTTCAAGACTAGTACTCCCCCCAAATTCCAGTACTTTGTAAAATATGCTTTATTATTAAATGCAATGTTTTTGAGGTTTTTCTTTTACTTATTTGTTTGAACAGTTCTACAAAGTGCTCCTAATGCACTTGATGTCTTTCCACTAAGTAACAGCTGAAGGGTAAAACAACTGGTATGTGTTTGCTTATGTTTGGTCAATAACTGTTTCTGTAATGAATACATTTTTACCATAAATAAATACAATGAATTGTAATAGAAAATCTTAGTGTCTGTGCACTTTTTAACATAAAAAATAAAAATAGTAATTTGGATGTGGATTCTGTGGATTCTGATAGAATGTGGATTCTACTGAATCATCATGAAAACTTACTAATCCCTGCATGAGATGTGCAGGCTCGAAGCTCTGCTCTGTTTTCAGAAGTAGTGGACATCACGTTATTGAGCAGCTCCAGTAGGTTTGGAGGAGGGGGCTTTGCTTAGGTGCCTGCTTCAGGATGCTGGGACAGCTGGCATGCCATAGGTGCAAGAACAAGGCTCTCCAGATTCGTGAGGGGTAGCCAGTGCGGTAGTAGCTCAGCAGAGCCCATGTTTTCTTCCTTGGGTCCAGGTTTCTAGGCCCAACAACTCTCCTTTTCTGGGTTCAGGACTTGTGCTCGCTGTCTTTCTCCTCTAGCTGAGGAGGCTATCCCCCGTGGGTTGAGCAGGAGCTGGTTTTTTTCTTCTCTCTGTGTATTGTATGTGAGATACCAGTACCTAACGCAGGACTCCAGATCTCAGTTCCTGTTCCAGACATTTTAAAGCTTGGCATTGAGCAGTTCAGTAGTGCCTGACATCCCTGGTGGATACAGGCTTAAGTAATTTTGGACTGTTGAATTTTTGGAATCGAGTGCAGATTTTTGTTCCATAGGGCCACCCAAACCCTTAGAGCATCCTTGTCGCCTGGTTCAGCCTTCCCTTTTCCTTCATCTTTTTCCTTTTGGTGATCTGACATAAACTCCATAAACTGGTAAGTTATTTTACAATTGTAGCCTTTGCTGTTGAGTCTGGTTGTTTTAAGGATATGTTTGTCATAGAGCACCAGCTTTCTCATTCTTTCCCTTGCTCCTCACTATTCATCTCTATTGCAAATCAAATTATGATATCAAAATAATTATTATATCAATGTGTACTAGATCCTTAAAATTCTTACTTTGTGGTTCTTTTTGCTCATGTACCTTTTTTGAGTGTGTGGTGGGAGGATGTGCAGGTAATGTATCTCTACGCTTTTTTTTTTCTGTTTATACATATTTCAGAAATATCCTCTGCTGTCTGTGTGTGTGCCAGATTAATTTAGTTCAGCAAAGGATCTTCACGTGAAGACTATTTTTTTAACCGTGACCATCTCCAAACCTGAATCACTGTAGAGAACCAATGAATTTGTAAACATTACTCATTTGTATTGTTCCAGGGATGGGTTGCAAACTATGTACATTGGCCTAGTGAACTGTAGTTAAAGAATTGCTAAGAGACCACCTTTTCTGATGAATAAAGTTAGTTATGGACTAAATAAAGGCTACATTTGAAGCCATGGCCTTGGCTTCCTCTAAAGGAAGGAGTGCAGCATCACCTGGAGTAGCCATGAGCATCTCTGGACTTCAGGGCTTTGCCACCAGTGACTGCAGGCAGCTCCCCAGCTTAGCTTGCTTGCTGCTCCTGCCAGCTTGACCAACTCACCAGCTGCATTGTGAGAACCAAAGTAGGGTTTTGCTCCCTTGCTACTTTTTTCTATTCCTTTCAGACCATGGGGACTCTGAAAATTAAGGTACATTTTGCTTTTGTGCTGTTTGTTGTGCTCTAGGGGAAAGTTGAAAATAAGATATTGGTAGTAGGAAATAGCCTAGGTTGTAGCCTACACCTTAAGGTCATAGGTTGCTTGTCTCTTGTTGCCTTATTTCATGCTTCATTTTGGAATCTACCTTCTTATGTATGAATTGTTTTCCATGCTGTATTAAATAAAGTCCTTTTTATACCCGTTAATCCTTTGGCTTCCATTAACTTCTGATGTTTTTTGGCTGCCTTTATCTTTCTGTTGCAGTTTTCATTGCACTATACGTTGTCCAATCTCCAGTTCCTGAATTCTCAAGTCTTAGGTCTTTTAATTGGGAGAAGCCCTTTTTTACATGCTATTTTATCTGTTGTTCATTTTTAAGATGTGCTGCTGTGTTTTGTCTTGTCTTTTCTCCGACGCAGACGATTTTCATGCTTCTTGCTGTTCTCACTCATTTTCAGTGTGTCCAGTCCCAGTTGGACAGATTACTCCAGGAGATAGCAGTAGGATAGGGAGGTTTTCCTCCCTGGTCTGCCAGCCTGAACCTGGCCCAGGTCAGCAGCAGCTGGAGGTCAGTACCTGGCGCCCATCCGCCCAGGGGCTGCGGTGCAGCCAGCTGACCATCTCCCACCGGTTCCTCGGGGTGGAAGCTGGGTCTGAATTACAGTAGATGGCCCTTATTTACTGATTTAGGTGGCTAAGCATTAAAGTTTTTAGTCTGATTGCTTTTCTCCTTCTCTCACATCCTTTCTTGCCTTCCTCCTGGAACAGACTTTTTTAAAAAAAAAAAATTTGTAAAAGGAAAAGTATACCAACTCTAAGTATGAAGTGAATTTTTACTGCCGAGTTATAAATTCCAAAAACTAGGGGGTTTATAATGGAAATGCTTAGGGGGGAGAGGGGAGGGCGCACTATAATACATATGTAACCTTTTTTCCCTCTCTTTAGTGAATAGACCGTTTAAACTAAATTAAGTAAAGGATATAAATTCTGTTGTTTCAGTTTTTAATATTTCATGGCTGATTTTATAGATAAAAATTACATTTAACAATAAATATGAAGAAGAATTTATACAGCCTGTTCTAGTTTGATATGGAACAGCAAATCGCATTTCTCTGTAGCTGTAAAGAAAATTCATTATAATGTCTTTGGTTGTAAGAGATGGCTTCATTGTGATTAGTTACACTGATAATAAAACAACCTTTTTACAAATGGCACAAGATACATGAGATCTCATGTGTCTGCCTTTTAATAGCATCGAATTTGTGCATTTGCTACCTTTATTCTGTAGTCCTTTTTTCATTTATAATTGGGCATATTAAAAATCTACAAGTAATTAAAAATAATCTAATATAACTTAATTTTTCTTTTGAAGCATTCTGGAGAAGGAGTTATTAATGCAGCTAAGCATTCTTAATTGTTGAGTTTTCAAAATAAAAACCCTAATTTTAATTACAAAAACATGGTTTTATGTCATTTTGTTCAATTCTGAATGACAAATTTTGGGGATAAAATAATGAAATCTGGATATCTGACATTACTTTCTGAATCCTTTTTAAGCACCTGAAGAAATATCTTGACTTTCAAATGCCCTATTCCCAGTGACTTCAGTTGGATTTAGACATTTTTAGGTATTAGAGTAATTTAAAACACAGGTAGTGGCATTAGGATGCCATTAAGCAGTTGAGAGTCCAAGTGTACACATTTAGGGTGTGGGGGAGGATTTTGTGAGGAGTTCATAGCCATTAAAGGGGTATTTATTTATTTTGTCCATTGTACATGCATTTAAGAATACTTAGATCTCCTTAGCACAATAATGCAGAATGAGTTTGATGAGGAAAGTATAGTGGTTGTAATAAGACCATATTTATATTGCTGTGATTTGTGCTGTTACAGGGTTTAACCAGTAAAATATTCTGTATTGTTTAGTTTATAGAAATAATATCGGATATTAGATTCTGGAAAAATGGTGCATATGCAACAAAATGATATTTTAAATTGTAAAATGGAATTACATGGCTACTGTTAGAAGGGAATTCCTTTCCTGCTTCATGTAAAAAGCAAAAGAATTTGGTGCTTTAGAATGAGGAAGGCTGCAGAGCCGACAAAACAGAAGTTGCATTTGATTATCAAATATTTATGGAATTTACTGGAAAATGAAAATCTGAATCATAGTGCTTGGAAAAAATAGGATGTAATTATCAAGTCTCCTGGAAAATACAAGATGGAACAGCACACTTAATATTAGGTTTCACTGTAAAAGACGTAAAACAACATTTTTGCTCCTGTTGTCTGTAAGCTTTAATTTTAGACTGTTGTCTCTTTTCCATTGATGATTACAGCTAGCAAAAAAAGTCCTGTAGCACTTGTTAAAAGTGTTTTCCCAGGGCAAATACCAGGAAAATGACTATTGATGACTGAAACACAGGACTAAATATTCTTTTTACCACCTGAGAGAAAAAGGGGCTACGCCAGCACCCTTTGCTGTAGGAAGCAGCCCGTTTGGCCTGCAGTCCACTTTCCACGCCTGCATTGCTCCATCAGAGGAGTGGGCCAGGTCTGCGATTTGGGCTGCTCAGTCAGCTGGGAGCGCAGTGCCGAAATGCTTCCCTGCGTGCGGTCGGGAAAACTGACTTTGTGTCCTGGCCGTGCTCTGCCCTGATAAATCACATGCAAGTCGCCCATAAGGGTGAGCTTGTGGTCCCTCAGATCCTGGGGGTGTTTGAGCTGAGTGATAGCCTACTTAGTAATATGTCAATTTTTTCTCCCAGGAAAGCGTTGGAGCAGGTGTAATTTCTTACTCTAGGTTGGTCTCCGGGTACTTGCTGGTGGTTGCCACGGAGTATGTTTTCTGTGTTGATTAAAACCTATTGATCTCAGGAAAGTTTGTGGGATTGATTTTAACTCGGTGCTTTTCAGGGAATTAGTAGTATTTTTAGCAATAACACTTTCCTAACGTGTTCCCAAGAGAGAGTGACATGTCAAGGAAATACAGAGGCCACACGCACAAGTTGCAGCCCTGACCCAACTTCTGAGGTCCCCTCGCCCGAGGAAGCGCCGTGTGGTCCTGCTGTGACCTCCTGCGACGCCGGGAGCTGTGTCCGGGAAGGGTCCAGCGGCATGCTGTACTCCCTGCCCAGGAGGGATTTGGGGAGCAGGAGGCAAGGGATGGGGCCACTGAGTTGACTGGCACATGTCTTCCCAGTCTGCGGAGGAGGAGGGCTGCAGTGCCACCCTGATCGTGCCAGCCGACGGCCAGGTTAGCAGTGGCTCTGTGTGGCCACTGGGCTCCAGGGAGAGGAGGAAACTCCCCTCACGTTGGGCTCTGTCGCTGATATTTCCCAGGGAGCTGTTTGATAGCATGGGTGCCAACCGGAGATTTGAGTTTGTGATAAACCAACAACTGAAGGAAATGCACTGTAGTCTTGTGTAGCTGTTACACGGTGTACTTCAAAATAATGAGGAGATTTTGCACACTAGATACCCAAGTGACAGAAAACTAGTAAGCAAGGTGCAGTTCTTAGATATAACAGAATGAAGCTGCATAATTTTTGTAGGTATTGGGGAAGGGGTCAGGTCCCCAGTGCAACTGTTCCTGACGTTGCACTGCATGCACCATTCCTGCAGGAGAAATGAAAATTTTAATTGCCAGGTGAGTCCTTGTTTGGGGATGCACTTGAACACACGTGCCTCACGTCAAGCCTAGGAGGAATCCTGCTGACACTGTGCACATGCTTAGGCATATTGCTAGTTCTGGAAGATAGCTGAATTTCAGGGACTGATTTAGGTAGGCACCAAATTTGTTGCGTTGAAACAAATAGACATGGGGGAAATGGGTACTATTGATAAGCAGTGGCATTTGAAACCTTCATGGTAGTTGTTCCCAAAGCATCAGTCCTGTGAATGCTCTGGACAAGAGGTAAATGGGGGTTTTATAGGTGATGGTGGTGTCAGCAAGGGGCTGACCCTTCTTCTCCTCAATTCCTTCCATCCTTCCATTCTAGCTGGCTAGGACCCATCCTGGGGAGATGTGGTTTCACTGTACAGGCCATGGTCGAAGATGGATGCTGCTGAGGCATCCCCCAGTCCTTCTTTGCTGGCTGTACAGAGCCCTTTGCTGTATCGCTGCCTCCTCCCTCGTTCACTCACCTCTGCTCTCCATCTGCTGACCAAAAGTGCATTTGCTGGGGAGAAGCAGAGCTTGCTCAGCTTTCTGCCTCTCTTCTGTCGTCTGCTGGAGTGAAGGCACCTTTTGTAGCTACATGGCTTAGCTCCGGTGAAGGGCTTGGGGATGGGGAAGGGAAGAGGCTCTACGTTGTGCCATAATAGTAGTTCTTGCCTGGTATCACAGGTACCACAGAAGTCATGAATAATTTTTGTATCATCTCATACTGCCAGTGCTTGGACTCACGATGCCACTGTCACACCTGTATGCCTCCCATTGCTGTCTTGTATTGGTTTCCATCTTGACAAGGACAGTGATGGAAATTAGAATAAAATGCAGTGGTAACCCCTGCAACTGTTCAGAGTGCAGAAGTACGTAGCTTTAAAAGGTGTTCAGCAACTTCAGCTGAAGCATGGGTTTGTTCACCTGAAAGAAAATAACAGTTATGGAGAAAGCCAAGCTTTGCACAGCTGTGCGTGGTTTAAGTCGTAGTGATGTGCACAGCTATGCATGGTTTAAGTCTTAGAGATGATCATCTAAGGTTATCTGGGAAAAAAATCCCCCTATGTGTTGCAGAGGAGATGGCAGCACTATTGTGATTGCTTGCACGTATTATAAGAAACCATTAAGGACAAAAGGTGTGATTTGACATGCAGCTTTTCCCCTGCGCGTTAAGGGTTTATCCCCTCTGTAGCTGAGAACTGTGTACAGCTATCACCTTTTAATACTAATTTCTAATGATGGATATTAATTTCTTTTTGTTAGCGATCCAGTGATACAAAGAAGTGAAGGCTGCTGCTTATGCTTTGCTGAAGTGTGCTGGAGGACTAACGTGTTGTGGCAGGGATTTGGAGCAGCATCTATAGCAGAGACCTTCCAAGTGCGCCCCAGTGCGAGGCAGCCCCCTGCTTCCACCGTCGCCCTCTGCCTTATTTAAGCAACTGAGCTGGAAAACAAAAACCGAAAAGAAAGTCTGGGTTTCATATGTCTCATAGGATTGAGCTGAAATACTTCCAGTGTGCTCACGTCTATTTTATTGTACAGAAAACCAGGTTTTGTCTTTATATAAGCTAATAGTTCAGATTGTTGAGTATGTCTATGTGAGTTAATACCGATAATACAAATATATGCACATATGTAAACATATATGTTCCAGTGGGTATATATTCTAATTAATAGTAATATCTTATATTAGATAGATGATAGATATGATAGATATGATATGATAGATCTGTAGATATGCTTGCCACAGAAACATGTAACACACTTCTGTTTGATCTGCTTTTCTCAAATGAAACACAATTACTTCCTTGTGTGCAGCGGCCACCAGGTGTCATCAGAATGCTTTTATTTTTATTAATTTCTCCTTTTCTTTAGAAGCGTATGTACACTTTGTATTCTTCTCCAAAAACTTTGTTAACCTACCACACAAACAATCCTAACTCCTGATGTTACCTATTCAGCCAAAAACTCATGCAGCTCTTTTCAGCTGAGCTACTTGAATAAGCTGCTGACAGGAGGAAAACGATGCACAGTAACACTGAGAAGCCTGTGCATATACACACAAATTATTACATGCATTCTTTGCCTCAGTCATTCAAAAGATGGAGATACATACAGTAAGCTAAGCCATGTGGGCCTGGCTTACCTTAGTGGAATGTCATTAAAGAGCTACAGGCAAGGCAATTAAAATGATTACTCAGAACATACTAGTATTTAAAGCATGTTGAATTAACCTTTCTGTCTTCTGCCATCCTTCCTTCTTTTTATGCCTTTTCTACAGTTTTGGTGTTCTAGCTTCACATTAAATGTGTTTTTGTGTTGGTTTTTAAAAAATTATTTATTTATTTCGCTCTGGATGTTTGGCATACTTGCATTAATTGTGGATAAAACACATCCAAACTATTATCAGCCTACCTTTAATTTAAAATGGTGTTGGTTAGGTTCTTTTTTTATCTTCAGTGAATAGCTACGTAATAAATAACTGAAAAATGCTCAATAGCTTCTTTTCAATTTTTTTTTGTTGTATAAAAAATGAAGAGAACATTTCAATGCCAAAAAAATGCATCTTTTTTGTTTCTTTTTTTTTTCCTACTTCCTTGCAGTTTTTTCTAGTTCCTACTTCCGTTTTGCATCTTGGTTCAACTTACTAAAAAATAAAATGTGTTCTGTGCTGTCACCTGGCGAGAGCTGCCCATTTGTGTTTGCCTTTTCACCTGTGCTGCTGCTGCTACCTCCTCGAGCCTGCTCAGGCTATGTTAGTAGACAAATGTGTTCCAGGCTGTGATGATGGAGGCTTCTTGTTGCTTTTCGTGTGATATGGTAGTATAAAACAAGGGGCCAACAAAGCCATCTTTTTTTTGTCTTTTAGGTTTAATTTTGAGCAAAAGTTGATGAAAATTTAGTAAATCTTGGCAAGTATTAAACTCCAGAATAGCAGTCTACGAAATTCATACTCCTTATATTTTAAAGGAGAACAGAGTCAGGGCTTTTAGGACCAGGTTTCTAGGGTAAAAATTCCAAGACCCAGTTTCTAAGTGACAGCAATTTCAACTTAGTGTTATCTTTTGCTGCCGAAGTGCAGGAAAAAGTTAAGACTTCCAACAGTTTTTTTCAGGTGTCAGTGTGAGATGGTGCCTGTGCACTTCCTCTGATGAGTTCTAGTGTGGTCCACAGTACGTAAGAGGGTCCTACAGCCTATGGTAGAAAAGAGATTCAAATTGCATTTACTTTTTGCTTTTCTCTAGTTTTAATTGGTGAAGTTGGTGAGAATTGCGTCTCGCATGAAACCATGTCATTCTGAGAGTTCCCACAAACCGTGGGACTCATTACTGTATGTGAAAATGAACATTTATTTTCCTGCAAGTTTCCTTCATGGACCTGATAAAGTCTCTAAAGTGTTTTGAGAATACTTAAACAGCGCTTTTCATCCATAAATATCACGGTGCTATGCGAATATGATCTTTCTTGGATCCTCAGAAATTTCCGTTGCATGTTTTTATTGCTATTGTTATATATATGCCTTGCTCTGGAAATAGTTAAAATTCTTTGGATTTACAATTCAAAATACACTGACCTTTTTAAATTTTCAAAAATTGAAAATCTGGGGGTTATTCAACACTTTTTAGGAGATACTAGTGCATTTCCTCTTATTCTCTGTCTTGGACATGCCATTGATTCTGACAGCACTTGAAATGAGTGTGTATCCATGTCTTTCTTTTTTGACTCTTCAAAGCTGATCTAATCGGTGGTCATTGCTGCATTTAGCAGCATTTGGCTGTTTCTGAAGTGAATGGATGATGGACTAGGGAGTTTTTGTGTGAATTAAAGAATAAATTCTTTATGTCAGGAATTCATAAGAACTTCCTTTACGTTGGCAACTTCTGCCCCCCGCCCCGAATGACTTTCAGTGGTTTGGAAGCGGAAGCAAGAAGGATGAGAGTCGTAATGCAGGGTGCGTTTCCCCATGATGCCGTTACAGTTCTTTCTGATGCCTGCGAGAAAATGAAGTTAATGGGTGCATATAACTTGCCATTTTCAGTGATACTCAAGTGATGACTATCAGTGGGCTTTTTATTTTGTTACTTTAACTATTGTAGATACATCAGTGTGGAATTTTCAAAGTCTTTAGTCTTTGAAAGCGTGTAGCTTGTTTGGAAGTCTCCTGTAAAGGTTCTGGTGCCCTAGGAAAATGAGTGGCTTTACGTGAAGAACAGGCTCACGATGCAAAGCTGGAAGTTCCAGCATTCTTGAGCTGCAAGGGAAAATACAGGTTTGTAATGGTTAGCGTCAAATACTCCTCAAAATAGTGGTGATCTTTGTTCCATTTGAACCAACAACCATATCGTCTTCTGTATTCCATTATTGAGGAGACTGTTCTCTTGGATTAGTCTTTCTGAAGGAAGTGAGGTAACTTTGTAAGGCCGTAAGACAGACCTATGATTTGATTTAGGAAGGATGTTATGCCCTTGAAAATGAGAAGATGTTTATTTGACACAAAGGTTGTATGTGGAGATAAGTTGTTCACATTCAGTTTTGTGCAGGCTATTTAAGGAGCTCATTAAAATGATTTTGCTTCATTGTATCCATGATTTCATTGAAAGAATTAATTGTCTGAAAAGGTGGAATTTTGACTGGGAAAAAAAAGAAACTCTGTTTTCCTTATGTCACATCCTTTACATACACTGCAGATTGGATATTGAATACTTGGAGACAATAATACGCTGACTGAGAAGTGCTTTGGGAATTCTAATGCCTGGATTAGCATAAAAAATAAAAACCAAAGTGGAATTTAGTACTTGTAAATATACTTTCTTGGAGTTCTTCTGTACACATCCATACCCCTTCCCTTAAAGAGCTGACATATGACCAAAATGAGAAGTATTAAAAATGTATTGAGCATCAACTTAAGGAACTTTGCAGTTCATTACAGGTTTATGGATCATCACTAAATTGCTTGTCCTTCTCATCTAAATTTAAGATTACTACTTGCTAAATTTAATCTGAGGATTAGGGCAATGCAAGTCTTACATTGAAAATCTTAACTGCACTGTCTCCACCTTTTCACATAGAGGAATTATATACTATTTTTTGGACCAGAGGAAAAAAAAAAGGAGAAAACACTCAACCAAAATGTTCTCTATTTCCGTCAAAGAAAAGATCTTCTGTCTGCAAATGACTGATGCTTTTGTATAGAACTGTAGCAGATACTATATCAATATACAAAAAAGCATTATAGGAAGAATACAAAGATCAGTGGTGTTATCTGGTAAAAAATGGTGGTGGCAGCTCAAGAAGTGGTATTTTTCTCATTTTTTGTATTCGTTTTCTTCTTTATGGGTAGTGAGATGGTGCTAAATTGAGATGGTGACTGTGGGATGTCTTTTAAATTAGATGAAATATTGAAACAAACCCACCACAGTTCTGACCATTTGGAAGTCCCAATGCATGAAAGAGGAGAATCTTTAGCTATATTGGTTTCTGTGACACAGCCAAAGTATTGTGTATTATGCACTTGTAATTTAAAAATATGTGTGTCTCCTCATATGTTTTGTAAAGATTTGGATATTTGGCCTTTGCAGATGTAGCACATGTAACATAAACATTTTGCTTTTGAAGATCTTAAAAACATGTTTCAGTTCTTTTGGATACTTGGAAAATTATTGAAGAAAAGCACTATGTTAAAGACTTAGCTAATATTTCCAGTAGAATTACTGAGCTTAGCTTTTTCTGTGCACAACTGGTGAGGCCACAACAGGTTTCTTTCCAAAACTTAGGAACAGTGTGCTGCAAAGAACCTTAAAATGTGTTAGGTAATGTATGACTGTCTCCAAGCAGAAGAATTTGTTAACCTGAAGCTAATGTGGCAAATTAATTTTTGGTCATATCCTTTAAGAACCTGTTCAGCTGTACTTGATTTATATGAACATTAACAAAAGATTTATGTTACAAAAAGTCAACCCACTTTTGAGTTAGAACAGCTTCATTTTGAACATCAAATATGATGTTAAGAGAGGGCTGTTTGACAGAACCAGGTTTTAAACTCTGGAAATACTGCAGATTTGACTGCTGTCTGCTTAGCTTGGGCTTGATCCTGTGCTCTGGTGGTCTGCCGTGTTGTACCTGGAGATACTATCAGTGCAGTCTTGGAGCCTATATAAATCCTTTCTGGTTTATTTGTGCAATACATTAAGTGGTTACATATCGTTGCGCTTTAGATATCTGTTACTTGTGAAAATGTAACCAGAATCTTTAAAAGTTGAAGGTAGAAGGAAAAGCACGAGAACTTGCATCTTGCATTGGTCTTAGTCTTGTTCGTCCATGAATAAAGTAGTTCAAGAGCTGTTCTTCCCCACTTCTACTGCTATATGAGTTTGCCAGCATTACATTGATATCAAAAGGCTTACTCAGTCACACTAATAAGTAGGACTTAGACTTAAGCACATGCTTAAGCTGCTGTGGCTGAGGAGGGTTACTTGTTGCATCTAGAATGTGTTTTTGGTTACCAGTTGATTTAATCAAATTCCAGATGCTAATTCTTTGCTCCTGATGACGATTCCTGTGCCAGACTAAGGTTTGATCCAAGACTAATTTTGCAAAAAGAAACCCATTTAACCTTATGTATCATGTGGTCACTGGGACTCTACAAACTCGGAGTGCTGCTGATGCCTTCTCTGATGCATCAGTTCCATATTAATACCAACTGTAGGCTAGCCCTTAATTAGTGTAGTGGCTTTGATGAGAGCGGAGGTGAGTTGGCTTATGCAGGTTGAGGATTACGACCACCCAGGTTTGTGACCAGTTTGTTGCTTTGTCATTGCCCTCCTGTCCTGTGGCAAATCTGAGAAGGGGCTTTCAGGAGAGAAGCTTACAGCAGAGGAAGCACTATAGGCTCCTTTGCCTAGAGGACGCTTATGGTATGCTGAATGCATCCTTCAAGTAGTGATAGTCATTCGTGCAATAAATGCACGCAGGAAGCTGAGAAGGGGTCTGCCCACAGCTCCCTTTGGGTGTGAGGCACTACTCTCCCATCAAGGAAGCTGAGGCATATGCTAGTGAAATTGTGTTAGAGACACACCTGTGTTATCTAAGCAAAGATCATAGCGGGGAGAAACAGACATGGTTCAGTGTTGCGGTCTAGATCTTGTCTGAGATGTGGAGAACTGACCACAGCTCAGCAAATCAATCACTGACTATGGTCCCAGCAAAAAGTAGTGACAGTAGCCATTAAGTATGTACCTCAGAAGATGTGCTCTTGTCCTAAAGGCAACTTTAAGAGAGAACTAAAAGAAATTGAAGGCAATTTAATTCCTTAGATTAATTAATATAGGAGTAATTTTAGAGAAACAACAGCACCCGCCTCATAGTTGTTTCCTTTCATACAGAATTCCTTTTGGATTATGGTTTCATGCAGGTGCATACTCCCATGTGTTATTTTGACACAGTTTATAGGGACGTGGGACAGAGGCAATCTAACTCTGGGAAGGGGGAAATTATTTTCATGAAAACTCAGATGTGAGGTAGAGATGAAACTGGTAAAGGCGTATCATTAATTGTTGCTACACCTAACTTGTGCTGTGCAGCTGAGGAGCTATTGCCTTGATAATACTTGTTATTAGTTGTGGGGATAGACGTGAGGCTGTTGACTTAGTTAGGAGTACCGCCTGTAAATGAAGCGGAGTGCATCCCCTGTCTGTGTGCTAGAAGTTTATCGTGAAATGAAGGCAGAGATAAGTGTCTCCATTTACTGTTGACTTGGAGAACTGGAGGAATTAAGCAAGAAGGCTGGAGCGTAAGGCTCCTTTGCATATTCGTATTACATATGTGACTATTTTAATTTCATACTGAAATTATTAGCAACACCTATGAGATTTGTGTTTTTGCATTTTCCACTTGCCTAGCAATTAGTTTGTAGTTGTGACTACAGTTTACAAAGATAAAATCAGGGAAATACAATTTTTTTTTCCTAAGCACTTGAAAAAATCCTTAATTGATGCAATACAGTTGAGTTGAAGACAAGGCTGGATGCCAGAACTGCGACTGTGATCCAGGATTTTTGGTAGAGCACAGAGCAGGAGGAACTTCTATTGGAGAGTTAGCGAACAAATGCTGAGAAGTAAAGCTAAGCCTGCAGGTACTGTATGCAAAAATCAGCCATCTTTTTTGAGGTGTGCAGGTGGCTAGTGGAGATGAGCTGAGTCTGCGCTGGTGTGGCAGAAAAGGCATGCTCTGAGACTGCTGATACCTGCCTGTGACAGCTGGGAAGCATCCACCTCCGGTGACTATTGTATCTCTGGCTGAAAGTGGCCTGTGATTTCTGTCAGAGGTTGATCTAGGTGTGACAGCGCTTTAAGGTTTGAATCAAATTATAGAATGGCTTTAAACGGGCATGAAGCATGTCAGAAGAGAGTATGGTGTGGAGCCACCAGTCCCCTACTTATTAATATGTCTTGAATGTATGAATTTTTGTTGATGGAGAAACCCCTAATTATCCCGATACAACCTGTGATAGTGGAAATTTCCAGTGCAGGTATTAGTTCACTGCTGGAAAGGTTCTCTGATAAATCAGATGGTCTGAGAGGAGAGTACCCTATAAAGAAGGTGGAGAATTGGTTTGAGATTGCAAATTGTCTTACACAGCAAAGAAAAAACTGCTGTTCTTCCCCAGGCCATGCAAGGGAAGAGTGGTAAGGTCTCAGGGGTGGGCTGGGAACCTGCTGTGGAGGTGCAGTGAGGCAAAGGACCCACGGCTGCTGCGTGCAGACAGTTAAGGATGGACTTGCGGCACGCATCACTGAAGTAATTTCTTGATATTTCCCAAGTTATATAAGCAAAGCTGTACTGCAGTTAAACAACATAATTTTAATCTGATCTTTTTTTCTGTATCCCAAACAGTGGTCATAAACCTTTTCAGGGTAAGCTTGCACTTCAAAGGCTTCATCCTCCTCTGCTATTAATTGCTGTAGTGTTTTTGAACATACTGACAATATGCTGACTTACACCAGCTGAGAATATAGACCTGATTGTTTTACTTCTGACTGATTGTGATAGTTTCTATCATGGTTTAGTGAACAAAGAAAACTAATAGTGTATAAGAATCAGAAAACCACAGTTAGAGAAGCAATATCTGGATCCTCCAAAGGGCTGTTGTGATCTAGAGGTGGTTATTCTCTAGGTATAGCTAGCTTGGTATACGTTTGGTCAGTACTTTAGCTCAGTGAGAGACCTACGGTTGAAGAACTGTTCAATGTATGCAACTACTCTGCTCTCAATTCCCTATAGGCCTTCCATAAATTATTATTAAGCAGAAAAGCTTTTTTTTACTTCCATAGGTAATAAGTCCAATTGATTTGAGTATATTTTCCCAGTTTAATACTTTCTTACTTTGTCCTCAAAAATAAGCATTTTTTTTTTTTTTTAGCATGTACTTGAATAGTTTTTTGTACCCTGCGTTGTCTGTATCAACATTGCAATTACTTAATCTTGTCAGGAAGTACTTACAATTGTGGTCATGGCCTCATTCAATGGGTAACTGAACAAAAAACTGGATACTTGGATCTGCAGCAAATTGATGTTTAAATCATAGTGTAAAGCACATAGATAAACATTTAGTATTTAATCATCTGTTAAAATGAAATGCATTTTCAATTCTCAATCGCTTCATATCAAAATGAAAAGGTAATAAATGTCAAGATTTGATTTCCCACCCCCATCCCTCTTATAAACTGTGTTGGTAGCATCAGTTTTCTAGTGGCGACATCTTTTTGGGAGCAGGAAGGTCACACTGGGCAGTTGAGCAAAAGCTTTTGGTAACTGGATTTGGATGGTTAGAATTTGTGCTGGGGTTCAAAGATGCTGCCCTTCTCTGCACTGCTGTTTCATGACTTTTTTTTTCTTTCTCCCTCCCCTCTCCCCAGTTGGGAAATGAAGTTTTAGAGGATATTTTAGGAATGATGGGGAACCATACTTCCGGCATATTCTTTTAGAACATGGCTCTATTTGTGTTTCCCGTCTTTCTCTTTAGCAGGTAATCTAAGCAGAGGAAGGAAAGAAAGCTTCATACTTAAAAATGTTTAACATTGATGTTGTTTTGTTCTGCTTGTTGTTGCAGTCATGGTCATTTCCTCCTTGGAGCTTTTAAATTTGGGAACCTGGATTTCTAGTTCAGGAAAAGTTGAACATCCCATGGCTGGTTCCCTGAAAGCTGTTAGTGTTTTGTGTCCTAAAAATACTTCCACAAACAAAGGTTAGGCTTTTCTGCTCAAGTTTAAGCATGTAGTAAATTACTTGATTACACAAAAACTGTTGAAGCCAGTGCTCACTCACACGGTGCTCATCACAGTGAGAGCTCTGTAACCAAGTCCCTAGAAGTTGGTTTGATTTTTAGATGTCATAAGTTTAGACACCATGCTGAAAATGTAGCCTCGTGTCTTTCATTGTGTCTGTCTTCCTGCCATGATTTTAATTTGCTGTATTGCTTTTTTTTTACTTGAGTATTTTAACTTTCGGTTGTGCATAGAAGACTAACAATAACTCTTTTGTTTTACAGGTACTAAGCCAAATGATCTACAATTGATAATATCAATGTTAAGAATGGATGGGGAGGAAAATAAGAAGAGAGATGATGTTGATGAGAGTTTACAAACTGAGCTGACAGAAGAATCCCAGAGAAATACATCAGGAGAAAATGCTGGATGTGACTCTTCATCTCAGCAGAAAACAAGGCTTATATCAGATGAAGTGTTCAGGGACCTTGAAAAGAAAAGAAAAGAGAATGGCACAAACAAAAGGACACTGTCAGGATCACCAAACCTGGATGTTGTTGAAGCAGACAAACCTGAAAATGTCTCCAGAAAAAGAAAGCGGAGTTCTTCAGAAGATAGTGAAAGGAAATTGCACAAAGTCGTGGCTGGAGAAGCAGGTAGTATAGTAGCTGGAGCTGTAAAGAAGGAAGGAGTCGCTAGTTGTCTTGGTGATGACATATTTAATTCAAATTTCCTGTGCCTACAGTGTGATTTCAAATGTGCTGATGGTGCCATATTGAAAATTCACAAGGAAAATAAACATTCACAAGAGGTGCTAGCTGCTGTTCCTGATAAGTTATCTTCTTCAGAAAAAATCAGTGTTGGCTATACAGTTGGAAACATAGACAAAGATCTTAAAGGCCAAATGAGTCATCAGTGTTTACCTTCCTGCTCTGATATGGAAAAACATAAACGAGAAAGCTCCTCTAAACAATCCAAAGAGCAAACGTGCCCTCACTGTAGTTGCACAGCTGAATGTAGTTCAACATTACATACGCATGTTAAGCAAGATCATGAGAAATCTAAGATATTTTGTTGTGATCTTTGTGGTTTTCAGAGTGCTGAGGAAAATCTCCTAAATTCTCATTTCCTTGGCAAGACGCACCTTCGACGCGAAAATCTTGCTGCACGGGGAGGATTTGTACAGATATTGACAAAAAAATCTTTTAAAAACCAACAATCTACTGCAACCAAAGAGAGGAGTGTCAGAGCAAAACATGGGACCAATAAATTAAGGGCAAGAACTGCTGATGCAAAAGAATTAAGTGTTTGCAGTGCACTGAAAGGCTCAAAAGTAAGCTTGTCTAAACAAAACAATGGCACTGGACTTGTTGAAATGATACCATCTTCAAATGTTCCCACTGAAAAAACAGATACTATGACAGAAGAAACGTTGCTTTCTTCCGGTATAGAAGGAAATTATGAAGTCTGTACTGAAAAACTAGGAATACCAGGACCCTCAGAAAATACCTTGCAGAAAACAGAACTCCCTCCAACTACCAAAAAGCTAGTTGGCAGTTTAAACATGACAAGGAGATTTGATAGACCAGAACATAAAAGAAATTTTGTCTTGTTAAGGTCTTCATTTGGACAGAGTAGGTCTTTTAGATTAAAAAGGCAGGTTAAAAGAAGGTACAATTTGTTGGGTAATAGTAAGAGAGGCAAGTCTGAAACTCAGAGAGTACACATGAAGCCTATCTCCAGCACACAGCTTAAACCTGGTGATTCAAGCCCTATGTTACATACAGAATTAGAAACAGATGCTAAAAGTAATTGTAATACTACTTCAGAAATTCAAGATCTTACTGAAGATAAGCCAAATACCCTTTCTTCCAGCACTACAGATACTAAAGATTCTGATGCTAAACTTACTGCTGATCATGGTGTTCTTCATACTTGCATTGATTGTGGTCATGTTTTTCAGAACAGAAAAAGTTTGGAAATTCATTTTGCAAAGCTTCATACAAAAAGGATCCAGTTTCATTGTCAGATGTGTAGTTATTCCTCTGGAGTCAGGGAAGACATGAAGCAACACTGTCAGGACAGTAAACACCAGATGGGTGGTTGTAGCTTTAATTGTCAGCTCTGTTCATTTACCAGCTTGAATGTGATCAGCCTTCGAAGCCACATGAGTGAAGTGCATAATATGTCCCATAGTTGTCCAACTTGCATTCTTTTTTTTCAGATGGAAGAAGAGCTGATAAATCATCAAAAAAGTGAGAAACATGATGGTTCATTATTTCAGCAAGCTACTCCATTGAGTAACAGTGATCAGACCGTGCAAGTGGTAACTTATGCTGACTCAGTATCAAACAATAGCCAAAATCTTGCAAAGGAAATGGAAGTATCAATGAAAGCAAAAACTCCAGACTCTTCCTTCATAAATCATAGAAATGAACTAAAGCATTCTGTTCTGAATAAAACCCAATTTCAATGTAAAAAGTGTTTTTATAAGACAAGATCTTCCACAGTTCTTACAAGGCACATAAAACTCCGACATGCACAGGAGTATCACTTCCTTTGCAAAGCATGTAATCTCTACTCACTGAGTAAGGAAGGAATGGAGAAGCATATCAAAAGAAGCAAGCACCTTGAAAATGCCAGGAAAAACAACATTGGACTACGTTTTGAAGAATGTATTGAAAAAGTTTGTGTTGGTGTTGGTGGTATTAAAACAGTGCTGGATCCTTCCATTTCTGGGAGTGGGAATACAGAGTTAGATAAAGAAATAATACATGTTTCATCCTCTTCTGTGGAAAACATATCGCAAAATAAGGAATTCGTTCCACTTGATCAAAGGATTGTTGACAATGAATTGGTTTTATCTAATGCACCCAAAAGAGGGAAACCCAAAGGCACTATTTCTAGGACATGTACCCATTGTGGTCTTTTGGCCTCCAGTGTTACAAATTTGACTGTTCACATCAGACGAAAGCACAGTCATCAGTACAGCTATTTGTGTAAGGTTTGCAATTATTACACTGTAACCAAAGGAGATATGGAACGGCATTGTGCAACCAAAAAACACAAAAGTCGTGTTGAAATAGAAGGACATGGAAAACAGAACTCAGAGATCATCGTTAACCCTGAAGGAGGTAATTTTGAATCCATGAACAAGAAGGTTAACAGCCCCATGACTGCCTTGTATGAGCATGTTGAGGATGGTAGCCAGTCATCAGATTTGGAAAATTCTGTCTTAGACAATCAGGAAGTTGAGCAAGGAGATGCTGAGCTAAAAGTTGTAAATGCCAGTAGGCTGCCAGATTTGGAGCATACTAGCAATCCATTAAATATAAACCAACGTATATTTTTGGAACCAGCAAGGGTTACTCAAGATGGTGACCCATGCTTCCAGAGAAGAGCAATGGGTGCAAACGACAAGAAGTGCGTACACTGCAGCTTCATTGCTCATTCTTCTTCTTCTTTAGAGCTGCATGTGAAGCGAAAACATACAAAACAATTTGAATACTACTGTATGGCTTGTGACTACTATGCTGTTACTCGCAGAGAGATGATTAGGCATGCAGCAACAGAGAAACATAAAATTAGAAGAGAATCTTATGTTTATTCTTCTTCTGGGGAGGAAGCAAACACAGCAAATATCACTAAAGAAGGCACTGCTTTGTCTCAAGAGGAGCACCATCACAGTGCAGGAGAATCGAAAACTGTTTTAGGTGACACAAAATGTGCCAATGACACAGCAGAAGGTGATCATATGAGTAAAAGCTTAACTGAGTGCACTGTCTTAGATGAAAATGCATCTCCAGGAATGCCTAAAGGCGGCGATTCCCAAAATGCAGTAGAAGGTGAACTTGAAGAGGAATCTAAAAATGGAGGAGAAAACCTTTTTTGTGAAGGATTCCAGCAAACTCCTCAGAAAGATAAAGTTGTTAAACTTGACAAGGAAGTATCAGTTGTTAAAGAAACTGATACTTGTGAGTTGCAGAAAAGTAGGCATGGTCAGGAGCTGCTCAACTCAGATGGTGATTGCATTGCAGAAAATCAAAGTAGATCAAGCAGCACAAACTTAAATTCAGGAAAAGGTGAGGAAAGATTGGAAGCAAATAGAGAAAGCCCTGAAGTAGAGTGTAGAAACACAGACATTCTCGAAAAAATATCACTGGAAAAAAATAACCCACTTATGTTAACTCTTCCAGAAACAAGTAGTGCAGTAGAGCAATCCAATTTTGCTGGAAACATTGGAGAAACAGTACAAAATATACATAGTTTAGAGGGTGACAGAAGTTTCAAAGAGGATCCTACTGGGGAGGAGGAAGAAGCCCTTATGGAAGCACAACATGAAGCAGAAGTAACTATAAATAACAATGTTTGGGAGGCAGATGGCTCAACAGCTGAGGGCATGCAAGAAAGTAGTAATGAGGCTTTAGGAACAGTTATCAGTGCTGATGATAAAGGAAAGGCAATGCAAAATTTTGGCAAGTTTGATTCTTCTATAGTGAGGTTAAAAAGCCATCAAGATGGGGAGGCCACTGACCATTCTGCTGAAGGACAGATATCAGGTGGAGCGAAAACCAGTGAGCTCACAGAGAAAGCAGACCCTTCGCCAAGCGGTGGGAAAAAGAAGAAGTTGGAAGGAATTTCCCTTAGCGAATCGACACGTATTCGCTGCGATGACTGTGGTTTTCTAGCAGATGGTTTGAGCGGACTAAATGTTCACATAGCCATGAAACATCCTTCAAAAGAAAAACATTTTCATTGTTTACTCTGTGGAAAATCATTTTACACAGAGAGCAACCTTCACCAGCACTTGGCCAGTGCTGGGCACATGCGAAACGAGCAGGCAAGCGTGGAGGAGCTGCCCGAAGGAGGCGCTACCTTTAAGTGCGTGAAGTGCACAGAGCCCTTCGATTCGGAGCAGAGCTTGTTTCTCCACATCAAAGAGCAACATGAAGAGCTGTTGCGGGAAGTGAATAAGTACATTGTGGAAGACACTGAGCAAATAAACAGGGAGAGGGAAGAGAATCAAGGCAATGTCTGCAAGTATTGTGGGAAGATGTGTAGAAGTAGCAATTCCATGGCCTTCCTAGCTCACATCCGTACCCATACAGGTATGGAAACGCTCTCTTTGCAAGTGGTCTCTTTCAAACAGAGTGAATTATACCATTGGTCTTTCTCTGCTTGTTAATCTCTTTAACATTTCTTATGAACTGGCATTCATATCGCCTGATGAGCCCCCGATGAAATTCAAAATTACCTAAAGGGGTATGAAAATACAGTGATCAAAGGGCAAAAAATGTAAGAACATTTTAAGCGCAGTCACCCTTCTGCTTTTTGTTTCTTATAGAGAGATTTCCTTCCCTTTAATCTAAATTGTAACCATTAATTGGTTCTTACATTTATATAATGAAGCCGTGGTGGTTTGAGAGAACAATTAGCTGTTCTTTCTAACTTCCTCTTCCTTGCAGTTGTGTAATATCCAAATTGTTTATTTCATTTCAATTCAGTTACACTTTCAGCATTACATAATGCTTCAGCACAGACATTTGATATTACATCATTCCTAAACAAATACCAATAAGAAGGATCAAGAGGTTTTTGTAGAAATAAGTTATGGGAATTGGAATCGGTCAGCCTTTTTGAAGGTAGTGTGTAAGGCTGATGTGATGCACAGGGATGTAGCATCTGATTTAGTTCTGTGCTGATCACACTTTCAATTCATTTTTATGTTTAATTTTAAGTGGAAAATTTAAAAACATTTTTGTAGAAAAATGCATAAGCTGCAGTTCTAAATTTATGTAAAAATTCACTGCGATGTTTCTATAAACCTGCCATACATTCTTTATTTTAAATAGACAGCTTTTCTAAATCACTGAGCTCTGCTTAGACAAGTAGTGTCTCCATGGTTGAATTTATGAGTGGATTTGAATAATAAATTCACATTTCAATGAACATATTTTCATTAAAACTGTAAGGTTTATTTTACTGTACTTTTAAATAATGGCTTATTATGGAAGCTATAGTTTAAATTCATGCAGTATTTGAAACTTAGTGCATGGTTACAAGGAAGAGAACAAAAAGGTAAGAAAAAAGAAACATAAAAGAATGGTAATTCCTGGCATAATCCTAAAATAGTTTTGTAAGGTTTTTATGAAAAGGCAAGGGCGTGACTGGACAACAAAGTTTAAAATTAATCTTGGGGAACACAGACATTGTATTTCAAACCTTTCAAAGTATTTTACTATAACTGCAGTATTCATGTATACCAATAACTCACATACTTAATACTTTCAGCATTACTTCTATCCTGTCAATAACGTAGTTATCTGTATTGCTTCAGCTAATATCCAACTTTGAATGCAGTGTTAAGTCTTTAGAGGGATGCTCGTGTTCACATGGTCAGAACAGCTGTATAAGCCCTTAATATGCCCTCTTACGGCAGATAAAACTGAATAAAACTAAGGGGGAGGATGCTAATGGAGCTCTCTTTAGAATTCTTTATGCAACTGTCTGGTCAAGACATGTTGCTTATAATTGATGTGTCCATTACTTGAATTCTCTTGTAATTATAGTCAATAAGTCTTGTAAATGTGTTAAAGCTCACTAAAAGCATACAAATTCAAGAACAGAGTAAGGCTAATAATTTAAAATAATCAATGTAGGCATTTCAGCACTTAATTTCCCTTGTGTGTTGATAGCTGATCATTCTTAATCCATTAAGATTTATTTAGTCGTTTACAATGCAAAATAGGTTTGCACTGGTCACTTGTGCCATTTGAAAATGTCCACCAGGTTAAGTGCAGAATGTAGTCCATTAGTCTTCCTTGACTATATGTATTAATTGCATTTAAAATCAAGTTAATGTGGATGTGAAAGTGAGGTAACTATCAATATATGACAAAGCAACCCTACTTACATAAGTTACATCATTGATTGTAACATTTAGTAAAAGTTAGTGTACTTTTTAACATCTTGTGTGTAGGTCTTATCATGAAGTATATTTTTATTGTGCTTTGGATGGCCCTAAATATACAAAGCAGTAAAAGAATACGTTTCATTTTGCAAGTCATTTTTCGGTGGTGCTTGTGGAGGGGGTATAGAAGGGTTACAGAACAGAGTTTCATCTGCCCTCTTTCTCACGGCACCTTTAAATGAAATGTTTTTCTGATGCTTTGCTTATTCACATAAACAGTAATGTGGAGACTTTTATTGATAGTTAATGGGAAGAAGGCTTTCTCTTCCAATCTGTATTTTCATATTTGTGGTTTCCTTTGTGGAACCCATTTTTGGCTTATTGGGAGTGGTGGCAGAGGGAACTGACCTACTCCACCAACTGTATATATACTGGCTTATAACATTGGTGAGGCCAAGTACAGTATTTTTAGCTTCTCATCTGTTCCAGGATAAGACCAGGTACACAGTAGGAACAGAGCTGCACATTTTCCCATTTATTGTTCTGATTATGTGTTTTTTTAAAAAATCTTTCTTTGGCATCCAGATGTGCATATATGTGTTTATATATGTATGTATGTGTAACCATATCCAACTCCTTGCCTTTTTTTTTATTGAGCAATTGGTGATGGTTTGGGGTGGGGGGGGAAGGGAAGGGAAGGTTGTAGAAAGATACAACTAATGATTTCCATTAATAGAAAAATAATGTTTCAAAATACCGTTAAATAATGTAGGAGATTTTCACATTGCAAATGAAACGGAAGCTTTGCTAGAGAGGAGATAACAAGTAAGTCCATCACATGTTGACAAGTGAAAATGAGGAAGTGTAAAGGAAAATAAAAGGAGTAGTAGAGGTGGAAGACTTTTTAGTTTGCAGTTGGTGCAGGTCCCATAAACTTAATTAACAATCAACATCTGAGGAAAAATCACTTGCAACCACATCATCTTTGTTTCATTTCTCATCAGATTTCTCAGTTAATGGAAGGTTTTCTCAATGTAAGTGTGGTATCTTACTCCCCATGTCCTAAACGTAGGAGGAAATGGTATGATGATATTTCATGTGGCTCTGCTCACTTTGCATTGAGCCTGAGCTAGGGACACAGCTATGCCTGCAGGTGTGGATGCTGTTGCCTTTGGCTGGCTTAAAGATGAGGGAGTGAATTTTTCTTATAGTTTTGAGTCTCTATTGTCTTAATGTAAAATAAAGACTATGAACTCCAGTCTTCGCTGTAAAACAGTAGCATGGTTTGTGTCTGTCTGTCTTGGACTCTTAAATTTACTCTATTTTCAATTTGGTGGGTTTTTTTGTTTGTTTGGGTTTTTTTCCCAATTCTCTTGTTAAGAGTCTTATTGCTTACTGCTACCATCAGAAAATGTACACTTTTTTTCCATGACATAACTTGTGGGTAAAGTAATTATGTTGCTTTTTTTTTTTTAAAAGTCATATGGTTGCGAAGATGCTATATTGAAAGTATTTTTCTCATTTTTCACTAAAAGCCAAGTGTGAATCAAATAGCATCACATTTAACCCAGCATATGAGAACCATTAAAGCTTGTGATACTATAAATATGGCTAAGAAATGGTTAATTGCTTCAACATTGTTTCAGATAGCCTTATGGTAAATATGGATTTTTTTCCCCATTAGTTTAACTCTTAGTCTAATGCCTTCATCTTAAGTATGAAATTATACTTTTTTGTTTCCATCCAGAACATACTGGAACAAATTTGACACAGCAACCTAAAAGGGAGATGCACTGCTTTTGTTTCAGGTGATAAGTACTGACTGGAGCCTGCCTGCACTTGAATTTTCATGGAGTTTAAGTGGAGATGTTAACAGATATTCAGCTCTGGATCTGAGAAATAAATAAAAAAACCCCAAGGCCTCAGTGATTTTTGGATGAGAGCAGTCAACAGAATAATACATTTCTGTATTGTCAGCACACTGTAGCTATGATTGGTCTGAACTCGAGTTTTTCACAAAGGAGTCATGTAAATGGAAGCCAGCAAAGGTCTTGTATGGAAGCCCTGCGGGACACCTGCAGTAACAGAATGAGGAACGAATTTACAATTTAATCAGTAGGAGAGAAACTAAGGGAACATAGAATTGAATCCACATGGTATTTGAATTCTATAACAAAAAAGAGCAGTATAAACACCAATAGATTAAAAAAAATCCTCTCTGACTGTGGTCTTGATGTTATTAATTGTGCAATTAGTCTTTAAGATCATAAGTTAAAACATCAACTTTTAATACTCTTTTATTTAATGCAAAGATAGGCTGTTTTTTATTTGCATGGGTCTCTTTATAGAATGCAGTGTTGATTTGAAATGTCACCAAATTAATGATTAATTTAGTTTTATCAGGATCATTTAAATAAATGGGGGTTTTTCAGTGTGATTGATAGAATGTGATTGCTGTTAGCTGCAGTCTCAACCTGCTTTTGACATTTAAACATATAAAGCTGACTAGATATAACCATTCAGGTGCTAAATATATTTTACATCTACTTCCAACAGTAGAAATGGAAGTATTAAGAGATCTGGCTTCATTGTCATTGAACTGTGAAATATTCAACCTTGTCTGCCCGTGCTTAGTACTGTTGACTTTTTTATTTCAGTTAGAAGATTAAAATTAAATGCTTCATTTTTCGTCAGCTTTTGGGAATTAAATTGAAATTTAAGACTCTAAAAATTTTTACTAAGATCCTCAATTTCACCAACGGATTCTTGGAGGATATTCTGTTTTCAAGGGCAAAGCAAAAAGGTTCATTGATCAAGTATGATATAGGGCAACATTTTTCTTATCAGACCTCTTTATGTATATTTATTAAAGATCACATATTTCATATTATGCTTAACTGTATTGAAAGAAATACTTCACAAAACATATACTAAACATAATATGGAGACTCTGTGACCATATTGTACTTACTTTTAACTGCAATTCTATGATTTTGATTTACTGATTTAAGGATTTAGTGGTCAGAAAATTGGAAAGTGCTACAGCATGCTTTAGAATGGTGTTTCTGCGTGATAGCATGGGGACTGGCGTGCCCAATTTAACTATTTAAGTAAAAAAAAAAAGTTTTCCATCCTTGAGAGAGGATCACGGTTAATTAAGATAGACAAATAATTTGACTTTTTGCTGAACTGATGTTATACGAGAAATAGGCTGGTACTTCTTCCTTGGAGAAATAATTTCAGAGTTCTGTGGTCTGCAGTAGACATTTAATATTAAAGTTTGTTCTTGAAATAAATAATAGCCAAAATGTCAATACTTCTGGTTTGCAGAATAATCATAAATTCTTGACCATAAAACAGTCATAACTGCATAATATTTTATCCACTGTATATTCATACATTGCATGTCATTACAATAGCTAGGTGATGAATCATTTTCTGTGTGTGACAGAACAAATCTGAAATACCAATGCTAATGTGAAATCTATTCAAAGTCGGAAGACTTGTAAAATTACTTTACTTTAAATATATTTGCTTAAAAAACAAGTACATTTTGCAGTTTACACCTGTATCAAGCCACTTTAAGACCATTATCTGAGTTTCAGCATTTGGAAATGCGGAAAGATGTAGAACAACTTTTGCTGTCTTGTTGAAAGGTTATCTACCTACTATATTGTCTTCTCATTTTCATATTTTGTGGGTTTTTTAAAAATAAAAAAAAAGAGTAAATTATTATTAAAAGTTAAGAGAGCTGTTTCTATGATCTTGAACTTAAGCAAACTTTAATGAGTAATGTATAGTATATACTGCCTGTGTCCTGGGAGTTATAAATTTATGTACGAGATACTTTTTTTTGCTAGGCAAAAATCTCAAACAGGTTAAATGTGGGATAGTCTTTTTTAAAGGTTATTTTTCCCCAGGATTTTTTATTTCTTTAACTGTGGGTGATATATTATTCTAATTCAACTCATATCTTATGCTAAATTTTACTTAGGATCAAAGCCATTCAAGTGCAAGATATGCCACTTTGCAACAGCTCAGCTCGGAGATGCCAGAAACCATGTCAAGAGGCACCTTGGGATGAGGGAATACAAGTGTCATGTCTGTGGGTGAGTAAATTGAAACAGTCTCCACCATGGTTAACCAGGAGAAGAGTGCAGGATATGCATTGTTTCAGAATTGAAAACTGTGATGTGAGCAAGAGTGGCTAAAATTATGCATGCATATCCTCCTTTCCATTGTTATGGTAAATTCCTTAAATACAGTTATGACATTCTTTTCCCACTTCTAATCCTGCACTGAAGATGAGCAATTTTATGGGCTACAAGGTCAATTTGAACCTGTAATCTGTAAATTGACTAAATTATAGGATGTTCATTCACATTGCCAGGGAGAACTGTAAATTCCATTTAAAGACATAAAAAATATATAATATAGACTTTACTGTGTGGGGTTTTTTCTTTTGCTATACTGTTATAATTTTAGTACCATTAACAGATTTCTGGACTCCATTAGGGTTTTCATTCTTTACGAAAACAAAACAGAAGACTGATTTTTCAAACAAACGGATCTAAAATATTGCAGGCATAAGACTTTAAAAATAAATTGAAGTCTTTTATGTATGCTTGTGTTCTTGTTTGTTACCCAAAAAATCTTGTTTTTCTTTTTTACTTAATCGTTATTTCCTCAGAAGGATCGTTCATAATGTTTAATTGTCCTTCAAATGTGTTGCATTTAATAGGAGGCATTGAGACTCCTTAATGCAAAACTAATTAATTTAGCAGAAATGTTTAAAAGGTTTTAAAATGCCATGGCATATATGGTACATCATAGGACATTCAAAGTTGGATTTTAATACCCTAGTTCTGATTAAAAATATATTTTAATGTTATTATGCTGGAGAAATTAACTAATATATGCATCATATAAAAACATTTTACTCAAACCTATGTAACCTGCTATAGCAGTCTTATGGCTAATGTGTAGAACAGCACAGGTTCAATGAGATGATGCAGTGCACACATGAATGGTGCGGTGTGCTGTTGGGGATAATATTCAGCAGGAGGGGTTTTTTTAGCCTTAGTATACCGATCCACTGCAGGACAAAGTGAGTTACACATCTTAAAGGACAAGTGAATCTTCAGCTGAAGATGCAGCTGAGTGATTTTCACCAATTCATCTCTCTGTTTTTCAGATAATTTTGCATGCAGCATTATGAGATACTTTGGATGTTTTTACTCACTTAAGAAAATTAATTGCTGACTTCTTGAAACAAGAAATAAAAATGTATGAGCCTAATTCTTAAGTCCACTGAATATCAGTAGTAGAACAACTTGTGCTACTCTTTATTTTGCAGCATGTTTAAAATGAACATTATGCGTGGTAGGCTATTTTATGTTGTTTGAAAAATCTTATTTACTATCTCTGCTATATGAATTGCTGAGAATTTGGCATGGAAGCTAGTTAACGACTACAGATCCACAAAACTGTTTAGCTAAGGATAAGCACTGTTCTTTAGAAGTTGTCAACAAACTTGACAATGGTTCTTTATTCAATTCCCTTTTAACTTAAACTGAAAAATCATCATGTTATCGTGAGAGGAAAAGTAAAAACATCTCAAAATAGCTAATACCTTATATTTTATACAAAGAGAATTAAAATGATTAGTATTTGGCACAGTACCTCATTTTTTCAAAAACTCATTCCTTCACTCCAGGATTGATATGTTCTTAGAACCGGTCTCAGAAATTACACAACTCTCGGTTGCAATTCACAACAGTTATGCAAGAGAGAGAGCAAAACATGTATGAAAGATTTAAACTGTGGACTTGAATGTTAGTCACTTTGCTAAGCTGATTGCTTACTGTATGTTGCTGACATGTCATACCTGGTAGCCAAGCAGGTACTCATTTTCCATTTCTGTGTAGTATTGTATAGCTAATTTTCATCAACAATGTGAAGCTGTGCTATTTAGATATGACAAAACAGTCACCTGAAGAGACATATGCCACAATACCCTGTGCTCACAAAAATCTGATTTATATACCTGTTTAAATAATCATCACATTTCACTTAATGTGCACCAAAAATGTATTTTAAGAATTATACATTAACACAGATTTAATTGGAAAAGACATTTTTGTACTCTAGCTAACAGTCCTGAAGAATTGAGCAGGATTTGAAGGAGGAATGACCAGAGCAGTTTGAACTGTAGTCCAAATAATGAATATGCCATCCTTAAATGTGGAAGAAGAGAAAAAAGTGTAATAGCCTGTGCTGTATTTCTGCTATTTTAATTGAAAGGACTGGGTAGTGTGTAGGTTAAAAAAATAAAGTAGCAACATAAAAAAAAATAAAATTGCTTGGATTGGCTATCGGATTAGTGGCCCTATAGAGCATTGGTACATTAACACCACTGACAATGTCAATTCATTATCATTGATGGCTAAATAATCTTAGAAATGCTCAGTGGACCTATTAGTTCCTGAACATAAGCAGCTCATGCTGCATTTCTTCATTAGCTTTAATTGCTATAAATTTTACCTTTTTAAAAATCATGCTTTAAAAGGTGAAGTGATCTTTCAGGAACATTAACTCTGTAATTTTGTCACAAACAGAAGGTCCTGCACTATGTTTTCTTTTCTGCAGTAGTTAATATTCTATCCTCTGACTTTTAGATTCATAGTAATAAGACCTCTGCTAGTTGCGAGGATAAATTGTGTTTCAAAAGCTTTTGAATCTGCTTGGGCACTTTTTAAAGGTGAAATGTCAGTGCAACATCGTGGTGTAGTGTGGTCTCAAAATACCACTTTTTTTTTTTTTTAAAGACAAAAATTCTCTGGAAATTTTTGTCTTTAAAAAAAGCAAAAAGCTGTATCTGTGGTGGTGTTTTAGGAAGGGTTTGCTGTGTCTCAATTTTCCAAATGATCCTCATATTTACGTGATACAAAGTACACAATATATAATTCACTTAGTTGTTGGAAAAGGCAGTAATTTTGCTGTGTTGTTTTATTTTTTTTTAATTGAAGTTCAGGGTTTGTTTTTCTTCAGCTGCACAGCAGAAACTACATGACACAGAAATTGGACACGGCTAATGTTTTAACATTTGGAATAAACCGTCTGCTACTCATTTCCTTATCGCAGATGTGTGTTAATTGTTTTCTTTTCTATACCCATGGCTGTAAAATATATCCCATTATTTCAGGGGTGGTATCTATTTTCTGCGGGTAGCAAACTGGTGCATATTTGAATTTAATTTTTGAAAGTCTGGCTCTGAAATTGGCTGATACCCTGGGTTGGATGAACAAATCTTGGTTGCCCAGCATTTAAAATTTTTGTTTCATTTGCCTGGTGAAATGCAGTGAAAAGGCTTATTATGCACTTTTCAAATTTTATGCCTCAGGTAGAACATGAAAAATGCATTGTTCTGCACTTGAGATTTTGAACAGAATTTATAGGCAATGTTTGATTTAAAAATGCATCTACTATTCCTTTGCCTTTTTCTTGCCTTTGCTTTCAGAAACAGAATTTTTGGGGATGTAGTTACATGTTTCAAGTAAGAGTGGCTGCTTCCTTTCTTTTTTTTCTCTCCTTTATGACTTCTTAAAAATCTGCTGAGGAAGATGGGTATAAGGTAGGTTTGCATTTTTAGGAAAATTTTGAGTATTTAAAACATGCACATAAACATTTTTTATTACCTTCCTAAAAATTGAAAGGACATTTGTAGTAATGTCTTTATTATGTTTATTCCATCTATAGTATTCCATATATAACAGTCAGGTGCTTTAAGGAACAAAAGTAAGTATTTATATACATAAAGGAATTTGGAATGGGGTGGAAAAGGTTGGGCTTTTTTCTGTATTTTGCTGAAGTAGTTCTTTCTTGTGGGGTGGGTTTTTTGCTTTGTTTTGGTCTTTTGGTGGATGGTGGTATTAATCTTTTTTACTTTCTGCTCCTCAGTTCTCGATTAGCTTTGAAACTCCGTTTCCCAATTAATTCTGGAGATGTTATAAGATGCTCTGCTAAATAAGTGTTTTGCTAAATTCGGTTATTTTTTAAAGCCTCGTATAAACAAGCTTTGAGGAGAGTTACAGTGTCCCAAGCATGGAAATAACTTCACTTTTGCTTCTGCTGTTAATGCTAAGAATAGTTCAGAGATCTTAATCTGTATAAAGTTCAGTATTTTAATGACACTGGTTGCTTTGAGAATGTCTAAAGAAAAATACTTGCCTGTATTGAGTATAGTGGCTAATAGATCTTCGTACTTTATAGACAAGAATGTACTTTGACCAGCTGCATCAAAAAAATTGGCTGTACTCCTGTGTGTTGTGTTCTAAAAAATCTTTTAGATTTTCAGATTTTTTTTAACTGATTACTGTTAATGTCAGGCTACTTTTAGTGAAAGCCTGCTCTTAAGATTGCTTTTAGCAAGCAAAAAAGACTTATTCATAAACTTATTGGTAGGAGCAGGAAAAACACTATATTTTCAAGGATGCCTTAATGTACTGTAGTATAAATTAATTATTTATAGTTGTGCAGTTTAGGAAATCTTAAATAGAAAGTTGCTAGTCTAGTAAAACTATTTTTGTGTGGTATTACCTAGTTTTTGTGCATTAGAAGGGATCTCTGTGTAGATGATTATAATGTCACTTTCTGACCTTTGCAGCTTGAATAATTGTAAATCATTGCTTCATAACGTGTCAGAGAATGTCTGTACTAGGCAATTAAATGGCAGAATATAATAGACCAAATTATTGCCTGTCATGTTTTCAACAACACAGTTAGTATTTGAGTTACACTTAATCATTACGTGCATTAGCAACTTCATTGGAATCCAGCTTCAGGCTGAGCATGAAATACATTACATTATTTAAACCTCTAATGGTAGAAGTCATTTATTTGTGTTGAAGTGTACAACATGCAGAGTTTCATAAAGCAAAGAACACTTGAGAGCTTAATTTATCCAAATCAAAGTCTAAATGCAGATAAACACAAGTGGCAAAAATTAGTAATTTTTATAGGCTGGAAATATTTAAAAATACATGGTTGTGGGTAATTGTAGGCAGCAGGAATAAATTCAAATCACTATTTTTAGTCAGCTCTGAGAACTAAAACTGTTGTATACCTAAATCATCAAATGCATCATGAAATTGCATTTTTGAATGAACAATTAATTACACACATCATACCTACAGATGTGTCCAAACAAAAAATATGAATTTGGTTCAACAGTTTAGATCAGAGATAAGTGCGTGTGAAATGACTGTTCCAGATCCAGCTATTCTGAGTTTCTCTCTCTGCATTTTGCCCTTTGGTCCTATCATACACTTGTGTCTATGTTTACTTCAGTAAAGAAAATGAGATGAACCTACGTAACAGCTTTCCAAACTTGCACACACTTTTAAACAAATTAATAAGAAAATACTGAAAAAATATGTGGAGTAAGGTAACATATGTGTTATATTATCTTGCCACCTTTTGTTCCGTTATCTATCATTTTATTAGATTTGCAAACCCGACCTTCAGTACATAGTCTCTATTTTTACTACGTAAGAAAACTACTTGAAATGGAAGCAATTTACTTTTATTCAGAAAAGCTCCCAGCATCTTTAAACGGCTTGTATGGATCCTACGGTGTGTTGTGCGAGACTCTCTTGGCCTGGAAGTCTGCCATGGAGTTGGCTGGAGTTAAAGCGAGTGAGTGGGAGACTTGGGTACAGGTGGTGGAAGGATTCTTCTGTTTGAGACTGGTATTACAATTGATACAGAAAAGTCAAGACCAACTTTCTGACTTAATAAAATGTGTTTTTACCAATTATTTGCATGGTAAATTTGATTCTAATAATGATTTAGTTGTACTTGCTGAAGAGGGAAGGTATATAAGGGACATACTCATGAGAGTACATGTTTGTATTTGAATTGGAGATAGTGATGCAGACTAATATCTGTGCTGCATGCAATCCAATTCAATGCACTTCCAAATGGTAATTATCAAGATGCACAGTGGTGTGACTGTATGTGCGGCACATGTAACTAGTGCTTTTACAGACATGCATTTTTAATTTTTTACTTTACTGTAGATTGCTCTGATGTCCAGGACGTGTGTGTTTCTGTTAGGCCATAGGCACCTCACTCTGAACGTGTCCTCTGAGAGCAAGTGCCTTCTGTGCCCACGCAGGGAGGCTTTGAGCCCTTCCTGAGAAGGCAGGAGTTGTGACTAATGGGAAACAGGCTGATGGTGCAAA